>NC_069073.1:30666509-30983922 GCF_025698485.1 Gossypium arboreum
ACCACCCAAATCCAAATTTTAGCATGGGCTAATTGAAGAACTTAGTAACTAACTTACGTTAAGCTAAAATCCCCAAAATCTAACATGAATTACTAACCTTGTTTTTGAGCTTAAGATGACCGAATGCCATATCCCCTTCCTTCTTTAACTTTCGGCTCTTAAGGTAGAAGATGAACACCAATAAATTTTTTTTTTCAATTTCCTTTCTTCTATTCGCCAAGGCACCCAAGGATGAGCAACAAATTTTCTTCCCTTTTTTCTTAGTTTCTCACGGCAAAAGAGCATCCACACACATTTTTTCATCATTTTCTTTTTTTTTCCATTTCTTTATTCTCCTTACATAATCCACTAACTAAACATGTTGGAAACATGTTCCTTGCCCATAATCTTGTCATGGCGGCCACTCACCTTAGGAAGTGGGTTATTTGACATGCAAGGACAACCATTTTCCCACATGT
Organism: Gossypium arboreum; assembly: GCF_025698485.1. Taxonomy (NCBI): domain Eukaryota; kingdom Viridiplantae; phylum Streptophyta; class Magnoliopsida; order Malvales; family Malvaceae; genus Gossypium; species Gossypium arboreum. The sequence goes on from NC_069073.1 coordinate 30,666,968, forward strand.
ATTAATAGGCCACCTTACATTAGCCTAGCACATTTCTCAATTTCCTCACATAAGTCCTTTCTAATAAATTTCACCTACAAATGACGAAATTAAGGCACTAAATTTTCACATATGTATATTCATGCACAATAAACATAGAAAATAGTAATTAATTAATTTTGTGTCTCGGTTTTGTGGTCCCGAAACCACATCCCGACTAGGGTCAATTTTGGGATGTCACACAAACTCAATCAAAGATAGATATTTCTCCCAACTACCTCCAAATTCTAAAACACAGCATCTAAGCATATCTTCGAGTACCTGGATTACTCTTTCCGTTTGACCATCTGTTTGTGGATGAAATGCGGTACTAAAGTTCAATTTTGTACCCAAAGCTTCTTGTAACTTTTTCCAAAATCTCGAGGTAAATCTTGGATCTCTATCGATATTATAGACATAGGTACTCCATGCAACTTCACAATTTCAGCAATATATAATTCGCTAATTTATCAAGTGAGTAATCAGTGCGTCTTGGTATAAAGTGGGTGACTTTGTTAATCTATCAACCACTACCCAAACAGCATCCTTCTTTTAGGAGTTAAAGGCAAACCGGTTACAAAATCCATGGTAATCTTGTCCCATTTCCACTCGGGCACCATTACCGGTTGAAGTAATCTCGAAGGCACTTGATGTTCACTTTTACTTGTTGATGATCAAACACTTGGTTACAAATTGAAATGTCCTTTTCATACCGCCACCAAGTCGACTTCTTTAAATCATTATACATTTTGTGCTACCGAATGAACCGATAAACAGCCATTATGCGCCTCATGTAATATTTTACGAATCAATTTATCATTTTCGCACACATATCCTGTCTCGAAACATCAAGCAGTCATCTGGTCTAACTCGAAAATCGAGTCGTAACCTGATTCGCATTGAGTTCTCTTGATCCGCAACTCACTATCATTCTTTTGAGCATCACAAATCAACTGGAGAAATAACGATTTAGCTCTCATCTCTGCTAAGATTGACCCATCATCAGACAATACTAACCCCGTGTTCATGGCTCTCAAAGTAAAAAGAAATTTTCTGCTCAAGGCGTCAGCAACTACATTTACCTTTCCCGGATGATAATCAATCACTAGATCATAATCCTTTAATAATTCAAGCCATCTTCACAGTCGCAGGTTCAGATCCTTTTGATTCATCAAGTACTTCAAACTTTTGTGATCAGTAAAAATTCGGCATTTTTCACCGTTCAAATAATGTCGCCAAATCTTCAAGGCAAAAACAATAGCGGCCAGTTCCAAATCATGTGTAGGATAGTTCTTCTCATGCGGTTTTAACTGTCTCGAAGCATAAGCTACCACTTTACCCTCTTGTATCAACACACATCCAAGGCCTGTCAATGATGTATCACTATAAATTACGAACTCCTTTCCTGACTCGGGCTGTACTAAAATTGGTGCTTCAGTCAATCGTGCTTTCAACTTTTCAAAACTTTGTTGACATTTATCAGTCCATTCAAACTTAACATTCTTTTGCAACAACTTAGTCATAGGAGAGGCAATCATCGAAAATCCTTCAACAAAATGTCTATAATACCCGGCTAAGCCTAAAAAGCTTCTAACCTCGGATACATTCTTGGGGGTTTCAATCGACGATCGCAGAAATCTTGCTTGGATCCACCGAATTCCATCACCGAGACTATATGCCCCAAAATCCGACTTCACGAAGCGAACTCACTTTTACTAAACTTGGCAAACAGTTTCTTTTCTCTCAAGATCTGCAATATAGTTCTCAAGTGTTTGGCATGTTCGAGACTCATCTCGAGAATAAATTAAAATGTCATCTATAAACACTACTACAAACTTATCCAAATATGGCGGAAGATCCGATTCATTAAGTCCATAAATATATTTGGAGCATTTGTTAAGCCAAAAGGCATCACAAGAAACTCATAATGTCCATACCTTGTCCTAAAGGCGGTTTTCGACATGTCGACTCCTTAACTCTCATTTGGTAGTAACCGGACCTCAAATCAATCTTTGAAAACACTGTGGCCCCTTTAAGCGATCGAATAAATCATCAATCCTCGGCAATGGGTACTTGTTCTTTATAGTCACCTTATTAAGTGGCGGTAATCAATGCAAAGTCTCATTGAACCATCCTTCTTCTTCTGAATAATACAGAGCACCCAGGAGAGAAACTTCGGTCTCACAAATCCCTTGTCATTTACTCCTGCAATCGAGCCTTCAATTCTTTTAATTGATGAGCCATTCTATATGGAGCAATCGAGATCGGTGCGATGCCAGTAACAAATCAATGGCAAAATCTATCTCTCTGTTCGGAGGCAACCTGGGCAATTCCTCCGAAATACATCCGAAACTCACAGACTATCAGATCGATTCAAATTTCATTGAGGCAACTCAATATTCATTACATAAGCCGGATAAGCTTCACACCCTTTTCTCATGTATTTACGTGCGGACATATGCGAAATCACCATGGGCAATTTATTTGATTCATCTGTTTCAACCCACGAATTTCTCCATTTTCACATTTCAACTCTAGTGTCTTTTGTTTACAATCTACCTTAGCATCATACAATGTTAACGGTCCATTCCCAAGATAACGTCAAACTCACCAAATGGTAACAGACATCAAGTTGGCGGAAAGCAGTGACCTTGAATCATTAATGGGCAATTCTTGCAAACCTTGTCAACTAGCACATATTGGCCTAAGGGTTCGACACTTTAATCGTAAACTCGATAAATTCAACAGCAACTTTTTATTGGATACTAAATTCATGCAAATATAGGAATGAGTGGACCCGGGATCAATCAATGCAATAACAATAGTATCATAGAGAGAAAATGTACCAGTAATGACATCGGGAGATGATGCATCTTCTCGGGCATGTATAGCATAAGCTCTAGCAGGTGCTCTAGCTTCTGATCTTGCCGTTAAATCTTTCATCACAGTTTTACTACTAGTCCCACCTCCAGCATTTCTCGGTGGTCTACCTCTACTAGCGGTGGTATTCTGTCTAGCACTCTGAAATCTTTCTTCTTTAACTTTCTCCGGACAATCTCTAATAAAATGCTCGCGAGAACGCTTTGAAACAAGCTCGCTCGGTCCCCAACACTCACCATAATGTTGCTCGCCACATTCTTGACACTCGGGCTTTCTAGGTCGCACATTACCCACACTTGCCACCAAGTAGCTTGAGCTTTAGACCCGAATATGCTCTATCACGATCTCTGTGAATCCCCAATTGAAACTGTCATTCGAGGGTTTGTCTCTTTGGACCTCTTTGGTTGAGATTGAAATGGCTTGCTTATCTGTCTTTTTCGACATCTCGGGCCTCAATAGCGACTTTTCTTCTTTCTTTGTTCAATTCTTGACTTTAAGAGCTCGATCAACCAATACTACAAATTCTTTCAACTCCAAAATTCCTACAAGCACTTTAATGTCCTCATTCAGCCCATCTTCAAATCTTCTACACATAATGGCCTCGGTGGACACACATTCACAGGCATACTTGCTGAGTCTTACAAATTCGCGTTCATACTGCTATAGACATTTTCCCCGCTTCAATTCAAGGAACTCTTTCCGTTTTGATCAATAAATCACTGACTTATGTATTTCTTTCTAAATTCTTCTGGAAGAAATCCCAAGTAACTTTTTCTTTTGGCACCACTGCAACCAAAGTCTTCCACCGGTGGTAAGCGAATCTCTCAAAAGTGATACAAGACACTTTAAGCATTCCTCGGGTGTACATGAGAGCTCATCAAATACACGGGTAGAATTTTCAAGCCGAATTCCGCTTTCTCGGGATCATCATCGACCTTTGCTCTAAACTCTTGCCCCTTGTTTTGAATCTTGTCAACGGAGGCTTGTTCATTCTTACCAAATCTATACCTTGAGCAGCTAAAGGAATCGTCGAGGTATAGGAGGGGTGGAGGAGGTTGAGCATTTGGATTTGCTCGAATAAATTCAATATACCAATTGTTCATCATTTGGAGAAAGGCATCCCGAGCCTCATCTCCTTGTCTCAATGTCTCAGTCTACTTTCCTGGTAGCGGTCCCTTGTGCGGGGCCGGCGCATTACTAGCGACATCATCGGTAGCAGTTCCTTGGGATCCATTCTTGTATTAAAACAAAACACAGTTTAGAATAATCGAGTCACCACACTATCACAATATTTTTATGGCATGTATAGCTAGACTTTTACACACACTTTATTAGTCCGAGAACCGACTAAATACCACTAAATGTAACACCCCATTACCCGTTACCGTCGCCGGAACAGGATACAAGGTATTACCAGAACATAACACATACCATTAAACATAACCGAGATATAAATATGTCATCCAATTTGATAGTGCATCGTGTAATATATGTCTTGAACAATATTAGCCAACTTTAATGGCTTGTACAAAGTAGCTGGTCGAGTACTATAACTAATATTTTAAACCTAGACAAATATGACACGTAACAAAATAATTAAGCCTACTATACATGCCATAATTTAAAACGTTTAGTTCAAATACCCTAAAGTATGATAGTGCGGGTAGATCTTCACGATCCTTAACTCCTGAGCAAGCCGAAGGACACTATAAGACAAAAGAGAGAAACAAAGTAAGCTTATAGCTTAGTAAGTAAGTATGTAAATACTAATTAAAGAATCTAACATGTTTACACAACAATTCAAGTATATCTACTTTAACTTCACTATTCATTCCACTTTGATTAAGCTGTCTCTGCTGCGTCATATTCACTAAATAAATCATAACTCGAGTTACAAAACTCGAAATTCAAATCCGTAAAATTTCCTGAATCTAGACTCATAAAGCTTTTTGATAATTTTTTCTATAATTTTGGTTTAGCCGATTAGTACAGTTTATTAGTTAAAGTTTCCCCTGTTACACAGCTCGACTGATCTGACCTCTGTTCACTACGAATTGAATTTCTCTCAGTACACAATTCAAACAACCCTGAAGTCTGTTTCATTTAAAACTAGTCTCAATAAGGAATTTAGGCATGTAAACTATATTTCTTAATTTGCTTTGTACAATTTTAATGATTTTTCAAAGTTGGAACAGGGGATCACGTATTCATCCTGAGCAAGTCACATACAATTGTAAATATCTCAAAATATAGAAATCCTTTGCTTGCTCTGTTTCTTTTATATGAAAGTAGACTCATTAAACTTTAATTTCACATCTCATTCAACCTCTAATTATATTCTTCCTATTTTGGTGATTTTTCAAAATCACGTCACTGCTACCATCTAAAAACAGTTTTAATGCTAATTTCACTCTTTCACACATTCCTTATGCTAACCTCATTTTATCTTATATATGTATATACCACAAATCATTTTCACCACATTTCATTCACCATAAGTGTAGGTCCAAACCACAATATCACCACAAAACCATCCCGTTGAACAATTCGGATCAATCCTCGATATTTAATGGTTTGACACACACCCCACCATCATACTTCGTTTAGTTCGGCTCTCTTGTACACATGGTGAACACTTAGTACCACTCATGCGACCTAACCGATTTGTCTCGTAGCTCTCTTGTCTACATGGTGTCCTTCACTTGGAATCACGCATGCGACCTAGCTACATTTATCTTTCACGTAGCTCTCTTGTCTACATGGGATACATCTCGTATCACACATGTGACCTAGCTACTACTGAGGTGTCTCGTAGCTTTCTTGTACACATGATGTGCACTCGGCATCATACATGTGACCTAGCTACGCCCTCTATTTCATTCGATCCTCCGAATGTTCAACCGGATCTCTCTCTGTATTTATTTCCATTCTTCCAATAGTCGATTTATATTTTAACATCAGCTAGTATATTTATATAATAGGCTGAAATATAAGAATGTACATGAAATTATTGTAATATTTACATACAAACTTACCTTGGTGCAAAATGTGGAAATTTTGCAATTTAGTCCAAAACTTTTTCCTTCCCCGTTCGAGATCAATTCGCGTCTTTCTTGATCTATAATAACACATTTAGCTCATTTAATACTCATACTATTTATTTCAATCCAAAAATCACATCATGGAAAAATTACATTTTGCCCCTAACTTTTAAAAATTACAATTTTACCCCTAGGCTCGGAAATTTAATTTCAGCCCTTATTCTTATATTTTATGATATGCTGAACATTTTCTCTTCTACAAAACATCAAATTCTCACTCTATCATATAGTTATGAACAATAGGTATTTTACCGATTATCTTGCTTTTACTCGTTTTCACTTAAAACCGAGTAGCACAAGTTATTTAACATAATTTAAAACCTCATATTCTATCATAAAACATCAAAATACACAAATTTCACCTATGGGTATTTTTCCAAATATGAACCCTAGGTTAAATTATTACTAGCATAAGCTTAATCGAGCTTCCGGGATTCCAAAAACGTAAAGAACATTAAAAACGGGGCTTAGAATCACTTACTATGGAGCTTGAAAATTGAAGAAACCCTAGCTATGGAGAGAGGGAGAATTCGGCAGCAACTAAGGAGGATGATGATCAATTTTGTGTTATTTTTCCCATTTTATTTCATTTAATATCCAAATGACCAAAATGCCCTCCTTACTAAACTTTCAAAAATTCCTTCCATGTCCTAATTTTGTCCATGAACTTAAAATTGGTCAAATTGCTATTTAAGACCTCTAATTAATATTCCAAAACAATTTCATACTAAAAACTTCCGGGATGCAAATTTTGCAACTTATTCGATTTAGTCCCTACTTTCAATTTAAGCACTTTAGGCATAGAATTTCATCACGAAATTTTCACACAATCATGCAATCATATCATAAACCCCAAAATAATTATAAAACAATTATTTCTATCTCGAATTTGTGGTCACGAAACCACTATTCCGATTAGGCCCTAATTCGGGTTGTCACAAAAATTCCTTCCTTCTTCTTTAGTATTTTCGGCCAAAAAGAATGAGAAAAGATGAACAATTTTTTTTTCTTTGCTTTTCTTCAACTCACGGCAAAGGAGGAGGGGTTCACTCACACACATTTTTTTTTTCATTCTTTATTACCCATACTTATTTGTTTATTTCTTTTCTCCCATGATGTACCAACATAACATGTCTAGGACATGTTTTGCCCATGATTCTTGTCATGGCCGGCCACTAAAACTTGGGGGGGGAATTTGACATGCAAGTCCTCCCCTTTGACTACATGCACTATTAGGTCCTTATAGATTAGCCTATCACTTTTCAAAAGTGTCACACAAGTCCTACTAACTGAATTCACATGCAATCGGCTAAATCGAAGCTTGAAATTTTCACACATTCATAATTACATATTCTAGACAATAAATATTATGTTCAAACATTTCGGTGACTCAGTTTAGCGATCCCGAAACCACTTCCCGACTAGGGTCAATTTTGGGCTGTCACATAGGCTGTGTCTTTTAGTAAAGATAATACACATTTCAAACATTCAGCCGATGTGCATGATAATTCATTTAGAACCCTGATGGTGTTTTCCAACCAAAACTCAGCCCTCTCTGAATCATCTTCAGCAATAACCCTAAATTCTTTTGCCCCATATTTATGGATTGTATCTACCGGGGGCTTACCAGTTCTAACATGTTCAACACCCTATGGCATCTCTGGAACCGATTGAAGAGCATGTAGGGGAGGTTGTTGTATAGTAGGATTTGTTCTTATGAATTCTATAAACCACTCATTTATCATTTGGAAGAAGGCTTCTTTTGCCTCCTCACCTCGGCCCTCAGATTTGAGCCTTCTACTACTAGATGCAGCTCTTTGTACTGAAGCTGGAGTATTGCTGTAAGCTTCCTCGGATTCAGCTCTAGCTTCATTGGATGATATTACTATATGAAAAACACATTTAAAATTGTCAAAAGATATCACGCTATCACAACTTATACAATGACATGTATAGCTAAACTCATACTTGACTCTGATACCAATAAATATAATACCCCTAACTTGTTTCCGTCACCGGAATAGGATTACGGAGTATTATCGGAGCTTATAGAGTAATTTCATGCAATTCATGTCATTTACTTTTCATATCTTAAATTAATCATATTGTCCCTTGAATGGACCCTCGAGGCCTAATTTAAAAATTAGAATCAAGTCAGGACTAAGTTGGGAACTCAGAAAACTTTTCACAAAATTTCAAAAATTTTTCTTATATGCAGGGGTCACACGCCCGTGTGGGTAGGCTGTGTGGCTCACACAGTAATGTGACATGCCCATGTCTTAGGTCGTGTGGGCATTCGATGTGAGGCACACAGCCGTGTCCTAGCCCATGTTCTTACTTGTAACATCCCGAAATAGGGCCTAAACGGAATAGTGGTTACGAAACCACAAATCTGAGGTAGAAAAATTTATTTTATTATTATTTTGAGGTTCATGATATGATTGCATGATTGTGTGAAAATTTCGTGATGAAATTCTATGCATAAAGTGCTTAAGTTGAGATTAGGGACTAAATCGAATAATTTGCAAAACTTGCATTCTAGAAGTTTTTAGTATGAAATTGCTTTGGAATATTAATTAGGAGGGTTTAAATAAAAATTTGACCAATTTCTAAGTTCATGGACAAAATAGGACATAGATGGAATTTTTGAAAGTTTAATAAGGAAGGGCATTTTGGTCATTTGGATATTAAATGAAATAAAAAAGGAAAAATAACACAAAATTCATCATCTTCTTCACTACCACGAAATTTAAAGGGTTCTCCATAGCTAGGGTTTGTTTCAAGCTTTCAAGCTCCATAGTAAGTGATTCCAAACCCCGTTTTTAATGTTCTTTACGTTTCCGGAGTCCCGGTAGCTCGATAAAGCTTATGCTAGCAATAATTTAAGTTAGGGCTCATATTTGGAAAAATACCCATAGGTGAAAAGTGTTTATTTTGATGTTTTATGATATAGTATGAGGTTTTAAATTATGTTAGACAACTTGTGCTACTCGGTTTTAAGTGAAAACGAGTAAAAGGGCTTAATCGGTAAAAATACCTAATAGTCATAAGTACATGTTAGAGTGTGAATTTGATGTTGTCATAGAAGGGAAAAATGATCAGCATGTCATAAAACATAAGAAAATAGGATAAAGTTTAAATTACGAGCCTTGGGGAAAAAGTGCAAATATGTGAAAGTTTAGGGGCAAAAATGTAATTTTTCCAAATTTTGGGTCAAGGATTGTTTTGATAAATGTGAATATTAAATAAGTTAAATTTGCTATTATAGATCAAGAAGAGCGAAATTTGGGAGTAGATCAGGGAAAAGAAAAAGTAAAGGACTAAATTGTAAAGTTTAGTCACATTTTGTATCGAGGTAAGTTCTGATGAAATAAATGCAATATTCTTTTATTTTACATTATTATTGTCAATTTCAGCATTTATATACTTATTTTTTAGAATATTTAAAGTCGAATTAAAGGCGGATTCTGAGAGAAAAGCATTAGGAAGCCCCGTTTGAACCTTAGGAATGTTAGGATATTGGGGTTGACAGGACAAGACAGGACAGAAATGAGCAATGTAAGTCCATATCAGATATATGACTTTGGAGACAGGAATGAGCCATGTAAGCCCATATTAGATATATATATATGGCATTGGAGACAAGAATAATTCATGTAAGTCCATGTCGAAGGCATGGCATTGGCAGGATATTGATAGACAGGAACGACCCTAGTATCCTTAGTATTCTAAGTGGTTCAACGGGTCATTGTACACGTTAAATTACAGTGAATTATCAGCAAAAGGGAAGGTAGATTATATTTATGAATAGTGAAAGGTCAGGTAAGAAAGAAGGTAAGTGAGAAAAGAAGAAGGTAGAAAATGAGAAGTAAAGAAAGTTTATGAGGCTAGGTGACATTATGTATAATTATTCATTATGTTGAATGTTGTAATTTATTTGCTTGTAAGCTTACTAATCCTAGTGCTTACTCTCTTTATTTTCTTTTTTTTATAGTTTTTATAAAGCCACTCGGGGATCGAAGGAAACATCGGAGACCCGATCACACTATCGAAGAAATCACATTGGTATAGTTAGACGTTTCGTTTTGTGTACGGCATGTATAGGAACTTGGTTTCTTTTGATATGATATGATCAATGAATGATGTGTAAATACTTGCTAGTGATTAGTTAATAGAGTGGCTGATGATATACAAGTTTAATAGTATGTATGATTAAGTAGTAACTATCACATGAAACCTAAGAAAAATGTGAAAGTAACTTAAAAACAGATTCAAGTATCAGAAATAATGGGTTTTTGAAAAATCACAAGAAATTGTAGATACATGGGTTGATGGTGAATAATATATGAAATTAAAACTCGTTGTGTCTATTTTCATATGGAATAAGCAAAACAGGTAAAGGTTTTGTATTTTATAGGGTATCTGAGTTTTGGTGAAATAGGGCTAGAGAGATTTCTAGATCCCCTGTTCCAAATTTAGAAATTCACCATAAATTTTACAAAAATAATTAGGTGGTGTACTTTATATGGTTAGAATCCTTATTGGATCTAGTTTTAATATAAATAAACGATATAGTCATATGATTTTTTTACAGAGAGAAAAGTGGTTTGTAGTAAATAGAGGCCAGTGCAGTCGAATTCTGAAACAAGGGTAACTTTAACTAATAAACTGTACTAATTGGCTAAGTTAAAAATTCTAGAAAAAAATTAGTAGATAGATATATGAGTTTAGTTTCAGGAAACATTTATGGATCTTAATTTTGATTTTTGAAACTCGAGAAATGAATTTTTAAGCAACCATGCCGCAGAAAAACAATTTATTCTGAAAATTAAAATAAGTGGTTTAGAGTTGTTCAAAAGGTAAGATAAGTTTAGTAACACCTTAAGCTTGACTCCGGTGACAGTTTCGGGCATGGGGGAGTTACATTACTCGTGTAACTCCCTAACTTGTGCAACATGGCCTGCCACACGCCCTTGTGCTAGGCCGTGTGGTCAATTTAATTTTCATAAATTAGGTGCAAGTTTCACACGGCCAAGACACACGCCCATGTTCTAGGCCGTGTAGTACACACAGTTGAGACGCACGCTTGTGTCTCTGCCCGTGTGTCTAATTCTGAGCATTATATTTCTTAATTTTAACATGCAGGGGACACACGGCCAAATCAAATGCTTATACGCCAGGCCATGTGTCACACATGGTCAAGACACATGCCTGTGTGTCTACCCATGTGGACAAAATAAGGTTATTTCCTAGCCCTATTTCTCAACCAAATTTAACCTTCAACCTACAACAACATTTGCATATATTTTCCAACCTATTCAAGTCATCTAAATCAAGTAAACATCATTAATATATATGAAATAGTATCACATATTCATATAATCAAGCTTACCTTCTTGTGATGATTTATATTTTACTCAAAATCAATTTAACCAAACCTTATACATGTAAATATTAAACATGATATAACTTTATATTATCTAACCAAAATATAACATTATTAGTCATTCCAAAACTAGATTACAAACATCCATTTACATATAATCAAGCTTACCTTCTTGTGATGATTTATATTTTACTCAAAATCAATTTAACCAAACCTTATACATGTATATATTAAACATGATATAACTTTATATTATCTAACCAAAATATAACATTATTAGTCATTCCAAAAGCTAGATTACAAACATCCATTTACATATTATCATTGGTAAAATTTGCTTATACATGTCATTATGTTAAAATAAGTTTTCTATTTATACCAAAACAAGTTGGAGGATAATGTGTTGATACTTCGATCAATCTCCAACCTTTACAAGCTTCCGAGCACTATAAAACAGAGAAAAGAAAACTTAGTAAGCATTTAATGCTTAGTAAGTTCATATAATAGGAATTTGACTTCCCATATATTTACATTTAAGATAAGCATACAATAATGCATCCAAACAATTTGGCTTATAGCCTAAAACACAATTTCACCAAATCATGTTAGTCTAATAATTCACATAATACTAAGAACATGGATGAGCTCATCATTTAATATCTTTCATATTCATATGCTTTTCATAATATTATTCCATATTACATGTACACTTTGATGACAAATTATTTCAAATTCAATTTAGCCATGTCAGAACTTTACACATTGAATATATTAGAAACATCGATAGATACACTTATATAGTAACCCTTTAGTGTACACTATTATAATTCGTCAATTCATTTTCAGGGGTACCTAATTAGGGCACATAATTCGAAAGCACACTTTTGAGCCTTGTAACGAGAAACTCACACAGAGCCATTTCGGGAAGCTCATAAAGAACGTATCGGAAAGCTTATCTGGGCTATATAACGGGTAGCTCATAAGAGCCATAATTAGGGAGTTCACAAAGAACCATATCAGGAAGCTCCCGATAGCCAATATCGGGAAGTTCAAGCGAACACTATCAGGAAGCTCACAAAGAGCCAAATTTAACGGGAAGCTCACGAAGAGCCTTTAATCGGGATGCTCATAAGAGCTAAGGTGTGTCCACAACAAATGTAGGATCACAACATATCGAGATGCTATGAAGAGCTATAAGGGGAAGCTCGCTGAACTATATAACAGGAAGCTTGAGAGGGTTAATAACGGGATGCTCTTCTGAGCCATGGTGTGTCTGCAACATATGTAAAACCACAACCAATTCGAGAAAAACTTGAATCCATCGAATTTCACCTATTCAAATGGGACTCAACAATTCTCGGGTATATAATTAATTTCATTGATATAACAAACTCATAATTCACATATACAACATTCAATTCAAACATAAGAATGTACACAATTTAGTTACACGAACTTACCTCGATCCTTGTTCGCACACAAAATCTACTAACCCGAAACTTTTTGTTTTCCTCGATCCAACTCAGTATTAGGTCTTTCAGGATCTATATAAATAAATTTAACATCAATTCAATTCATTTCATACTCAACTTAATTCATTTCACATCCTAGGAAAAATTACTATTTTGCCTCTATACTTTTTACAAATGACAATTTCATCCCTAGGCTCGAAAAATGAAATTCATGCAATTTAATCTTTATTCTAAGCCTAACCAAAATTTTCATATAACTTTTACAGCACATGTATTTCAAAAAATTCAGAATTTTTCTTAACTTTTACATCTTTATAATTTAATCCCTAATCATATTTTCATCAAAATTCACTTTGTAAAAGTTATTTATCTATTAACAACCTTTCATTTTCTACCATAAATTTTAAAATTTCAGCATATTCATACATGGAAAAACTTTGATACTTTGATATCTTTTCAAATTAATCCCCAAATTAGATAGATTAAGCTATCCTAATCTCAAAAATATAAAAATTACTAAAAACGGGACAAGAAAACATACTTAATTAAGCTTGATTAGTTTCCTTTCTCTCTCCTAGGGTTTTCATGAAATTTTTGGGGATGAATATGATATAAAATGATATTATTTCTATTTAATTATTTATCACCCATTAATTTTTCCACTTTTCAATTTAGTCCTTGCCTTTTTCTAGTTTTCCATGGATGATTCATCAAAAATATCTACTAACTTTTTTATTGGTCTAATTACCATATAAGGACCTCAAGTTTTGAATTCTATAGCTATTTGATACTTATAGCTACTAGAATTCAAATTTTTCATTTTATGCAATTTGATCCTTTCCTTAATTAAACACATAATCGATAAAATTTTCTTATCAGAATTTTCATATGACGTTCCTATAAAATGTAGACCATGAAATAAAATAAATTTTCTTTCCAGCTCAGATTTGTGGTACCGAAACCACTATTCTGATTTCACTGAAAATGGGCTGTTACAAAATATTTCTTTCAAAAACATACCTCCCATGCTAAACAAAGAAAACTTAGGTACACAAATTTTTAGATAAGTAATACCCATAAATTTTCTTTGAAAAGTCACGTACAACCATGAATGTTTCTAATGAAAAATCAAATATTTCAGATATCCATCAAAATCAAGACAACTAAAGATTTTATGTGACAATTCTTCTTTAACAACACTATTCATTTGATGAAACATGCCATGGAAAAGGCCTGGAAAAACAAAATCAAAAGCATGCTTATCATCATTGAGGATAATGCCATTTTCCTTACCTTGCTTACCTTTTGACACTTGAACTTGTGGAGTAATGCCATTTTCCAACTTACCTTTCTCCTAAATATGGAATTGTCTTTCATTGGGACAATAATGAAGTTGGAACTCCACCAATGATCTTTAGAAACCTGTAATGAAGAGATATCACAAAGAAAACTCAAATGTTAATTAGTTAAAACATCCCTCACTTTTGTATGAACATGTTATTTCTTTTCATTCTCTTCTTTTTCACTTTAAATTTCTTTTTCCTTTTTCTCACACTCTTTTTTGATTTCTTTGTTCGCACTTTCTTTTTCTTTTACGATTTCTTTTTTTTCTTTTCTCAAGCTCTTTTATTTTTGTAACACCCCTCACCCATATCCAATGCCAGGACAGGGTTCGAGGCGTTACCGGACTTAAACCTTCACCAACATACAAAATCGGGTCACCAAATTTTGCCCACAATTAAAATTTTTCAAAGGCATGCGTACCGTCCCTTATACAGGCCTTTGGGGCCTAAAACATACATCGGGGTGGTTCGGGACAAAACCAAGAACATTCAATAAACTTTGGGCAACTTAATAAATTCTCTTGCTTTAATGAGTCACACGCATGTGTGGGTCGGACCGTGTGGTCACACATGCCCGTGTGTCTAGCCCGTGCTCGAAACTGACTTAAAATTTTAGGTGCAGGGGACGCATGGCCATACCACACATCCATGAGGGTGATCCTGTGTCACACACGGCCTAGACACACGCCCTTGTGTCTACCCGTGTGGACCTTGTAAGGCTATTTTCCAAGCCTTTAGTCACCATCTATTAACCAATCACACTTATAGGTTATCTTAATACGTAACAAGGCCAGATTATACACTTACATATAACCTTGATAAACCTCATTGCATGTAAACCTCATATCACCGGTTTTATATATGCTAGGTTAATTCCCTTTTTGTATTAAGGGTTTATATGTCTCATTGACATATTTAAGATTGGCTCATTCTTATAACTCATTTCCAATTATAGTTAAGCCATCCCATGTAAACATAAACATGCATAGATTTGTAGGTCATAGCCTACTTCAAAATGAGCCAATTCCCATGGCCATATACAAATAGATGTGTATATCTTTACATGTCTTCATTATGGCTAATCAAATGACATATCTAACAAAATAAACCAAGAGCCCTATACATGCTATTGAACAAAACAAAAGTGCCTATATACCAAAGCTGGACTAGTTGATAGTATGTTGACTCTCCAACCGTCTTCCAATCTTTACGAATCCTCGAGCTCTGTAAGATAGGGAAAAAAGAGGGGTAAGTATTTACATGCTTAGTAAGCCCGAATAACTGGAAAGTAAACTTACTGATTAATTAGTATAAAACCATATTAAGCAAATAAACCAACCAGAATGAAATAGTTTCCCTGTCACATGCATTCAATCAACAAGTTAGTCACAATAATAATGCACCATGTAATTTGTCTTAGATGAGCTCATCTTTCGTCATTTCATTTATATACATCATATTGATCCTGTTGAATTTCTAGAAAATCTCGATGGATTATCCATTATCCATCAAGTCATAAGAATGATCATTTCAAGTATGCACTCCCACAAACCTCACATCTTACGGCAGGATTACCAGTCCAGGCTAAATCCCCTGCATCGTAAACTCAAAAAGTGAAGCCGGGATTACCAGTCCAGGCTAAATCCCTTATAGCGACAAACACCCTTAATGAACTTGGATTTGAATTACCAGTCCAGGCTAAATTTAGACCCTAATCAGATTACCCATCCGGGCTAACTCTACAATGCACAGATATTCTTCGGGAGGCTCGATCACTCGAGGAACACCTGTCCTGGCTAGATTGAAACGCCCCAATTCTCGGGAATTCTGTGATTGTTTGGTAAAATTTAAAAGTTTGTGTTCTGTCTGCTTGATGAAGGTTTATTTATGATAGGGGGCCTCAAGAAGGCCCAAGCTTAAGCTAAAACCCAGTAACTTTGTGTGATTTTAATCCATAAGAGTAAAAGGGGGTTTTGGTTAACAGGGGTCTTAAATATTATTTGGGTAAAATAAGACATAAGGAAGCAAGTGGAAAAGTGGCATGTAGCGCCACTGGGATGGCTATAAAAGTGGCGTGTAGAAGGGTAGGAAGAACCCAGGTTCGAGCCGCAAGACAGGCAAATAAGGTGTTTATTTTATTTTTGTGTGCACAAAAAGGGGAGGTGATGGAATTCAAGGGGGAACTCTGTTAGGGAGAGTTTAAGATGATAAGGGGATTGAGTAAGGATAAAGATAAGGGAGGAAATCTAGGAGCTGATCAAGGAACAAGAGGTGGCCAGCCAAGGGACTTTAGCATGGGAAATTTGGCTAGGGTAATGCTTGTATAAATTCGGCACAAGGGGGTAAGTGAGCTGTTTTCTGATCACTCTTCCTCTCCTTTTATTTTTCTTTTTCTCTCTATTTGTTATTCTTTTCTTCTTCTGTTCCCCATAGCCGAATCCTTCAGCCACCTTACTCTATACCACCTTCCTTCCATTATTTTTAAAACTATAGTCGATTGCCTCAAATCCCAAAATCCGAAAACTTGATTCCTTTTATATCGATTTCCCTAGCCAATTCTCTTAATTTTTCTCATCATCTTTGGTCGATTCTCTTATCCTCTAAACCCCAAGTTTCTGTCTACAATACCACAATAAAACCCTCATATTTTATCTTTCTCTACACTATTGCAAAAAAAAACCGAAAATCCCACACTATCCTAGGGACATAGCCGAATACTGAGATCACTGAAGGCTCGACTTTTGTTATCGTTTGAGGGCTTAGAGATGCATCAGAATCAAGTAGGAACTAAGATGGGACGTTGACTGAAAGAATCGGTGGTAATTCTTTCCAACTTAGTCTATCTTTCGTATTTTAAGAAAAGCCAAAATCCCTAAAAGCTAGGGAGGTTGTCGATTTGGACTTGTAGCCCTAAGGGGATTGTGATAACAGTATTATTTTGGTAATAGTGTGATTAAGAGGCTGTTGATCAAGGGCTTGGACAAGTGGAGCGAACGGATCTGGATCGAGACGCTACTTTGCGCAAAGGTAGGAACGCTAAGGCCTAAGGTGTTATTGGTCGAATTTGGTAAGGAGTTAATATGTAGTTTGTTTCGGTAGTTAGATTAACGTGGTAGTAGTATAATTGTAGGCAGTTCATGCATAGATCTCGTCAGCGAATCGTCATAAAACAGGTGTGTAACTGACACCCTCTCATAGACTAGATTGGCAAAAGCCGAAATACCGAAAAGTCCGTATTTTGGGAATTTGTGAGTGTGCCGATGCTCACAAGATAGTTGGGTTTGTATATTTGGTAATCTAAAGTAACAAACTGCAGTACGCGCGAGTTCGTGCATTTTGATAATTTGGGCTTAATGGGCCAAAAATCAAGTTCATGGGCCAACGGGCCCAATTGTAAGTATATCTTGTGATAAGTGTTCTGATGGTACGTAAATGGTTAGGATATGCATGAAAACCCTAAAAGTAGCTAAATTACTATAATACCCTTATGTATGGAAAATTACCATGATACCCCTAGGTGTAAATGACCGATATGCCCTAGGGTTAATTTTGTCTGAAAAGCATGTTGATTTAAATCTGTATGTTGTATGCCATGAATGACTCTTTGTTGCATAGGGACATGGGTTATATTTTGGAGGAAGTGTCCTGGTGGCTATGCCACAATTATCTGATCTGGTGGCTCTACCACATATTTCTGTTCTAGTGGCTCTGCCACGATTATCTGTATCTGGTGACTCTGTCACATTTTCTGTTCTGGCAGCCATGCTGCATATTTCTGAGAGGTGTAGCGGTTGGGTGGGTCGAGTAGTCTCCCCACATGGTGAAAGGTTGGTAAGGGGTGCATGTGGTTGGTTATGGGTTGGGTTTTGTATATACATAGAATATCTCATCTGATCTGTTATGGGCCTATGGGCTTAATTCTGTATTATGTTCTGGGCTAAGGTTGATTTATTCTGTTTCTATGGGTTGAGCTGATATGGGCTATGGTTGGGTTAATTTTACACACTGAGTTTCCCCAAACTCATCCCCTATTTTCATCCATGCAGGTAATCCCCAACCACAGTGGGCTTGGAGCTACGAGGGATTCGGAGTGGCCACTCGTTCTGCACTATGGTTTTCTATTGGTGAATTGGACTTCATTTTTCATTTACTTTGATGATTTGGGTTTTATTATGTAATAAGGCCGCTCTATTATTTTTTTATGGGTTTGGTTTATATTTTATTATGATGAACTTAATTTATATTAACTATCAAAATGGGCTAGATCTAGGGTTCGTTTTCAAAAACATAAATTGATTTCAAAGTAACACGATCTCGAACAAGGCTTCTACTATGATAACGTTTCCCAAAATTAAATATGTTTTATTTTAAAATGAACATAATTACAATGGTAACCCAAAGGAATACACGATGTTAGAGTGTGGCAATGGCTGTGTGCATGTCTAGGATTGGATCCGAAAGAGCTTGGTACTTAAGTAGTCCAATGGACTCACCTCTTTTCCGGTTTCCTGCCTGGTGCACAGCTTCCATTCATTAATCCTTTGAACATCAAGTACGATTTTCTGGACTAAGAATGGAAAAATATTTTAACGCTTTGATGTGGCACGTCAGATCCGGTCATAACGTCTAGGCCGGGTTTGAGGTGTTACATTTAGTGGTATTAGAGCCAAGTTGCAACAACTCGTCTGTGGAATGGGTTTACAAAAACAAAGTTTAAAAAAAAAAGAAAAAAATTTTGAACGAAGTTCTCGGTTTTTAAAATTTGGATCTTCTGAAGGTGGCATTCCAAATCTCCGGCCCAAGCCTGTAAGTATCATTCTGAATTTCTCTGAATATTTTTCTGGATTTTCCATCTGTACTAAAACTCTGCTAGGATACTCTAGATAGGATGATACTAAGACCATAGAAAAATTTGATAAGAGACTGAAACTGTAGCTAGACTTCGGTTCTGCGAAAACAATCTCTGAAATACTGTCCGATTCATAAAACATCTGTAATAAACATTGGAATGTTATTAATGCATAAAATTTGTAAATAGATAATACGATATGAGTACAAGAGCCACTCGTGGAAGAGGCCGTGGACGTGGCCGAGGAAGGGCTCTAGCGGTATCTTCGTCTTCGGGACATATGCCGGCGGCAAATGCACCGGTACCGTTGGCAATGGAAGTGGAGTCTCATGAACGTGGTGCCAGGGATGACGCCCTGTCGCAGGCAATGCTTCTTGCTCTGGAAAGGGTTGCCGGGGCAAGTATAGGCAACAGAGTTTGGGGATCCATTTCTGAACGACTCCGGGCCAACGGAGCGGAGATCTTTAGGGATGTGTCAGGTATCGCCCCGAATGTGGTAGAATATTGGTTGGAGGCCACAGAGCGAATTATGGATGACTTGGATTGCTCTGTGGAGCAGAAACTGAAGGGAGTCGTACCGTTGCTACGGGACGAGGCTTACCAGTGGTGGCTCATTATGAGAGAAGGAACCTCAGCTGATAGGGTAACTTGGGAATTGTTTAAGACGGCCTTTAAAGGTAAGTATGTTGGGGCAAGTTATGTGGATGCTCGCAGAAAGGAATTCTTGAATCTGGTGCAAGGAAGTAAAACAGTTGCCTAGTACGAGGCCGAGTTTCTGAAGTTGAGCCGGTATGCCGTGGGCATAGTTGCTACGGAATATGAGCAAAGTGTGCGCTTCGAGGATGGTCTTGGGGATGACCTGAGGGTGTTGATTGCTCCGCAGGAGGAGCGAGACTTTGCGGTCTTGGTGGAGAAGGCAAAGATAGCAGAGGAGGTTAAGCGGGCTGAAAAGCAAAATCGAAAGAAGGATCGAAACCGTTTTCGGAGGGATTCAGGACCCTCGAGTGGTGCTAATAGGAATCTTAAGAAAGCAAGGGTGGAGGAACCAGTGCGAGAAGTGCCGATGAATGTGGTTAGACAATCAATCTGTGGAGACTTTGGTAATGTGACAGCCCTAAAGTGACCCTAGTCGAAAAGCGGTTTCGGGACCGCTAAACCGAGTCACCAAATTATTTGGATGTGATATTTATGGTATAAAATATGTGAATATGAATGTGCGAAAATCTTAAGCTTCGATTTAGTAAATTGCATGTGAATTTAGTCAAAAGGACTTGTGTGACACTTTTGAAATGTGATAGGCTAATCTACAAGGATCTAATAGTGCATGTAAACAAAAAGGAGGACTTGCATGTCAAATTCCCCCTTTTTAATTGCTAGTGGCTGGCCATGACAAAGGATGATGGGCAAAACATGTCATAGACATGTTTTGTTGGTGCCTCATGGGTGGAAAAATAAATTAAAGAGCAAGGGCAAAGAAAGAAAATAAAAATGGTCTCATCCATCCTCCCCCCTCCCCTTGCCGTGAATGGAAAAAAGAAAACAAAGAAGAAAAAAAAAATGTTCATCCTTTGATTCATCTTTTGGTGAAAATTTGAAGGAAAAAGGGAAGAAGGAGTGAAGCATTCGGCTATCCTAGGTCACTATTAAGGTAAGTTTGATGTTTTGCCATGAGATTCATGTATATTTTAGTAGTTAGCTTGAGTTCTAACTAGCCATGGTTCCAATCCTTACTATGTCATGGAGATGATATTCGCTAAGGTAAGATTGTGTTGATATCATTTGCATGCTAAAAGTGAAGCTTTGTAATGGTGCATGTGATGGTGTATTGATGATGAATGTGTTATGGAAAGAAATCGGTCTTCCTAAGAATATATTTGTGAATGTTTATATTAGTAATAGCGAAATTAAAGAGGTTTGATGTCTTGAACAAATGTTGATTATATGATTGAAAATGAGATATGTCAATGATGAAGTATAATCGGCCATGGAGGTAGCTCATTTTGGAAGTGTGATTGTGGTATATTTTCTTTGTGATTGATTATAAAAAATTTGGCTTAAGTGAGGTAATTGGTAAAAGATGTGTTTATGATGTAATACATATGTTCTCATAAGCTAAGTTATGTATATGTGATATCTTGCATATTGGTTGTTATGGTAAGGTTTGAGATATTGACGTCTGAATATGTTTTGTTTGTGGTTCGCAACTAATGGTTAAGTTGTTAAGTTACATGCTTGAGTAGTAAATATGTTAAGAATGGTTCTAAAATGTATATGGATGCCGTGTGATGGTGTTTGATTGGGAAGTAAATTGTTTGATTTAGCTCAAGAGCCTAGAGGGTCAAAGTCGGATAAGGGAAAAGAGGAAGTAAGCGAATAGCCGTGGATATCTAGTCGTCGACCACTTTCGAGGTAAGTTTTAGCGATAAATCGTTGAGTAAATTCAATCATAATAGGGCATAATGAGTTGATTTGATAAGATATGATGTGGCCATGATATGTCTTAAACCCAAATGGTAAGTTCATAAGTGTTTGGACTTGGAAATTTAAGAGCAAATTGTAATAAATTGCTTGGACAGCAGCAGTAAGGTGACTTTAGAAAATCACTATAAATTGTTGGTGTGGAATTATAGGCTGAATAAAATATGTAATCAAAGCTTAGTTGGTCTAGTTTCTTATAAAAGAGACCGTGGAAGCAAAGAAATTTCCTATAAAGAGATATTTAATGTTGTGCGGGACAGTGTCGGAATGACTCGAAATCCCTGTTCTGTATTTGGAAAATCATTATAATTCGT
Organism: Gossypium arboreum; assembly: GCF_025698485.1. Taxonomy (NCBI): domain Eukaryota; kingdom Viridiplantae; phylum Streptophyta; class Magnoliopsida; order Malvales; family Malvaceae; genus Gossypium; species Gossypium arboreum. The sequence continues at coordinate 30,688,809 of NC_069073.1, forward strand.
ACAAAAATGGTTATGAGATAAGATTTATATGCTTAGACTCCTTAATGAGTATAGTTTCAAATGGAGTCAAATAGAACACATTATGAATTCTGTACAATGAAAAATTTGATTCGTAGTGAAGAGTGGTCAGATTAGTCAAACAGTGAAACAGGGGAAACTTTAAGAAAAATCTGGTATTGATTGGCCAAACCTAAAATTCTGAAAATTTTATGGGTGGAAGATACATGAGTCTAATTTCGGGTAAAATTAACGGCAATTGATTTTGAGTTTTGTAGCTCCAGTTATAAACAACTTAGTGACTGTTGGTCAGAAAAACTGCTTGTAGTGAATATGTGATTTTGTTGTAAACTTTGATGAAACTATTTGAGTTGCTTATAAGCTATTGCTGAAATTGATGTACAAGAAAAATATGAAATATGTATGATATACATATATGTGTGATAAGGCCAAATGGCCAATGCGATGAATGTGAAAGTGTATGTATATGTGATAAGGCCTAATGGCCGATGCGATGAATGTGAAAGTGTATGTATATGTGATGAGGCCTAATGGCCGATGTGGTGAATGTGAAAGTGTATGTATCCTAATGGCCGATGTGGTGAATGTGAAAGTGTATGTATATGTGATGAGGCCTAATGGCCGATGTGGTGAATGTGAAAGTGTATGTATATGTGATAAGGCCTAATGGCCGATGTGGTGAATGTGAAAGTGTATGTATATGTGATAAGGCCTAATGGCTAATGTAAAATATATGTGTGATATGCATATGTGGTAAAGCCGAATGGCTAATGTGAATGTTGTAACATGTGATTAAATGTACATGAAACTTGGAATATGTTCGGGTGAGACCCGATGACTACGTGTGGAGATTATGACCGGTAAGACCCGATGACTATGTGTGGAGATTATGTCCGGTAAGACTTCTTTTATAAGAATTGCTTATAAAAATACATAATGCGAAAGGTTAAACAGTATGTACTCCAAGCTTATATGTGAGCTTGATTTAAACTAAACCATAAGGTAGTTATGTGATGTATCGAGAGCAATCTATGAGACTATTCCTATGATTATGATGAGATGTGCATATTTGGATAAAGGGGTGGTATGCCGAAGGAAGAGTGAAATAAAAATACAAACAACTATGTTATAACTTGATTGTTATCTGTTGACACTGCTTGAAACTTACTAAGCATTGTAATGCTTACTCGTGTACTTTGTTTCCTCTGTTTTATAGATCTCATTTGGAAGCTACAGCTCGGGGATCGTCGACAACTAGTCACACTATCACTATCCTTTGTTTGGTACTGCTATGTTTTGGAATATCTTATGGCATGTATAGAATAGACTAGTAGTGAGAGGATATCTTGGTTAATGTATAGGGCTACCCTTTTGGTGTAGGTCATGTACCCTTCGGTTTTGTGTAAATTCGGATAGCCATGCGAAAATGGCTTAGATATACTTTGATCATAGCATTATAATCGTTGTATGTTGTTTGTCAAGAGGTATGGAAATGTTGGTAACGGTTAGCCATGGGAATGGTCATTCATGATCACTTTTGGTATATGTATGACAAACTCTAGTTGATCCATGGAGGATCATGAAATAGGTAAAGTTTACCTTAAAAATAGATGCTGGTAGCAGTAGTGACGTGAATGTGAAAAATCACTAAAAATAGTAGAAAGGGAATTAAATAGTGAATAAATTATGTAGTCGAACCTTGATGAATCTATTTTCGTAGGAAAGTAACGAAACAATCATATGAACAGTATGTTAAGAGATATTTAAGTTTTCGTGAGACAGGGCCAGAACGGTTTCTGGATTCCCTGTTCCGAATTTGGAAATTCATTGTAAATTATCCAGAGATAATTAGGAGTCATGCCATATATGTATAGATTCCTCTTTGACTCTAGTTTCTATAGAAACAAACGGCATCAGTATTGAAGCCCTGTACAGGGATATATCCAATTCGTAACGCACGAAGGTCAGTGTAGTTGATCCCTGCAACAGGGGAGAATTTAACTAATAAACTGTACTAATTGGCCTGACCAATAATTCTAGAAAAAAATTTGTAGATGCATATATGAGTCTAGTTTCAGGGAAAAATTACGAAACTGGTTTTCGAGTTTTGGAACTCAAGATATGATTTTTAAAGTGATAGTGACGCAGTTAGCTAACTGCCTGGAAAATTTTTAAAATGGACTGTGAAAGTGAATGGTTTAAGCCGTTAACCCCTCGTGTCCGATTCCGGCAGCGGACTCGGGTACGGGGTGTTACAGGTAAGGTACATTTGGGTGAGTGTAGGAAATGTTCTGGTGCATGTTTTTGATGCGGATCTATGGAGCATAGAGTTAAGGACTGCCCTTAGAGAGTGGAGCAGGCTCAGGTTGCTGTACAGAGGGTTGTTCAACCCATGAGAGGTGGACCACAACCACCGAGAGGACGTGGATAAGGTAGGGGAGGAAACGAAAATGGTCGAGGTCGAGGGGCACCTGGCAGGGGTGTCGAAAATGCTGAAGCTCGACAGCCAGCTTTGGTATATGCAGCTCGTCGTCGAGAGGAGGGCGACGCACCTGACGTTATAACTGGTACGTTCTTGGTTTCTGGCATGCCATATACTACTTTAATGGATATTGGATCTACTCATTCCTATGTTGCATGTGCCATATCTGTTGGGTGTGCACTCTGAGAAGATTGTGAGTGGGGTATCTGTGTTAAGTCCTTTGGGTCACTCGGTTAGGGTAGAAAAATTGTATAGGAATGTACCTTTAGAAACTCAAGGCAAGGTTTTTCCTAGAGATCTGATGGAGTTACCGTTCGGAGAGTTTGACCTCATTCTGGTAATGGATTGGCTTATTAAGCATTAGGCGACTTTGGATTGTACTGCAAAACGAATGGTGTTAAGGACCACGGAGGGTGAGGAGGTTATGATGATAGGCGAGCGAAGGGATTATTTGTCTAATGTGGTGTCGGCATTGAGGGTCGAAAAGTGGATTTGGAAAGGTTGTGAGGCCTATTTGGCATTTGTAAGTCAGTTGAAAGAGGAAGGGCTGACAGTGGACAAGGTTAGGACTGTAAAGGAATTCCAAGATGTGTTTCTAGAGGAGCTTCCAGGATTGCCTCCAAACCGAGAAGTGGAGTTTGGAATCGACTTGTTGCCTGGAACAGCGCCAGTGTCTATCGCACTGTATAGAATGGCACCGAAGGAGTTGGTGGAGCTAAAGGCACAAATTCAAGAGTTGTTGGATAGGGGCTTCATTAGGCCAAGCATGTCTCCATGGGGAGCACCGGCGCTATTCGTGAAGAAGAAGGATGGTACAATGCGGATGTGCATTGACTATCGCCAGTTGAACAAACTGACAATTAAGAATAAGTATCCACTGCCAAGGATTGACGATCTATTTGACCAGCTTAGAGGGGCTTCTATATTTTCTAAGATCGACCTTCGATCTGGATATCATCAGTTAAGGGTTAAGGTGTCAGATATCCATAAGACGGCATTCAGGACTCGGTATGGTCATTACGAGTTTCTGGTTATGCCGTTTGGGCTGACGAACGCTCTTGCAACATTTATAGATCTGATGAATCGTGTGTTCCAACCATTTTTGGATCAATTCATAGTCGTCTTTATTGACGATATTCTGGTATATTCTGAAACTGAAGCAAAGCATGATGAGCATCTCCGTGTAGTGCTACAGTTGTTAAGGGAGAAGGAACTTTATACGAAGTTCAGCAAGTGTGAATTTTGGTTGAGGGAGGTAACTTTCCTAGGACATGTGGTCTCTGCTGAGGGTATTAAGGTGGACCCTCGAAAAATTGAAGCGGTTTTGGAGTGGAAGCCGCCTAGGTTGGTGTCAGAAATACGGAGTTTCTTAGGTTTGGCAGGATACTATCGAAGGTTTGTGGAAGGTTTTTCTGTGTTGGTTGCACCTCTGACAAAACTCATAAGGAAAGGGGTACCGTTTGTATGGATGAGACCAATGAGAAGCTTTTGAGAAGTTGAAGAAAGTTCGATTGAAGCACTGTGTTAATTCAAATGAGTCGGGAAGGATTTTACTGTGTACAGCGACGCATCACATGCAGGTTTGGGCTACGTGTTAATGCAGAAGGGTAAGGTGGTTACATATGCGTCATGGCAGCTTAAGCCTCACGAGGGGAACTATCCTACTCATGATTTGGAGTTGGCGGCAGTGATATTTTCACTTAAGATTTGGAGACATTACTTGTATGGAGAAAGGAGTATTATATACACAGACCATAAGAGTCTTAAGTATTTGTTGACGCAGAAGGAGCTGAGCCTTAGGCAAAGGAGATGGATTGAGTTGCTTAAGGATTATGACTGTTCGATCGAGTATCACCCAGGCAAGGCTAATGTGGTAACCGATGCTTCGAGTCGTAGAACCGTATCTGATCTGAGAGCAATGTTTGCTCGTTTGAGTCTATATGATGATGGCAGTTTGTTGGCTAAATTGCAAGTAAGGCCAACCTGGGTGGACTAGATTAAGGAAAAGCAGTTGGAAGATAAGTCTTTGGTCGCTCATTTTCAACAAGTTAAGGAAGGGGGAACTTCGGAGTTCAGTTTAAATGGTGATGGAGTTCTGTGTTTCCGAGGAAGAATTTGTGTTTCGAAGGATTTTGATTTAAGGCAGACAATATTGAAGGAAGCTCATGGGGGACTATGTGCCATGCATCCTGAAGGGAATAAGTTGTATCACGACTTGCGAGAATTGTACTGGTGGCCTGACTTAAGCGAGAAGTAATAGAATTTGTAGGAAAATGTCTGACATGTCAACAAGTGAAAGCTAAGCATCAATTACCTTCTGGACTGTTACAGCCGGTGAAGATACCACTTTGGAAATGGGAGAGGGTAACCATGGACTTTGTGAGTGGGTTGCCGTTGACACCATCGAAGAAAGACTCGGTATGGGTGATTGTGGATAGGTTGACCAAATCGGCCAATTTCATACCAGTACGTACTGACTTTTTGCTTCAAAAGTTAGCCAAGCTGTATGTGGCAGAGATTGTACGACTTCATGGAGTCCCAGTTTTGATTATCTCTGACCGGGATCCCAGATTCACATTTCGGTTTTGGCAAAGGTTGCATGAGGCGTTGGGGACGCGGTTGAACTTCAGTACGGCTTTCCATCCCTAAACTGATGGTCAGTCGGAACGGGTCATCCAGATTCTTAAGGACATGTTAAGGGGATGCGTGATTAACGTTCGAGGTATTTGGGAGGATTACTTACCGTTAGTAGAATTTACATACAATAACAGTTATCAGGAAAGTATTCAAATGGCACCGTATGAAGCACTGTATGGACGAAGGTGACGTACACCTAGTTGCTGGACGGAGCTAGGGGAGTGACAGTTCTTGGACCGAAATTGGTGGCTGATACTGAGGATAAGGTCAGAATAATTAGGGATCGTTTAAGAGAAGCATCGGATAGGAAAAAATCGTATGCAGATTTGAAGCATAAGGAGATTGAGCACTCAGTAGGAGATATGGTCTTCTTAAAGGTTTCTCCTTGGAAGAAGATATTGAGGTTTGGTAAGAAAGGCAAGTTGAGTCCGCGGTTCATTGGGCCTTATCGGGTTTTGAAGCGAGTAGGCCCAGTGGCTTATCAGTTGGAATTGCCTCCGGAACTAGACAAGATTCACGATGTTTTTCACGTCTACATGTTAAGGCGTTATCGTTCTGACCCTGCTCATGTCGTGCCGGTTGCAGAAATTGAAGTGCAAACTTATTTGACATTCGAGGAAGAGCCGGTGCAAATATTGGATCGAGATGTTAAGGTTCTGAGAAGGAAATCTGTCCCCTTAGTGAAGGTGCTTTGGCGTAATCATGGCAGAGAGGAAGCTACTTGGGAGCCAGAAGAGGCGATGCAACAACAATACCCTCATCTGTTTGGACCAGGTAAAATTCGAGGACGAAATTTCTTTAAGAAGGGTAGAGTTGTAACGCCCCAATTTTTGGGAATTCTGTGATTGTTTAGTAAAATTTAAAATTTTGTGTTCTGTCTGCTTGATGAAGGTTTATTTATGATAGGGGGCCTCTAGAAGGCCCAAGCTTAAGCTAAAACCCAGTAACTTTGTGTGATTTTAATCTATAAGAGGAAAAGGGGGTTCCGGTTAACAGGGGTCTTAAATATAGTTTGGGTAAAATAAGACATAAGGAAGCAAGTGGCAAAGTGGCATGTGGCGCCACTGGGATGGCTATAAAAGTGGCGTGTAGAAGGGTAGGAAGAGCCCAGGTTCGAGCCGCAAGACAAGCAAATAAGGTGTTTATTTTTTTTGTGCACAAAAAGGGGAGGTGATTGAATTCAAGGGGGAACTCTGTTAGGGAGATTTTAAGATGATAAGGGGATTGAGTAAGGATAAAGATAAGGGAGGAAATCTAGGAGCTGATCAAGGAACAAGAGGTGGCCGGCCAAGTGACTTTAGCGTGGGAAATTTGGCTAGGGTAGTGCTTGTATAAATTCGGCACAAGGGGGTAAGTGAGCCGTTTTCTAATCACTCTTCCTCTCCTTTTATTTTTCTTTTTCTCTCCATTTGTTATTCTTTTCTTCTTCTATTCCCCATAGACGAATCCTTCAGCCACCTTACTCTATACCACCTTCCTTCCATTATTTTTAAAACTATAGCCGATTGCCTCAAATCCTGAAATCCCGAAAACTTGATTCCTCTTATACCGATTTCCCTAGCCAATTCTCTTAATTTTTCTCATCATCTTTGGCTGATTCTCTTATCCTCTAAACCCCAACTTTCTGTCAACAATACCACAGTAAAACCCTCATATTTTATCTTTCTCTACACTATTGCAAAAAAAGGCCGAAAATCCCACACTATCTTAGGGACATAACTGAATACTGAGATCACTGAAGGCTCGACTTTTGTTATCGTTTGAGGGCTTAGAGCTGCATCAGAATCAAGAACTAAGGGGGGACATTGACTGAAAGAATCGGTGGTAAGTCTTTCCAACTTAGTCTATCTTTCGTATTTTAAGAAAAGCCGAAATCCCTAAAAGTTAGGGAGGTTGTCGATTTGGATTTGTAGCCCTAAGGGGGTTGTGATAACAGTATAATTTTGGTAATAGTGTGATTAAGAGGCTGTTGACCAAGGGCTTGGGCAAGTGGAGCGAACGGATCTGGATCGAGACGCTACTTTCGGCAAAGGTAGGAACGCTAAGGCCTAAGGTGTTATTGGCCGAATTTGGTAAGAAGTTAATATGTAGTTTGTTTTGGTAGTTAGATTAACGTGGTAGTAGTATAATTGTAGCCAGTTCGTGCATGGATCTTGTCAGTGAATCGTCATAAAACAGGTGTGTAACTGACACCCTCTCATAGACTAGATTGGCAAAAGCCGAAAAGCCGAAATGTCGAAAAGTTGGTATTTTGGGAATCTGCGAGTGTGCCAATGCTCGCAAGATAGTTGGGTTTGTATATTTGGTAATCTAAAGTAACAAACTGCAGTACGCGCAATTTCATGCATTTTGATAATTTGGGCTTAATGGGCCAAAAATCGGGTTCATGGGCCAACGGGCCCAATTCGGTAAGTATGCGCGGTAAATGTTCTGATGGTACATAAATGGTTAGGATATGCATGAAAACCCTAAAAGTAGCTAAATTACTATAATACCCTTATGTATGGAAAATTACCATGATACCCCTGGGTGTAAATGACCGATATGCCCTAGGGTTAATTTTGTCTGAAAAGCATGTTGATTTAAATCTGTATGTTGTATGCCATGAATGACTCTTTATTGCATGGGGACATGGGTTATATTTTGGAGGAAGCGTCCTGGTGGCTATGCCACAATTATCTGATCTGGTGGCCCTGCCACATTTTTCTGTTCTGGTGGCTCTACGACGATTATCTGTATCTGGTGACTCTATCACATTATCTATTCTGGCAACCATGCTGCATATTTCTGAGGCGTGTAGCGGTTGGGTGGGTCGAGTAGTCTCCCCACATGGTGAAAGGTTGGTAAGGGGGTGCATGTAGTTGGTTATGGGTTGGGTTTTGCATATACATGGAATATCGATCGATCATTATGGGCCTATAGGCTTAATTTCGTGATTCATGCTCGGGCTAAGGCCGATTTATTACATTTACGTGGGTTGAGTGATATGGGCTATGGTTGGGTTAATTTTACACACCGAGTTTCCCCAAACTCATCCCTATTTTCATCCATGCGGTAATCCCCAACCATAGTAGGCTTGAGTCTGCGAGGATTCGGAGTGGCCACTGCTCGCACTATGGTTTTCTTCTAATGAATTGGACTTCATTTTCATTTACTTTGATGATTTGGGTTTTATTATGTAATAAGGCCGCTCTATTATTTTTTATGGGTTTGGTTTATATTTTATTATGATGAACTTAATTTATATTAACTATCAAAATGGGCTAGATCTAGGGTTCGTTTTCAAAAACATAAATTGATTTCAAAGTAACACGATCTTGAACAAGGCTTCTACTATGATAACGTTTCCCAAAATTAAATATGTTTTATTTTAAAATGAACATAATTACAATGGTAACCTAAAGGAATACACGATGTTAGAGTGTGGCAATGGCGGTGTGCATGTCTAGGATTGGATCCGAAAGAGCTTGGTACTTAAGCAGTTCGATGGAGTCACCTCCTCTTTTCCGGTTTCCTGCCTGGTGCACAGCTTCCATTCAATTTAACCCTTAATGAATTAATCCTTTGAACATCAAGTATGATTTTCTGGACTAAGAATGGAAAAATGTTTTAACGCTTTGATGTGGTAGGTTGGATCCGGTCATAACGTCTAGGCCGGGTTTGGGGTGTTACATAGATCCTTTTTATATTTGAGATCAATGGATTACCCGTCCAGGCTAAATTCTTTCTGCAACACATGCAGGATCTCAAGTCATGTAAGCCATGGTTTATCCATCAGCTTTCCTTTTCAACCTCAACCGAGACATTTATCAACATGTCATTATTAAGGATATATTTCATAAATTTTCATGCCATCATCAAATGAAATCACCATACATTCATAAATCAAGCAATTGAGCATACTATAAGTTTACTTTAAGTTATTCGGACTTACTTGGTACTCGTCTTGGTATCGTGTTTTGGTTATTCTGAAACCTTACGTTTCCCTTGTTTGACCTCCGAAATTTGTTCCTTGGGTCTATAACAATAAAAATAAATCATTAACACCTCACATTGTACTTTTTGAGCCTACATTTCATCCCCAGTCCAAATGACCGTTTTGCCCCTAACCTTTCACATTTTTACGATTTAGTCTTTAGGCTCGTATAATGGAATGCATGCAATTTCTACATTACCCAAGCCTAGTCGGATGTTCTTTCCTCTTATGGCAGCCCCCATTTTTCCATTATTTCACGTTCTACCTCACATTTTACACCTTTTGCAAAAAGGTCCTTTTTAGGGGTTTTTCATGAAAATCACCTAGGAAAAGATGTTTAACACACACCCAACTTCCATATTCCTCCATAAACCATCAAAATACAAGTAACTCATGCATGGATAATTTTATAAACATGAACCCTAGCATGAAATATGGGTAGAAATAGAGAGAGTAAGCTACCGGGATTTTAAAAATACGAAGAACATTAAAAACAGGGCTTGGGAGCACTTACTATTGAGCTTGAAAATGTTGAAAACCCTAGCTTTGGTGACTTATGAATTTCGACTGGACAAGGAAGAAGAATGGCTGATTTTTGCCCTCTTTTTCCCATTTTATTTCATTAAATTGCCAAATGACCAAAATACCCTTAAGCCCTTTTTCTTTAAAATTTCATCCATACAAGCCCCTTTTTGTCCAAAAACTTAGAAATTAGGAAAATTGCTCCTCAAGACCTTCTAATTAATATTATAAAGCAATTTCATACAAATTTCTTCTAAAACCCAAGTTTTGCAATTTATTCAATTTGGTCCCTAATGTCCAATTGGACAGCTTACTCAAAGAATTCCTTCATGAAACTTTAACACATGCAGAATCTCATATTCTAGACCTCATAATAATCATAAAATAAATATTTTGATGTCAGATTTGTGGTCCTGAAACCACTGTTCCGACTAGGCCCTATTTCGAGATGTTACAATTTTCCTCTCATTTTCTATCATCAACAATCTTTCTTTTTCTTTTCCCTCATTTCTTTTTTTTTAATTTCAATTTATTTTTCTTATTTACACTCTATTTTTATTTCAATTTCTTTTCTTTCAAATATAGATTTTTGAATCTTTCATAAACAAAACTTGATCTTTACATATTGGTGTTGAAACATCCTTTAGGAATGAATAGAAAGTTTGGCATTTGAAAAATGTTCATCTTCCCTTACTAATGTGGATGAAACTTCAGCACACGTAAGGTAACACTTGCATACTTGATTTGTGTGCCTTTATTTTTATTGCTTCGGGAATACGCGAACTTGCTAGGCTCAAAATCACGACTTGATTGCCATGCTAAAGAAGAATCAAAACATTGATCCCTCCTAGTGGAATCCTTTCTTTCTCATTGCACAATAGGATTTGTATGTGATTGATTCTTAGGAGACCTTCCTTTCACCCGGTCTAATCTTTTGTGGACTTGTTCAAATTTAGCCTGTATAAATCTTCGCATTTCTTTCATCATATTTTTTGCAATTCAAAATCTAAAAATTATTCTAGAGATGTGATTTACAAAAAAGATTAGTAAACAAAGAATAAATTTGATAGAAAGATGTTTACCTCACTAAAACAAACCTCGCGGAAATTCACTTAGAAAGAAAAATCACTCAACTCATGTTTACACACAATCTTGGCTTTTACCACTCGGTTGATCTCACACGCTCGTGCCTTTTTCCACTTGAATCTCTTAAATTCTTTAAGAACTTGATATGATAAGAACTTAACAAAACACAATCTTGAAGTGCTGTTGGGATAAGACACAAACGAAACAAAATGTTAGGTTTGAAAAATGATTTGGTTGAAATGGCTTCAAAAGGCTTACAAGGGTGTTTAAAATGTATTTTGGGTCTATAAGAAGAACGAAAATTTTTTGCTCAGTGCAAATTTTTTATAAAAAGGTGTAAAATAGGCTCAAACACATGAATCAATTGATATTTTTGGCTCGAAAAAATTTTGTTATTGTAAGTTTTTTTTTCGAATCTCAAGTCATCTTTTTCCTTTTTTTCATGATTTTTTTCAATTTTTTTCGAAACTTGAAAGAGAAAAATATACGATACTTGAGAAGAAACTAGCTTTGATTGTAACATCACAAAATAGGGCCTAAACGGAATAGTGGTTGTGAAACCACGAATTTGAGATAGAGAAGTTTATTCAGATTAATTTTTATAATTTACCGAGTGATTAAATGCATGTAGTAGAGTATCGATGGAAAATTTTATAGATAGCATGTTTAATTTGCCTACTAGGACTTAATTGCAAAAGTTGATAAATATGAGTTTTAGATGCTAAAGGATTGAATTGAAGAGCATAATTGAAGTAGAGGTCCTTAAATGGTAATTAGACCATTAGGTTTTCATGGACAAAAATGGACATACATAGATAAAAATAACTAAAGTTTTAATGAAGGGTATTTTAGTCATTTAGTAATTAAAAGATTACAAAAGGGAAAAAGATGGCAAAATGTGCTCATCTTCTTCATTAGGCCAAAATTTCAAGGGTTCTTCATAGCTAGGGTTTTTTCAAGCTTCCAATCTTCATAGTAAGTGATTCCAAGCCCCGTTTTTAATGTTCTTTACGTTTTTGAAGTCTCAGTAACTTGATTTAGCTTATTCTAGCAATTATTTAACCTAGGGTTAATATTTGGAAAAATACCCATAGGTGAAATGTGTTTATTTTTATGTTTTATGGTAGAATATGAAGATTGAAATTATGTTAAACGACTTGAGCTAAGCGATTTTAAGCGAAAACGAGTAAAACGACATAATCGATAAAAATACCTAATGGTCATAAGTACATGTTAGAGTGGAATTTGATGTTGCCGTAGGTAAATAAATGATCAGCATGTCATAAAACATAAGAATTAAGGATAAAGTTTTATTTCCGAGCCTTGGGGCAAAAGTGTAAATATGCAAAAGTTTAGGGGAAAAATTGTAATTTTGCTAAAGTTAGAGTTACGGACTGTTTTGATAAATGTGAATATTAAATAAGTTAAATTTGCTATTATAGATCAAGAAGAACAAAATTTGGGGTTAGACCGAGGAAAGAAAAAGGTTGAGGACTAAATCAAAATATTTGATCGTATTTTGTATCGAGGTAAGTTTGCGGTAAATAAATGCAATGTTTTATTATTTATAATTAATGATGTTATTTTTCAGAATCTATATATTTATTTTTTAAATTTATTTCTTGATGATTCAAGCAAGAATTGACAGAGAAATGATACTTAAAAGTCCCAGTTGAACCTTAGGAATGTGTAGGATACAAATGTCATGACATTAGGGTTTAAGGACACCAAGTAAGACCATGCCAAGGCATGGCATTGGTAAGTTCTACAAGGCAAGGAAATCATGTCAAGACATGGCATTGATAAACTACTATAAGACAAAGATCCCATGTAAGACCATGCCAAGGCTTGACAATGGTGAGTTCATAAGGCAAGAATACCACATAAGACCATGTCAAGACATGGCAATGGTAAGTTAAAAATGAAAGGTACCCGTGTATCCTTAGTATTCCAAATGGTTCAACAGAAAATTCAAAGAGTGTACCAAAGGAAGGTAAGATAAGTCCATGTTCGAAAGGTTCAGGTTATCTTGATAATTCATTTAGAATGTTGTTATTTATTTACATGCAAACTTACTAAGCTTTATGCTTACTCCCTTTCTTTTCTCTCTTTTTTATAGTATCACAAAGCCAACTCAGAAAATCGTAAGGACGTCGGAGATCGCCTCACACTATCAACGAGTTATCTCGGTATTTTGTGACTAGAAATACTTTAAGTTATGGCATGTATAGGGACTCGGCTATTTTGTGTGTATGTCCTTATGATATGATTAAAGAATGGCATGTGAATAGTTGGTAATGATTAGCTTATGATATAGCTAAATAAGAACATGTTTTGGTATTATGTATGCCTAAATGAGGTTTGATGCAAAGAAACTATGAAAGAGTAAGAGTTGGTCATGGAACAGTTAGGAAATAGCAGCAGTGATGTGGTTTTGAAAAATCACTAAAAATTGTAGAAATGGAATTAAAAGGTGAATGAGATATAGAATTAAATCTTATTGAGTCTATTTTCATAGGAAAGAAACAGAGAAAGCAAAGGAAGTCTATATTATGAGATATTTAAATTTCTGTAAGACTGGTTCAAAGTGACTTCGTGATCCCCTATTTCAAATTTGGAAAATCACTAGAAATTGTAAAAAAAAATTATAAGTCAAAGTTTATATTTATAGATTCCTTAGTGAGTCTATTTTCATTAGAAACAAATAGAAATGTTATCCAATTTCTGTATAATGAGATAATTGATTTTTAGTAAAGAGAGGTAAGGTCTATCAAACTGCAAAATAGGGGAACATTTAATGAATAAACTGTACTAATTGGCCAAAGCAAAAATTCAGGAAAATTCATGGTAATAATATATATGAGTCTAGTTTCATGGAAAGTTTACAGATTTAAATTTTGAGTTTCGTAACTCAATTTATAATTAATTTAGTGACTGTTACGCAGATGGACTGTTTTATTAAAAATAGTGAAATAAATTGTTTTGATTTGTGTAAGTAATCAGAAAATTTTTAATGTTCCTGGTTTGGTCCCGAACCATTCCAATTGCATGCTTTAGGGCCGCGAGGGCCCTTTTTAGGTATTTATTGGATGAATGTGAGCAAATTAATATTTTTTTTTTAAAAATGTGAATTTTTTTATGCCCCGAACAGGTAAGATAAGTCTGGTAACACCTCGTGCTCGACTCCGAGAACGGTCTCGGGTAAGAGGTGTTACATATTTGATACCAAATGACATGAATCTCACTATGCAATGAAATAATGATTCACGATTTTAAGTTAATCGATCATTCTTATACAGTAATTCTCTCGAAATAGAATAAATAGAAATAACTCTGGAATACAAAACAATCCCAGAAAGGAACCTAATAACTCTGGAATACAAAACAATCCCAGAAAGGAACCTACATTATAGAACAACGAGACCCTGTTTCAATAAAGATGTTAAGACTCAAAAAGTTTAGTAAAACAACAAGAATAATTGTGACCCACTATCTATAAATGAGATAGGAATCGATCTGTATAAGGTTGATCGCCACACTCACAGGCTTAGAAGGAAAACAGAAGTGATAAGATCGAAAAAGGTTTGAATGTCATAAGGATGAATCTTGATAAGTTTGGATAAGTTATTAAATGTTCATCCATTGATTAACCTTAAAAGTTTACATATGACAACTATTTATAGGAAATAACTAGGTAGTTGAATGGTTAATTTCGATCATTAAGGGGTTCATGTATAGAAGTCGTACAATGAACCAAATGATTCATGAATCACTTTAAATGCATTCAAATGGATGCTCATTCCCCCTTTGGATGTTCATGGACGCTCATCCCTTGTAATTGCATGTATTTGGACGTTTATGCACCTCATTAAATGATATTCATGCATGAATTTTAACTTGAAGAGTCACATTCATCCATGCATCTTGTTGTTCATTATTTCAGCCCAATTTAACTTATATTCATTCCCCCCACCGTCCATGCATCTTAAATGTATTTTGAATATTTAGAGATGCATTCCCGGTGCACGAACATACATCTACAGATTCAATGGAATGTTATTAATGCAGTCATCCTCCCCTGTGATGCATGGATCTTCCAAAACGTATATACACCTCAATTAAGTCATCCATGCATGGAAAATGAATCTTTAGAAGCATTGTATGTTCGGTTTTATGAATTTGGGGAAGAATATGAACAATCACATGGTGTCTTTTAGTTGGCCAACCATGTACTTACAAAGCTATAAATAGAACCAACATAAGCTCATTTTCACACAAGACACAACACAAACAAAGATAAATATATATATATATATATATATATATATAAATATGTTGTGGACTAAAACATAATAAACATGACACATTAAAAAACCAATCATGTAAATATCACGTAAAGAACTCGAATGATAGATTTCATTTTAACTTTGAGCCCCTCGTGTTTGGGTCAATCTCGAGTCTTTTTAGTCGAATCACATGATGTGATCGAGATCAAATCACTGCGAAGACTTAGAATGCAAACCCTAATACCTAATAGTTGAATTATTGTGTTTCGCACGCTGCATTGTTTTGCATGACTTAGTGTGACAGCCCAAAATTGACCCTAGTCGGAAGGTGGTCTCGGGACCACAAAACCGAGGCATAAAAATAATTAAAAATTTATTTTGATGCCTATAATATGTGTGTGCTCATGTATGACATTTTATGATGATTGATTTAGTGTTATAAGGATGAATTCCACAAGAAAGGACTTAGTAATGAACTTTGAAAGTATGATAGGAAATGTGTGATGACTAATTAAAGCATGCATGCAAAATAATGGACTTGCATGTCAAATTCCCCTTTATAGGTGGTGGCCGGCCATGACAAGGAGGATGGGCTAAACATGTCATGAAACATGTTTTGTTGGTGCATTAGGGTGAAATAATAAACAAAGGTGTATGGGTGATAAAAAAAATGAAAAAAAAATGTGTGTGAGTGTGGTAATCCCCCCCCATTGCCGTGAGTTGTAGAGAAGGAAAGAAAAATATTTTGTTCATCCTTTCTTTGAGCCAAAACTAAGGAAGAAGGAGGATTTTTGCTTCATGCTTGGTTTGGAAGAGATCTAGAAGGAGATTTGGCTAAGTTTGCATCAAGATTAAGGTATGTATGAGGTTGTGTTAGGAGTTTCATGCATGTTTTGGTTGCTAACTTGATGTGCATGTTAGCCATGGCTCAAATCTTTGTTAAGCCATGGAAATGGTATTTGGCCAAAGTTGTTATGGTGATAAAGCCATTGCATGCTAAGTGTGAAGCTTGATGATGATGCATGCAATGATGGATTGTCTACTCTTGAGTAAGATTTTGAGCTTTCTTTTGTTTTATCATGATTGACGTTGAAAAGGAGCATGATTGTCATATTCGCCATGATGCATTCATGAGCATGGTTCATGCTTCTTGCATGTTAGTTAAAATTTGTGTTTTGGATGGCTATGGACACCTTGAAATTCGCCATGCTCATATATGTATATATATGTTTGCACATGATGTTTTGGTTATGAAGGAAGTGATGAATAAGTTTGTTTAAAGAAGAAGATGTTGAAGAATAATTGTGAAATTGTAAGCACATTCTGCCTAGCACACATATGAGTGCTTGATGCTATATTGTAAGTTTTGAGCTACAATATGCAAAGCATTAACTAGTAAAATGCATGCTGTTTTGTGTGGTATTAAGTGCATAATTGGCCTCAACATGGACAAGTATATTCGGCCTTGGGTAGCCTATTGAAGGCCTTAGCTTTTCCTTGATGCTCGAATAAATTGTATTGAATTGCTTGATGTAGTATAAAATGTGCATGACCATTGTGTATTCAAGCTAAAGGGTGGCCATATGACCATTTAAATTCCTTGTCATATTCGGCCATAAGCTAGCACAATGAGGTTTTGATAAATTGAATTTGTTTGAATTAGCTCAAGAGCTAAGAGGGCCACAATTGGACAAGGGGAAGGAAAAAGTGATCGAATAGCTGTAAAAGCCGTTCGACAACATCCGAGGTAAGTCCTCAAGAAGTGACCTTACTTGAATTATGTGAGATGAAATATGGTTGTGTATGATTATTGATTATGTGTGTATGAGTATTTGAATTCCACCCGGGCTAAGTCCCGAAGGCGAATATGCTAATGATTATAATTGTGTTTGAGCCTTAGTAACGAAAATGAAATATGTATGTCCAATGATTATTGATGTATGTGTGCATGAGAAATTGAATGATATCGGGCTAAGCCCAAGACAATTATGCTGGAAATTATAACCGGTTAAGACCCAAGGCAATTGTGCTAGTGGCTACATCCGGCTAAGACCAAGGCATTCGTGCAAGTCATTCTATCCGGCTAAGACCAAGGCATTTGTGCAAATCGTGATATCCGGGTTAAGTCCCGTGAGGCCTTGGTGCGGGTTACCATAACCGGGCTATGTCCCAAGGCGATTGATCGAGTAGCGACATCCGGTTAAACTCAAGGTATGTGATTTGAAAATTATAAGCTTGCTGGAAAATTTCAGCTAATGCACTTGTGAAATTTCCCAATGACAAGGTAAGTGCGGTGTGTGCTTATGCGCGCTAGGAGTAAGAGCGTGTGAATATCCGCTCCTATGATGGAACGAGTTATCGGCCTTAATGAAGCCGTTATTTGTGTATGAACATAAGAGTTGGGATGGTGAAGTAAGTATGATTATGTGAATGTGCATTAATGAAATGATGCATTTAACTATGTGAATGTATT
Source organism: Gossypium arboreum (assembly GCF_025698485.1). Classification (NCBI taxonomy): domain Eukaryota; kingdom Viridiplantae; phylum Streptophyta; class Magnoliopsida; order Malvales; family Malvaceae; genus Gossypium; species Gossypium arboreum. The sequence continues at coordinate 30,706,289 of NC_069073.1, forward strand.
GCTGTAATTAGAGTTGATTATATTCCTTGAGACTTACTAAGCATAAAATGCTTACTCACCGCTTTGGCTCTCGGTTTTCTAGATTTCGTCAAGCAATCGGATTTGGGATCGTTGAAGTCGAAGTCATCCACACTATCAAGCCTCCATTTTGGTATAAATTTTGGTTGAACTTGAGATGGCATGTATAGGACTACCCTTGTTTGTTAAATATGTTGTGATGTAAGTATGTACGGCCATGCGAAAATGGCTCGAAAAGGAAGCATGAACTTAGACTAATTGTGGGTTGTATGTATATATTTGGTGTCATGATGTGGCTATGGCTTGAAATGGGAATGTTGGTCATATGATCAGCCATTGGCATGGTTAAAATGATCATATATGAACCTATGTATGGCAAGACTAGTTGAATCATGGAGACTACCAAATAGGTAAGTCCTACCTTAAAACAGATGCTGCCAGCTGCAGTGGCGTGAATGTGAAAAATCACCAAAATTCATAGGAATGGAATTAAATAGTGAATAAGCTATGTAAATGAACCTTGATGAGTCTATTTTCATATGGAAGAAACGAAATGGTCATAGGAGTTACAGGTTAAGAGATATTAAAGCTATTGTGAGACAGGGCCAGAATGGTTTCTGGGTTCCCTGTCGCAACTTTACAAATTCACTATAAATTATCCAAAAATAATTAGGAGACATACCTTATATGTACAGATTCCATTTTGAGTCTAGTTTCATTAGAAACAAACGACACCAGCATTAAATCCCTGTACAGAGAGATATTCAAGTTATACCGCGTGAAGGTCAGAGCAGTCGATCCCTGTAACATGGGTAACTTTAACTAATAAACTGTACCAATTGGCCCGACCAAAAATTCTAGAAATAAATCCATGGATGGATATATGAGTCTAAATTCAGGAAAATTTACGAAACCAGTTTCCGAGTTTTGAAACTCGAGATATGATTTTAAGGCGACAGTGACGCAGTTTTTCCAGCCTGACTGGAAATGTCCAATGGATGGGCAAAACAAGTGAACTTGGCTTGCTAACCCTCGTGTCCGACACCGGCGATGGTCTCGGGTTCGGGTGTTACAATTTTATTGGTATCGAGCCACGGTTTAGTCGATTCTAGGACTACCGTGAGGTGTTTGGGGTCTAGCTATACATGCCATTAAATGATGAATCGATAGTGTGGTGATTTCGACAATTTGACTTTGAGTTTGTTTATAGCAATGGATCCCGATCCCAACCGAGCAATAGCTGATGATGTGGAGAGTGTGGCGCTGCTCCGCGCAAGGGACAGCGCCGGCGGACTCTCAACCTATGGCCAGCAATCCTAATGACGAGGCTAAGCAAGCCTTTTATAGTGTGATGAACGAATGGTTTAATCAATACATTCGAACCAACACTACTGTTCCACAACCTCCATTCCCGACAAATGCAACCCCGCACCTACAATACCTCCCAGAATCGACCAAATAAGGTCAAGTAAGCCCCATCGATAGGATTCAAAACATGGGGCCACTGAATTTAAAGCTACGGATGATGATGATGCCGAACGAGCTGAATTTTGGTTGGACAACACTATCCGGTGCTCGATGAGCTATCTTGTACACCGATGAGTGCTTAAAGTGTACCATCTCCTTGCTACGTGATTCCACCTACTATTGGTGGAGTACTCGACTTGTGGTACCTAGAGAGCAAGTGACTTGGGAATTCTTTCAAACCAAGTTAAAAAAAAAAGTATAACAATGAGATTCATCGACCAAAAGCAAAGGGAATTTCTTGATCTTAAGCAAGGTTCTATGTCGGTTACCGACTATGAACGAAAATTTGTGAGGCTTAGCCGACACTGCGAGAATGTATTTCGTCCGAAGCTATTATGTGTAAACGCTCGAGGATGGGCTGAATGATTATATAAGGATGTTCGTTGGCATTCTCGAAATACGAGAGATCGTAGTACTTGTTGAGCGAGCTTGTAAAGTCGAAGAGCTTAGAAAGGAGAAACAAAAGCTGATGTGGGAACCGGAGAATTCGAAGAGGTCCTCGGAAAGTCTCTTCAACAGCAATCAAGAGATTTCGAGATGATGTGAACCGGTCTAGAGGTGCTTTGGGCTTTTCTAGACGAGGACACGATCGACCCCTGTGACCACACGAGTCACTTGATCGCTGATGGTGGAAATGATCGCCGAGAGAGAGGCGGAGTGTCAACATTGTGGCAAATGGCATTAGGGGAGCTGTTGGTTTCGTGATCGCCCTGCTATAAGTGTGGATCGGCCGACCACTTTAGGAAGGATTGCCCGAGGATGCTTGAGCAGAATGTGAGTCGAGTGGAAACTCGGGTGCTACCACCGCCGAGGTAGGCCACCTAGAAATATGGGCAATGTCGTTGACGGTCGAGAGGATCTAGAGATGCTACCATCGATCCGAGGCTCGTGCTCTGCGAGGACTTATGCCATACGCGCATGCGAGGATGCTGCCTCTCCAGATGTCATTACCGGTGCTTTCACTCTTTTCAATACTAATGTGATTGCTTTGATTGACCCCGGTTCTACTCAATCTTATATATGTGAAACCTTAGCATCCAAGAAGACTTTGCCTATTGAGTCTCATCGAGTTTGTAATTTGGGTGTCAAACCCTTGGGTCATTACGTGCTTGTCAACAAAGTGTGCAAGAAAAGTCCCCTAGTGTTCCGAGGTTCTTGTTTCCGGCGGACTTGATGCTTTTGCCGCTCGATGAATTCGACGTTATTCTTGGTTTGGATGGGTTGACCATGCACGATACGGTCGTAAATTGCAAAAGCAAGACTATCGATTTGAGGTGCGCGAATAACGAGATAATTCGGGTTAAGTCTACGGACTTAAAGGGTTGCCACCGTAATATCGCAATGTTGGCCCGAAAATATGTAAGAAAAGAGTGCGAAGCGTACCTTGTGTACGTGCTTTCGATGACAAGGAATCGAAAAGAAACCCGAATCTGCGTGCGTGGTTTGTGAATACCGGATGTTTTCCTCGAAGAATTGCCGGTTTACCACTGTTCGGAAATAGAATTTGGCATCGAATTGGTACCGGTACCACTCAATTTTGATAGCTCCATATCGTATGGCACCAACGGAATTAAAGGAGTTGAAAGTTCAGTTGCAAGAATTGGTGGATAGAGGTTTTGCTCGCCGAGTTTTTCGCCTTGGGTGCGCCGGTGTTGTTCGTGAAGAAGAAGGATGGAACCATGCGATCGTGATCGACTATCGTCGACTTAATAAAGCGACGATAAAGAACAAATATCCGTTGCCACGCATCGATGACTTGTTTGATCAACTGAAGGAGCCTCGGTGTTCTCGAAAATAGATTTGAGATCGGGCTACTATCAATTGCGAATTCGAGATTCGGACGTGCCCAAGACCGCCTTCGTAAGCGAGATATGGTCACTATGAGTTCCTAGTGATGCCGCTTGGGCTCACTAATGCCCTGCGGTATTTATGGATTTAATGAATCGGATCTTTAGACCATATTTGGATCGATTCGTAGTCGTGTTCATTGATGACATCTTGGTCTATTCAAGAAATGAGACCGAACATCTTTGAACACCTGCGGTTAGTCTTGCAAATTTTACGGGACAAGCAATTATATGCTAAGTTCAGCAAGTGTGAGTTCGGTTAAGGGAGGTTAGCTTCTTGGGTCATGTGGTATTCAGATCGGGTATTCGAGTCGACCGAATAAAATTTCAGCCATACTTAATTGGAAGCCTCCAGAAATATTACCGAGGTTCGAGCTTTTTGGGGCTTGGTTATTACCGACGATTTGTAAAAGGCTTCTCAACGATAGCCACGCTGATGACGGCTACTCCAAAAGGACGTTAAGTTCGAATGGACGGAGAAATGCCAAAAAGTTTCGATCAATCGAAAACTTATTTGATGAAGCCCCAATTCTAGTGCAACCCGAGTCCGCAAGGAGTTTGTCATCTATAGCGACGCCTCTCTACTTGGGTTAGGTTGCGTATTAATGCAAGAAGGTCGAGTTGTGGCCTATCGTCGAGGCAATTAAAGCCACATGAGAAAAATTATCCGACTCATGATCTCGAATTGGCCGCCATCGTATTCGCCTTAAAGATTTGGCGACATTACTTATTTGGTGAAAGGTGCCATGTATACTCGGATCACAAAAGTCTCAAATATTTGATGACCCAAAGAGACTTAAATCTGCGACAAAGACGTTGGCTTGAGCTGTTAAAGGATTATGAGTGATCATTGACTATCACCGGGAAAGGCGAATGTGGTTGCGGATGCCTTGAGTCGTAAATCATTATTCGCTTCTGAGCGATGAACGTGCACTTGTCTGCTTGATCCGATAGTGTGTTAGTAGCTGAATTGAAAGCCAAACCACTATTGATACTTCAAATTCGAGAAGCTCGGAAAGTCGACGACGAGTTGGCGCAAAATGGGCCGAGTGTGTTCGAACAAGGATTCGAGTTTCAAATCGATGATGATGATTGTTTGAGGTTCAAAAGTCGTCGTGTGTTCCAAAGAATTGAACTCATTTCGATAATTCGAATGAAGCCCATTGTAGCCGAATGGCAATCCACCCGGAGTACGAAGATGTACAATGATTTGAAACGTCGGTTTTGGTGGCATGGTATGAAGCGAGACATCTCCGACTTTGTTTCGAGATGTTTAATATGTCAACAAGTGAAAGCGGAACATCGTGCCTTGAGATTACTTGACCAATCACGATACCCGAGTGGAAATGGGATCGAGTCACAATGGACTTTGTATCCGACCGCCATTGTCGCAAGTAAGAAGGATGCGGTTTGGGTCGTGGTAGATCGATTGACTAAGTCGGCCCACTTTGTCCCCATACGCACGGATTTTTCAATGGACAAATTAGTTGAATTGTACGTTTCTCGATTGTGAGATTACACGGGTGCCTATTTCCATCGTGTCGGATAGAGATCCGAGATTTACCTCACGATTTTGGAAAAAGTTGCAAGAAGCTTTGGGTACCAAGTTGCATTTCAAGACCGCCTTTCACCCCCAAACCGATGGTCAATCCGGCGGATAATTCAGATACTTGAGGATATGTTAAGATGTTGCGTCCTCGAGTTTAGTGGTTCATGGGAACGGTATTTGCCGTTGATTGAATTCGCATAACAACAACGACTTTCAATCCAAAGATAAGATGGCACCCTACGAGGCTTTGTACGGCGTAAATGCCGTACACCATTGTTTTGGACCGAGCTTGGTGAAAGCAAGATTTTCGGTGGATTTGATTAGGGATGCTGAATGAAAGTGAAAGTAATCCGTGAAAGTCGAAGATAGCCTTCGATCGTCGAAGTCGTGCGCGGATATGAAGCGTAAGGATATCGAGTATCGTGGGTGATAAAGTGTTTCTCAAGGTATCGCCTTGGAAAAAGATACTCGTGTTCGGCCGTAAGGGCAAGTTGAGCCCGAGGTTCATTGGGCCATATGAGATATCGAGCGAGTCGGTCCGGTGGCATATCGTTTGATTTTGCCCCTGAACTCAAAAGGTTCACGATGTCTTCCACGCTTCGATGCTTCGACGTTATAGATCCGATCCATCGCACGTGATTAGTCCATCGAAATTGAAATTCAAGCTAATATGAGTTATGAGGAAGAACCGATTCGTATCCTATCACGAGAAGTGAAAGAGTTATGAAACAAGCGGGTTCCGCTAGTGAAAGTGTTATGGCTCAAGCACGGATAGAAGAAGCTACTTGGGAGACCGAGAACTCTATGAAAGAGCGATATCCAAACCTATTTACCGGTAAGATTTTCTGGGACGAAAATTTCTTAAGTGGGGAGAGTTGTGACACCCAAAATTGACCCTAGTCGGAAGGTGGTCTCGGGACCACAAAACCGAGGCATAAAAATAATTAAAATTTATTTTGATGCCTATAATATGTGTGTGCTCATGTATGACATTTTATGATGATTGATTTAGTGTTATAAGGGTGAATTCCACAAGAAAGGACTTAGTAATGAACTTTGAAAGTATGATAAGGAAATGTGTGATGACTAATTAAAGCATGCATGCAAAATAATGGACTTGCATGTCAAATTCCCCTTTTATAGGTGGTGGCGGCCATGACAAGGAGGATGGGCTAAACATGTCATGAAACATGTTTTGTTGGTGCATTAGGGTGAAATAATAAACAAAGGTGTATGGGTGATAAAAAATGAAAAAAAATGTGTGTGAGTGTGGTAATCCCCCATTGCCGTGAGTTGTAGAGAAGGAAAGAAAATATTTTGTTCATCCTTTCTTTGAGCCAAAACTAAGGAAGAAGGAGGATTTTTGCTTCATGCTTGGTTTGGAAGAGATCTAGAAGGAGATTTGGCTAAGTTTGCATCAAGATTAAGGTATGTATGAGGTTGTGTTAGGAGTTTCATGCATGTTTTGGTTGCTAACTTGATGTGCATGTTAGCCATGGCTCAAATCTTTGTTAAGCCATGGAAATGGTATTTGGCCAAAGTTGTTATGGTGATAAAGCCATTGCATGCTAAGTGTGAAGCTTGATGATGATGCATGCAATGATGGATTGTCTACTCTTGAGTAAGATTTTGAGCTTTCTTTTGTTTTATCATGATTGAAGTTGAAAAGGAGCATGATTGTCATATTCGCCATGATGCATTCATGAGCATGGTTCATGCTTCTTGCATGTTAGTTAAAATTTGTGTTTTGGATGGCTATGGACACCTTGAAATTCGCCATGCTCATATATGTATATATATGTTTGCACATGATGTTTTGGTTATGAAGGAAGTGATGAATAAGTTTGTTTAAAGAAGAAGATGTTGAAGAATAATTGTGAAATTGTAAGCACATTCTGCCTAGCACACATATGAGTGCTTGATGCTATATTGTAAGTTTTGAGCTACAATATGCAAAGCATTAACTAGTAAAATGCATGTTGTTTTGTGTGGTATTAATGCATAATTGGCCTCAACATGGACAAGTATATTCGGCCTTGGGTAGCCTATTGAAGGCCTTAGCTTTTCCTTGATGCTCGAATAAATTGTATTGAATTGCTTGATGTAGTATAAAATGTGCATGACCATTGTGTATTCAAGCTAAAGGGTGGCCATATGACCATTTAAATTCCTTGTCATATTCGCCATAAGCTAGCACAATGAGGTTTTGATAAATTGAATTTGTTTGAATTAGCTCAAGAGCTAAGAGGGCCACAATTGGACAAGGGAAGGAAAAAGTGATCGAATAGCTGTAAAAGCCGTTCGACAACATCCGAGGTAAGTCCTCAAGAAGTGACCTTACTTGAATTATGTGAGATGAAATATGGTTGTGTATGATTATTGATTATGTGTGTATGAGTATTTGAATTCCACCCGGGCTAAGTCCCAAGGCGAATATGCTAATGATTATAATTGTGTTTGAGCCTTAGTAACGAAAATGAAATATGTATGTCCAATGATTATTGATGTATGTGTGCATGAGAAATTGAATGATATCGGGCTAAGCCCAAGACAATTATGCTGGAAATTATAACCGGTTAAGACCGAAGGCAATTGTGCTAGTGGCTACATCCGGCTAAGACCAAGGCATTCGTGCAAGTCATTCTATCCGGGCTAAGACCAAGGCATTTGTGCAAATCGTGATATCCGGGTTAAGTCCCGTGAGGCCTTGGTGCGGGTTACCATAACCGGGCTATGTCCGAAGGCGATTGATCGAGTAGCGACATCCGGTTAAACTCGAAGGTATGTGATTTGAAAATTATAAGCTTGCTGGAAAATTTCAGCTAATGCACTTGTGAAATTTCCCAATGACAAGGTAAGTGCGGTGTGTGCTTTATGCGCTAGGAGTAAGAGCGTGTGAATATCCGCTCCTATGATGGAACGAGTTATCGGCCTTAATGAAGCCGTTATTTGTGTATGAACATAAGAGTTGGGATGGTGAAGTAAGTATGATTATGTGAATGTGCATTAATGAAATGATGCATTTAACTATGTGAATGTATTGCTGTAATTAGAGTTGATTATATTCCTTGAGACTTACTAAGCATAAAATGCTTACTCATTGCTTTGGCTCTCGGTTTTCTAGATTTCGCTCAAGCAATCGGATTTGGGATCGTTGAAGTCGAAGTCATCCACACTATCAAGCCTCCATTTTGGTATAAATTTTGGTTGAACTTGAGATGGCATGTATAGGACTACCCTTGTTTGTTAAATATGTTGTGATGTAAGTATGTACGGCCATGCGAAAATGGCTCAAAAGGAAGCATGAACTTAGACTAATTGTGGGTTGTATGTATATATTTGGTGTCATGATGTGGCTATGGCTTGGAAATGGGAATGTTGGTCATATGATCAGCCATTGGCATGGTTAAAATGATCATATATGAACCTATGTATGGCAAGACTAGTTGAATCATGGAGACTACCAAATAGGTAAGTCCTACCTTAAAACAGATGCTGCCAGCTGCAGTGGCGTGAATGTGAAAAATCACCAAAATTCATAGGAATGGAATTAAATAGTGAATAAGCTATGTAAATGAACCTTGATGAGTCTATTTTCATATGGAAGAAACGAAATGGTCATAGGAGTTACAGGTTAAGAGATATTAAAGCTATTGTGAGACAGGGCCAGAATGGTTTCTGGGTTCCCTGTCGCAACTTTAAAAATTCACTATAAATTATCCAAAAGAATTAGGAGACATACCTTATATGTACAGATTCCATTTTGAGTCTAGTTTCATTAGAAACAAACGACACCAGCATTAAATCCCTGTACAGAGAGATATTCAAGTTATACCGCGCGAAGGTCAGAGCAGTCGATCCCTGTAACATGGGTAACTTTAACTAATAAACTGTACCAATTGGCCTGACCAAAAATTCTAGAAATAAATCCATGGATGGATATATGAGTCTAAATTCAGGGAAAATTTACGAAACCAGTTTCCGAGTTTTGAAACTCGAGATATGATTTTTAAGGCGACAGTGACGCAGTTTTTCCAGCCTGACTGGAAATGTCCAATGGATGGGCAAAACAAGTGAACTTGGCTTGCTAACCCCTCGTGTCCGACACCGGCGATGGTCTCGGGTTCGGGGTGTTACACTTAGGATTCACATGATCTTAATCTTTTATGTCTTCAGGGAATGAGAATTTAAGTTTTTTCAAATGTTGTAGGTTTGCATAATACTACTACTGCATACCCTGAAGCAAGCAATGTGTGTTCGTGAGTTAGTGTTTTCTTAAAATCTAAACTTGTTTTATGCGATGTGTTGGAGGTTTGGTTGGTGTTCAGCCGAAGAGTCACTAATGTGGCTAATGTGGCATTATATAGCTTGGGTTCGGCGACCGGACCAAGTATGGGGTGTTACAGCATAAATTACAGTAGTCGACCTAAATTGTAAAATTTACTGTGTCAACACAATTTGAGATGTTAACACTAAGTAGTTTGTAGTGGTAACTCGAGATATTGTAATATCCAATACTCGAGGCCATTGTTCGGGGTGGGTAAAGGGTGTTACATATTATTGTAATGAGATTTTCAATAGATTTAATTTATCCTCCCTTCGGTATGTAACAGCCCGAATTTGGGCTTAGTCGGAACAATGGTTTTGGGACTACTAATCTGAAGTTGGAGAAATTATTTTATTATTAATTTTAAGTTGTGACATGTTTATATTAGTTCATGAAAAATTTGGTGAAGTAATTTTAGTGATTTCATGCTTAATTGTGAAAAAAGGACTAAACCGCATAAAATACAAAAGTCCTATTTTGATAGCTAAGGGTGTCAAATAGCTAGAGAACCTAAATTGGAGGTATTTAAAGGGCCCTTTAGAGTAGCATGACTGGCCATAGGAGACAAAGGTGGTTAAAAGTCAAAATTTGGTGAAATTAGGTGTTGAAATTGAATAAAATAAAATAAATAGTGAAAGTTATCATTTTTTTGATCTCTCTCTTTCTTCTCCACCGATTTGTCTCCAAGAAAATGGCCATGGAAGCTTGAAAAATTTTCAGCAACTTAAATCCTTTGCAAGTAAATGATTTGAGGGTTTTATCTGAATATTTTTGTACTTTTAGAACCCTTGTAACATAAGCTTTGAAATGAATGGACTATTTTGCAAAATGTTTGAAAGACTATAGTTTTACCATGAGTGTGTTCATGTTGCTTTCTGAAATTTTATGGAAGAAAATGAGTTATGGTACTGTAATAAACAACTTTTGTGAAGTAGTTTCCATGAAAACCATAACTAAGGACCATTTTGCATAAGTTGTAAAATAGGTGATTAATGTGTGAAATAAGGAGAATTGTGGGCTGCCTTTAGTATAAAAAGTGATCGGCTAGGCTTGATTAGTGAGAAAATGTGATAAAAATTGATTTTCGGACCTAGGAGTAAAATGGTCATTTTGCAAAAGTCTAGGGGTAAAATGGTCATTTTGCCCAATTTTAAATTGTTGAGTACTTAGATTTATTTCAATTTCTAATTTTATAAAAAAATATTTTAATCTTTCATTTAATTTTTGTTTGTCTAGTTTTTAAATTTATGTTCTTTATTAAATTATCACAAAATAAATGAAAATTTTAATTTTTAACTTCCTAATGTAACTTACATGTGAATTGTCACGTAAATGATGATTAACATTTAATTAATTTTCTTAAAATTTAAAATTTTAAAAATACAAAAATATTTTTAAAAATAAAAATTATTAAAAATATTAAAATATAAAAATATTTTAAAATTTTTAAAATTAATTAAAAACTAAATTTTCTATCAATTTTAATGATTTGATAAAATATAAATTAAAAATTAAAGAAATTATATACAAAATGAAAAGAGACAAAAAAATTATGTAGAGTTCTTGTAAGATTGGAAGGAAAAAAAAATCATTATGCCTTAGATTTATTTGGATTGAAACACCTAATTATTGGAGGCGGTAAATGGGTAATTTTCAACATGGGACTGTTTTTTATTTTATATATATAAAAGAAAACGTGGAACTGCTTTTAGCTCATAGTATTACGTTTTTGGGCATATTTGAAGTGCTGATGTCCTGGACTTGGATATGTTGAAACTAGAATACAAACTTTTTCAGCATATTTCAGATTTATAACCATTTTCTTATATATAATACTTACTTTTCTTTATGACCCCTTACCCTTAAATCAGATGAAAAATCCTCGAATTTATTTCTTTATTGTTATTATTGCGTTCCATCAACTTAATTAAGAATTGATAAGTAAATAAATTTCAATTTATTTGTGATATTTTTAATCACAGTATTTACGTTTTAATTATATTATTTGTAATTTTATTTTATTTATTATTGATTTAAGTGAATAATTATAAAAAAATAAGTTTAAAATTTATTTTCGATAATTTTTTTTACTTACGAATTAGACTTTCAACACAATATTATTTAAGTATTTTTGTCATAATTTGAGTTATATAATTTTATTTTGGAGTATTAATATACCATTTTGAAAGAAATAGAAATATCTAACCAAAATTTATTTCATGACTTGAGCCCCAAAACATAAGGAAGGTGTTCAAATATGGCCTTGAAGTTGGGCAGGAAAAATTGTAAAAATTTTGCTTTATTTAATTAAGTGCACATTGAAATTTTATCCCTTTTGTAAGTTTTTCCTATAAATGGACATTATTAGGTTAAGGCCTAAAATTGATTTAGATTATTTGACTTTCGTGTTTTCTTTATTTTATTGATTGCTAAATTATTTTTTAGTAAAAAATTCAAAATTTGATTCAAATAGTTTGTGAGATCTAATTGTTCTTAATATTTTATTTTTTCTTTAATATTTGCACGTCTTCCGATTTAATTACAAAGATTCAAGTCATTGCATATAGAGCTCATATTCAATTGCTTAGAATATTTGTCTTATTAATTATTATTATTAAAATTGTAATTCTTTAATTGATTCTAATACTTATAATGAACAACATAATTGAGTATAGGCTAAAATATGAAATCTATGTTATGTGGGCATGCGGTCTAACTTAAATAAACACCATTAATGTGTGCTTGTTGGTTAGGATTACGTCTCTCTCATTATAAATGTTATTGATCGCCGCCAAACGTGCAAACATTTGACTGAAAAATACTACACTAAATATATAAGAAATAAAGCAGCAGTGTCCACAAGTATACAAGTCAAATTGTAATATAGTATGTGTTACAATGGAACACAAGGAAGTATTCTGAGGATCATACCCTGCAACACCCCTTACCCGAGTCTGAGGCCAGGACTGGGCACGAGGCATTACCATACTTAACCACATGCATAAGTTCGTTTCCGAGTCACCAAGACTTGATTAGATTTAAAACTCTTTCGAACTCTGTTTAAACTCTTTAAAGTGGGCCTACACGACCTCAAACTTTTCTTGGAAACCCTTCGAAACCAACTCGAGTCCTTAAACCGACTAAAAAAAATGATTCCTGAAATAGGGCACACGCTCGTGTGGTCGTTATAACATGGCTGTGCTGATGGCTCGTGTGACACACACGACCTAAGCATCTAGGGACACGCCCGTTGTCCCATACCCGTGTGAATTTAATTCCAAATTCGAACCTACAGGGGTTTTCACATAGCCTGACACACGCCCGTGTCCATGGCCCGTGTCCCTCACACGGCCATGACAGGTCCGTTTCCTATCCCGTGTCTAAAAACCTTGGCATTCTATTTCTGATGTCAGCATCCAATAAGGGGCACACGCCCGTGGCCAGAGGCCGTGTCCTCTACACGGCTGAGACACACGGTCGTGACTCTGCCCATGTGTTTATTACCATGCATACTGACTTGAAATTTTTACGTGCAAGGGACACATGGCTGGACAACATGCCCATGGGGCTGGCCGTATGAACAACATAGGGCTATTTGCCAAGCCCTTTGCTATCCTGAAACAAAAAATAACAACATCCATCATGCGAAAGATCATCATAATATGATTCCTCAATCCAACAACCACATCTAAGGCCTTTACACATTTCATATTTACTAAAACAACCAACAAATTGCCCAATTATGAAATAACTTCTTGTATTCATATAACAACTTTTAACTTTAGCCATTTCTATGGCCTTATACAAAATGAATCAAAATGTTAAAGTAAGCCAACACATTTGGCCAATTAGCAATAACACAAAATCATAAGGTTAATGTCCTATACATGCCATAATCAAAATAAATAGATCTAACTATACCAAGTGCTTCGATTGATAATGTGATCAATGCCTCCGATGTCCGTTGATCCACGAGCTAACTAGGCAGCACTATAAGAAAATGGCAAGAAAATAGGGTAAGCATAAAGCTTAGTGAGTTGCATGCAATAAATATAACAACAACTTTCCCATTCACCATCATGCTCATAGTACTTAAGTAGGCATAAGCATAACTTAGTCATCACTAGCCAATACATTTCACATAGCATATATTGAGCTCACATCTTATACATTTCAAATAGGTACCTGTACCACTCACAACCTGGTTAAACTTTTCCTTGTTTAACTTAAACTATGACTCTCACCGTTGAACCATTTGGAATGCTATCGATATTTATTAAGCCTTAACATAGGGTGTAATACCGATGCCATGTCCCAGACATGGTCTTACACTGGCTCATCCATCAAGTCGATGCCATGTCCCAGACATGGTCTTACACTAACTATTGAAATCGAGGCCGACGCCATGTCCCAGATATGGTCTTACACTAGCTCTCATATCTCTGTTTCGATGCCATATCTCAGACATGGTCTTACACTGACACATCTCATAGCCGATGCATGTCCCAGACATGTCTTACACTGGCTTACATCTCGAGGCTGATGCATGTCCCAAACATGTCTTACACTAGCTCTCATCTCAATGCTGTTGTCATGTCCCAGACATGGTCTTACACTGGCTCTCATAATATGGCCAACACATGTCCCAGTCATGTCTTACACTAGCGCACAAATGACCCAAATGTCATGGCACGAATATCTGATTTATTCCTAAGGTTCACCCGGGAGTTCTATTATCTCAATTATCATCAAGTATTTTCATTACCACAATTAAGCAATTTGTGCTATATCAATTGAAGCACATATAATAAAAATGAAATTGTATTATTTATATACAACTTACTCCGGTATTCAAAATTTGACAATTATCTTGGCTTATTCCGCTAGTTTGACTTTTCCCGGTCTAGGCCCGAATTTTGTAATTCTTGATATATAATGATAAAAATTCATGAATTTAATTTAGTGGTCAAGCGAGAATTTAGGATAGTATCCACCAATTATAATATCTTTTGTCTATTGCAAATTGCAATGACAGTTTTGAAATACCTACAAATTCCTTACCATATAATTAGCTGATAAAAAAACTGTTAAATTTTTGTGAATTTTTCATTTCTTTTTTATATAACAATAATTTAAATTTAGTTTATTTTTTAAATAAATGAATACTCGATTAATAGTAAGAACTAGTATTCTTATTGAGACTCGAACTCATAGGGAAGAAAATAGATTTATGGATGGAATCAAATATGTAGTAGTTACAAATAAAAGTACTCGGTTATTGATGAAAAATCAAAATATTTCTAATGTCGAATCAGGATCAACTAGGACAGAAATAAAGCATTGGGTCGAACTCTTCTTTGGTGTCAAGGTAATAGCAATGAATAGTCATCGACTCCCAATAAAGGGTAGAAGAATCAGACCTATTATGTGACATACAATGCATTACAGGCGTATGATCGTTATGCTTCAACCGGGTTATTCCATTCCACTTCTTAGAATGAAAAGAACTTAAATCAAAATACTTACTAGCATGGCGATACATTTATACAAAATTCTACCCTAGGCACATGCAATGGACTCGTAGACAGTCAAATGAAATTCAATCCACGAAATAATTTGATCTATGGACAGCATCATTGTGGTAAAGGTCGTAATGCCAAAGGAATCATTACTGCAAGGCATAGAGGGGGAGGTCATAAGCATCTATACCATAAAATTGATTTTTGATGAAATGAAAAAGACATATATGGTAGAATTGTAACCATAGAATACAACCCTAATCGAAATGCATATATTTGTCTCATACACTATGAGGATAATGAGAAGGGATATATTTTACATTCCAGAAGTTCCTATAAAAATGGGAAATGCGCTACCTTTGAGTGCAGTTTGAACTATTAATTTATGTAATTGGAAAGAAACAATTAGGTTTACGACGAAACCTAAAAATCGATCACTAATCCAACTTGAGTACCTCTACAAAATAGATCTCAACAGGAAATTAAAGCATAATGGTAATAAGTGATTGAGTTTAGTAGTTCTTTATATAAAATTATTGAGTCTAGAGATATAGTAATATGGAGAAGTTAAAATTATTTTAAGAACTAATAGAACCAGAAGCACCCCCTTGTTGTTTAAAAGAGATTTAAAAGAGAGGAGGAGAAATGTTTGAAATTCAACAAACAAACAAACAAAAAAGTAATAAATAAAGAAAATCAACTATTTCAATGGGAAGAAAATATTAATTCGCAAAAAGACAAAAGGAAAAGAAAAGAAAAGAAAAAACAAACTGACTTTTTTTTTTCTTTACTTGCAACAGTCTGTTTAGTGTAAGCTTAAAACGTTTAAAAATGTTGAAACTTTCACTTTAGAGTTTGGGGCTGGGCTGCTTTGTTTGTAGTCAACCGATATTTATTGACTTATGGTCGTCTTTCTTCCTAACCGATAGCGTCCAAAATGTAACAGTAAAATATTAAAAAGGAAACAAAGATGTTAGAATATCTAAACAAAAAGAACGACTCGTGACTCTACCAATTTGCCATTCCACCCATGAAACACAGCAACAATATTTATAATTCTTTATGTTTTCTCATGACCCATTAGCTTTCTTTTTCTTGCAGTTTCAACAAACCTCAGATTCAAGGGAAGATAGAAGTATTAATAATCTAAGTTTTGTTTTTTGGGGTATGTTTGTTTAGGGTTTTGGAGATCGGATTACAGCGTTTTCTTCTTCTGCTTCTTGCTGGTAATGGAGTTGAAGAAGGACAAGCTTGTCAGGTGAGTCGTATGCTAATTTTTTTATTATGTTTACTGTTCGTTGCTAGCTTTGTTTCCCATATAACATTTATTTCTGGGCAGTTTATCTTTTGTAAAAAAGGTGCTGTTTGGTAGCTTGGAAAGTTCTGGCAGCTTTGGATTTTCCATTAGGGACTACAGTAAGCTGGAATTTTAATAATAACTAGGACCTTTATGAATTGATATGGATGAATTGGGTAATATTTTTCTTGTTTGGGTGTCACTGGAGGAGATTGAAATGAGGAATGTTATTGAAAAATATTTTGGCCATGTTCAATGTAGTGAAGAAACTTTTACATTTGGGCGTTATCTTTTTGCTTGAAGTTAGAACTTTTATTCAAGTGGAATTAATATATTTGGTTTTCAATTTCTCGGGAGTAGATCATAGTAAAACATAAATTCCATTTAAAAAAGAAAGCTAAAGAGACTTATCCTTTGAATGGACTTGGTCATTTAAGTGAAAATTTTGGAAATAAATGAACATTCCAGATGATTCTCCTATATTGTTGTACTAAGCATGAACGAAAACTGAGAAGAAAGGTTTTGTCAAACTGAATTGTTATGAAATGCTTCTTATTGACTAGTTTGTGGTGGAACTTGTTTGTTTCTAGGTTCTACTCTGATGGAAAACGACATAAAGAAACACCATGGGGAAAGAATGACCCATCATTCCTTGAGAAGTCATCTTCTGGGTACAAGATTTCATTTTCTTCAGTGCTAAAACCGGAGATTGGAATGGATGGAGGAAGAAATAGACTTCCTGAAATGGGGAAAATTGGACGGTCAAAGGTTTTGCCACAGGATAATGCACTTTGGTACAAGAGAATTCTTGATCCTGGCAGTGAGATTGTATTGCAATGGAACTGGGTTTTCATTATTTCATGTTTGGTGGCACTTTTCATCGACCCATTGTATTTTTATTTTCCTGCCGTTGGAGGGGATGCAAAGACCTCATGCGTAAAGACAGATACAAACTTGCGAATTGTTGTTACCTGCTTTCGAACTGTTGCCGATATTTTTTATTTGCTGCACATAATCATAAAATTTAGAACAGGTTATGTTGCACCAAACTCATCAACTAGAGTGTTTGGAAGGGGTGAACTTGTAATGGACCCTAAGAAGATTGCACGGAGGTATCTTAGATCTGATTTCTTCATTGATTTCATTGCAACACTTCCTCTTCCTCAGGTATTTGTTCTAATAAGCAATTCTCGTTCTGAAAAGGCCTGTCATAAAAATTAGTTACCTACTTTAATCATCGATAGAAAAAAGAAATTAGTTGCCTCAATTATTTTGTGCCACTCTATCACACGAACTCAACGTTGACTATAGTAAAATAGATTGTAAATAACACCAATTCCGAACTTGAAGCACTATGTCTTGGATTTTAATTGTGGTTTTATGGTTTCCCACACTGCTCTCTAGAATCCACCAACTAGCTTATGACGTAGTTTTCAAAATATTATGGATACTTCTACTCATTTTGCATAAACATACATTTTTGAAGGTTATGTAATCATCCATTCTAGACCATAAGGATTTTGGTTTGCTTAATTAACAGATATGGAGCGTAAAATGTTTTGTTGTTCTTAACTCACTTTGATTCTTATTTGGAGTGTGAGTGCATTTTACATTTGTTTAGAAGCTTAGTTGTCTCCCCTTTTTAATTTATTTATGGCAATTAACCCTTTGCCATTCAAGGATATTTTGAAGTTGGGTGCTTTTGCCTTGGATTCAAATGTCATGGTTAATTCCATGTATTCCCCTATCCTTTTATTGAAGCACTATTAAGTTTGCGGGCTTCTAGCATAAATTTCTTGTTTCCTTTTTCTTAATTATTGTAATAATTCTCAGCAGGCTCTGCAAAACATACCATTCTAGATCTTGAAATTACCCTGGTCACTACATCCCAATCCTTGGATAAAATGGTTAATAGTTACATGTCTGATTTTCAGTTTAATGCATCAGGTACTAAGATGAAAAAGATGATATCTCAGCCTATTTAATCATTTTTTTGCAGATAGTTATCTGGTTTATCATTCCAGCAACACGAAGTCCTCGGACTGATCATAAAAATAATGCCCTTGCATTAATTGTTCTGATTCAGTACATTCCCAGATTGTATTTGATTTTTCCTTTAAGTTCTCAAATTATTAAAGCAACTGGAGTGGTTACAAAGACGGCGTGGGCGGGTGCTGCCTACAATCTTCTCTTATACATGTTAGCTAGTCATGTATGTTGTCTTGTTACTTCTATTATTAGCCTTTGCTTTGCTTTCATGTCGACATGTATATTTTCTCTCTTTGACAATGACTGCCTGGTTTTTTCTCGCCATTTAATTCCTCCTACCCTCTGCTAGTTTTTACACAAAAAAAATGCCTATTCATGTAGGTCGTAGGGGCAGCATGGTATGTGCTCTCTGTTGACAGGTATACTTCATGCTGGAAGAAAATTTGCAAAAAGGAATTTCCTCCTCACAGATGTAACCTGTCCTATTTAGATTGCGACACTTTTGGCCGTACTGATCGCAATACGTGGGCAAAAGTCACAGATGTGTTCAAGCAATGTGACCCCAACAATGATATTGATTTCCTGTATGGCATATTTGAAAGTGCAGTAAAAAAGAATGTCGTCAAAAAGGGCTTTCTTGAGAAGTATTTCTATTGCTTATGGTGGGGCTTACAGCAACTTAGGTATGATTTTTTTTAAATTTTACGGACAATAATATTGATTTTCAAATTCATATTAGCTTTGTCTTTATTCTCTGAATATACTGATGCATTTTTTTGGGTAATCTCCTGGTGGCTAATGAGTGCAACCAAACTGTTTGATTAGTAGATTTTGTTGCTTCGCTTACAAATTACAGTTTGTGTCCTAATATGGTAGCTGTATGGAATTTCCCCACCCACATTGTGTGTGATATTATGACAATATTGTGAGAGTCTAGTCAGATATGCTTTAAGTGGAATCAAATGACTGTTATGATGCAATTGCTGCATGGTTGTTGCACTTATATGGAAGTTCAGCTCTGTAGAATTGCATGTTTATTTTTATTGGCAGCAATATTTTTGTGGGCTTTTGCTGTTTTTGCCTTTAAAGATGCAGTGAGCCATAAAGCGATTATGCAAGGTAAAAATGGTAATTCCTTCCATTCTGAAACTCTCATGAGAAATGTTTGAGTTGTTGGACTGATAAATTTGCCCATAAGAACTCAAAGAAAGGCCATGGAGAAAGTATCTTTAACTAATTTAATCTTTTCCACCAAAATAGTTGAAATATTAGTGATGCTAGTAAGTGTTCTATTTTGAAATTATTTTCACATCATCTACTTGTTATGATATCATGCTCGTTTGTATGGCCATAAGGAAAATGTCATGGTTCATCTATGAATTTGGGATTGGAAATACCTTGTTAAACATAATTTTTTCAGTTCAGCTTTCTTCCTTGAAACCTTCTTTCTGTCTCTCCATTTGGTCTATTACCTTGCATCACTGCAAAGTATAAGAGTTGTACACTGGACTATATATTTGTGATTCTAGCCGAATTTTGATGGATATGGAGATAAGTTCCCATGAAAATCCCCCCCCCCCTCGTCCACAGATTCCCCCTTTGTTCCCTTTCTAGTTTTAGCACCAAAAATTTGAGCAGTTTCAGCAAATTTTTTGAGAAAAGAAACACAAGCCCATGGGAATATCCAGTTAGCATTTTTGAAGGCTAACAGGACTGTGCTGACCATGTTGAGGCAGGAGGCATATTGCAATATGCATTTGGCTTTAGAAGGGAACATGCTTAATGACACTGAAGCTACTCGATCTCAAAGACATTTGTAGCACATCAAGGAAATTATGTCAATTTCAGTGATCCCCTCGATATATTGCCTGTGATGTTGCATTATCCACTTTTATCATTGTGCTTGATGAGATACTATTCTTGGAATAGTTGACACAAAGATGTAAACCTTCCCCTTAAGATGTGTATCTGAGATGTCTACTGATCAATTTTATGTTTCTCTACGCTAATTTGAAATAGATGGCATTCAAAATAAATAGGTTGCATTTTTTATGTGCCTCTTAGAAGTAGAAGACAGGCATACTGTAGGATCTAGTTACTATATTGAAATTTAAACTGATGATGGCCAACAACTTGTCATTCCATATTATGTCAGTTATTTAATGCCTAATATCATGAAATGCTACTTAAGGTTCGTAGAGCATTTGCACCTTTTTCTATATTTTTTACAGGAAATTGCTTTACAAAAAGTATTGGTTTAGCTGATCTAATAAGATAGCATGTGCCATTCAATTAGTTTCTTGTGTTTGCTAATGTTAATACATGCCTTTTATTTTCTTATTGTCTCAGTTCATATGGCCAGAATTTATCAACAAGCACTTTTATTGGGGAGACCCTATTTGCTATACTTATTTCTATCCTGGGTCTTGTTCTGTTTGCCCACTTGATTGGGAACATGCAGGTATAAAAAGTCTGCATCCTTGAGTTTTGCCTTACGAAATCAAATTTCATATACTGTTTCTAGTAACTCAAATGAAGTGGTATTTGTTGTCTATCATCCTAGTGCTGTGTTCATGAATGGATTTTTGTGTTTGTATCTCTCCATTACTTAGTTTCTTCTGTCAAAATTGTCTTGACCTCGTGGGACTATCTTTCTTCAGTTGTCTTTTTTAGCAGTTCATATCTTCTTTCTTCCCCCAATTGGAAACAATGAAATAGGAAGTAGTTTCTTGTAGTTCAGAAATATCCTACATTAAGCTTCATTTTATCATCATTGAAACAATTATTTCTGTTTGTTCTTTATACAGTCTGATAGTTTACATTTGTTCTTCTGATACAGACTTATTTGCAATCCCTCACAGTGAGACTAGAGGAATGGAGACTTAAGCGAAGGGACACTGAGGAGTGGATGAGCCATCGCCAGCTTCCTGAAGATTTAAGACATCGTGTTAGACGTTTTGTTCAGTACAAATGGCTTGCAACTCGGGGAGTTAATGAAGAAGCCATCTTGCATGGCTTACCTGCTGATCTTCGTCGTGATATTCAACGACACTTATGCTTGGACCTTGTCCGACGTGTATGCAGCTTTCCCATACCAATTTCTTTTTGAGTTTCAAAGCAGCCTTATTCACTTACATTATAGATGTTTCTACTTGAAAAGCAGTCTTGATGGGAGATTGTCCATGTTGTATTTTATGTCAATAATTATCAATTTAAAAACCAGGCTCTTCTGTTTTAACATAGGTTATCCACCTCATTAGCCATACAGTCTTTCCTTGGAACCTGTCTCTTAGGTGGAATTAGAACCCATGCGTGCTCTACATTTTGCAAGAATTCCTTCTAATGGTTTAATCTTCCTTCAAACGTTAATATGTAAGCCTCAATAATGTTGCTGCGGACATTTATATTAGATTTGACTCTAAAACATTAATGTGTTTATACATAAGAATTGTGCAATCTTCTGTGTGACATTTCTTTATTAAATGATAATTAGTTTCATTGAAGTTGTTCTCATTTGTAGGTTCCTTTCTTCTCCCAAATGGATGATCAGCTGCTTGATGCAATATGTGAACGCCTAGTGTCGTCCTTGAGCACTGAGGGTACTTATCTTGTTCGTGAGGGTGACCCTGTGACAGAGATGCTTTTCATTATTAGAGGTAGATTAGAGAGTTCTACAACAAATGGTGGTCGAACTGGTTTCTTCAACTCAATTGTGTTGAGACCTGGAGATTTTTGTGGAGAGGAACTGCTTGCATGGGCTTTGCTACCAAAATCCACCATGAACTTACCCTCTTCAACAAGAACAGTCAGAGCTTTAGTTGAGGTTGAAGCATTTGCACTACGTGCTGAAGATCTCAAGTTCGTAGCAAACCAATTTAGACGGCTTCATAGCAAGAAATTACAGCATACCTTCCGGTTTTACTCCCACCATTGGAGGACATGGGCAGCCTGCTTCATACAGGCTGCTTGGCGTCGGTACAAAAGGAGGATGATGGAGAACAGTCTGATGACAGAATCACTTTCTTTGGATGAGAAAGAGGATGATGAGACGGGGCAGGAGAAAGAGAAGAATTTCATTGTAGGCTCCAATCCTTCTCAGGCAAAACTGAACCTTGGAGTAACAATATTAGCATCGAGGTTTGCAGCAAACACTAGGAGAGGAGCTCAAAAAATCAAAGATGTTGAGATGCCTAAATTGCAAAAACCAGAGGAACCCGACTTTTCTGCGGAGCCCGATGATGATTGATCTGATTTCACGCATTATAATAGAAATTATATATTGGCTGAGCTTCTCCACTGGGGGTCAGACATTTTTAAGTACAATAGCATGTGAGCAGTGCACCACCTTCTGGTTAAGTCAGGATCTAGAATCCCAGATCTTGAGCAGCATTTCCCTAAGGGTCGAAACCTTTGTATTTGGACCACAAGAACTTAGCTTAGCTCTGAAACCTTACTAGCTGCTTATTTATTATCGTGTATGTGGGGTTTCAGCATGCAAGCCGTGTAACCCACGAGCCTTAAAAATACGAGATATTAAAATTTTAATCCTCGTGTATCGGGGCCTCATCACTCTGATTTTCTGTTTTAACACGACTGTAATTTTTACGCATCATAACATAAACGAATGGATTTGAATATATAGATGATCAAAGAACTAAAACCTACTATCAAAACCAAATTTCTGGTCTTATTAAAAGAGGAAACTAATTGTGTTATGGTATCCGTTACTATTAGTATTATAAAAGAAGGCTTTTTTAAAATAACTCAAAAAATTTAATTAATTATCAAAATGACTCATTTTTTTAATTAAACATGAAAATGACCTGAAATTTAGAGTAAAAGTTGGTGGAACCAAATGATATGGCACCACTATGTCACGTCAGCTTTTTCATGAATAAATAAATAAACAAATAAACAATATGACAAAAGTAAAAAAAGTAAAAAAAAAATAAAGTAAAAAAAGTAACAGGATGGTTGTCAGACTGGTGGCGCCAAATTAATTGGCTCCACTAGAAAATGATAAATCTTTTTTAAAGTTCATATTTTTAGAAATTAATTTTTTTTCATGGAAGTTGACGTGGCATGTAGGTGGCGCCATATTATTTGGCTCCACCAACTTTTACTGTAGATTTCAGGTCATTTTCGTATTTAATTAAAAAAATAGATTATTTTAATAATTAATTAATTTTTTTGAGTTATTTTAATAAAAAAGTCATAAAAAAAAGGATTAAAGGTTTACATATATAGAAAGATACATAGTTTTAGACTCATGCTATGCACATGTTATTTATTTAAAACATATATATGTTACATTGTTGAGGTATATTTGTGACCAATAGTTAGAAAATTACTTATGGAAGCTCCAGGAGGTACAAAGTAGAAAATATGTTAGAGGGCACCAGCGTTTGTACTTCCAGATACATTCTGATGCTTGGTCAATACCTCAGCCTTCGGTATTTGGAGAACTTTGAGGGTTTACTCAAAGTTGACCAGGTCTCCGCTTGGATTTATCTGTCGTTCCTCATTGATTAGTTTGTTTTCGTTCCTCATTGATTAGTTTGTTTTCTTTGCATCTTTAACGACATTAGAAGCTTCATTTTGCATAGTGATTGAGCTGCCAGAGCTAGTAAGACTGAGCTTCTTTTATTATTTCATGGGGAAGCAAGGAGGGTGACGCATGTAAAAGCTCTCTAAGCCTGGGATGAAGATGTGTAAGACTCTTGAGCCTATTCCCATTTGTTTGGGTTGAAACCTCTTTGGATTTTATATTGTAGGCCAGCCTACCATTTTGTTGAGTATGTATTTATTTTAGGTCTTACGCCATTTTCGCTGCATATAGGTTTTGAACTCATTACAGTGTGTGGTCTAACAATAGCCCCTAACTCATAGTGGTCTGAAGTAGGTTCCAAAGTGGTCTATGGATACCAATGACGACTACTGTTCCTAAACCCAAAGGTTAGGTTAAACAACGGCTTTCTTGGGATATTTGATCACTATCTCAGCAGAATCCGCCTCGTGTTCTAGTCTCCTAAAAGTATGTGATGATGAAACATCTGATAATATGCATCAAATCTGAATCAAATTCTGAATATCGAGAAGCTTTTGGTGTGAAAATCAAGTGATTGCTTCTAGAGAGACAATGATTTTGGAAGGGAATGGGACTCTCAGACTAGTACACCCTTTGAACCTAATCTCTACGCACATTTAGAGTAGGTTCGAATGGGCGATTGAGTGTGGTGTGGTGCGTTTAGCTTTACTTTTTGTCTTATGCTATAGTATTACTACAATAATTAATTTTACTGCTACCATTGTTTTTACACTAATAGCAGGTAAACGCACCGCCTATCCAAACTCATCCTTATTTTCACATCTCATTTGGTTATTAGTATAATAATATAGGAATGAGTAAAAATTTTTGTACAAAAAATATATATATTTTTAAAATAAGAAAAAATTCCTTTTATTTTCTTAAAACAAGACATGTGTGTGGTTAAATATTACCAATTAAAATTATTTTATTGCTAACTAGTATATTAAAACAAAAAAAAAAAAATACTCCGATAAAATGTAGCACGGAAATTTTTTTGCCAAAAGACGCTCGTATTTTATTGCTTACGAATTTTATTTTTTATTCAATGTATAATTAATTTTAATTTTTATTGAATAAAAGTAATTATTTTATATTTAAAATAGTGAAATAATTTAAAATTTCTTGAACATATTTATATTTAGAAATATTTATGAAAAAACTTTAAAATTTTGTCAAATAATATTCAAAAGTTATAAAATAATGTTATTTTGTTAAAATAAATAAACAAATAAATAAATAACAGAGAACTAAGCTAATTATGATTAACAATTCAAAAAATCCAAAAAAACTTGATGAAACCAAACTGATATCACCCTACATTTGAAAGCATTCAAATGATGCTGTTGCCTTTGGATCTGCACAAAGACTTATTTTTTATATCACAATTTTCCATCAAAAGCTATGGCACTAGCACAGATATTTGAATGATGAAAAAGGGGGATCCAGGTAGCAGTAAAATGGTTATACCAAGGGCTCTATCTAAACCATTGGTTTTTTTCTGACTGACGGAGGATATAAATAAAATCACTTGGTCAATTCGGTCAATTCGGTTGAACAACAACATGCTGCAAAGACAGATTTCAGGCAAAATTAATAGAAAATTATAATGGAACTATTATACTTCTGGTGAAAATGAAAAAAGGGAATCAATTACTCGGTTACCTTAATCTGGGTCCTGTTATAAGTGTAAGTGATGTGAACTAAGCCATCGCTAGCCTGGATAACAGCAGGATATGAGAATTCCATTCCTTGAGTTTCTTCCAATGTCAAGCTGTCCTGCCATGAATCACCATCATCTTTGGATAGGGAAACTTTAAGTACACCCCTTGAGATTGTATTATAAGCAAGTAACAGACGACCGTCTCTCAGCTTCACCCCGTCGATACCTGATCAACAATGTTGAAGGTATTTTGTAAACAATCGAAATCAGAATGGTTCAAATTTTCCATTAATACCAACCTGAGTTTGGGTTGGGAAGTTCAGTAGGTATGGCATAACCCCAACCCTGTCCACCATCAAATGATTCTGCCATACAAACTCTACTAATGTTGTTAAAAGATCGCATTAAAAGACGCAGGTTCCCTTTTGCAGTTAGGTAAGGAACTGGTTGAATCACACTGAGGACTTGGCTTTTAACATATATAGGGCCATATTTCTTCCAGGTTCTTCCAGAATCCGGCGTCACCTGTTCCATGCCATATACAAAACTTGTCAACACATAATAAGGACTCTTAACTGCTAATGTAGTTGAAATCCTCATTACAACCTCAGCCCACGCCCCCCAAGAATTCCAACTCTCCACCGATGATCCACAGAGCAAATGCCCATTCCGCAACAACAGAGGCTGCAGATGAGGGAATGGAACACGTAAGAGTTTTTCATACCACAGTAAATTGGAATGTAGGTCATACTTATAGTCATAATAATCAGACCTTGTTCTTAGATGGTCCTAGTATGCCTGGAGGAAGCTGCTCTGTGTCCAAGTAACACCTTTATCATATGATCGTTTCATGCAGCCACTCCACCTGGATTTTACTAAGCCAACTGTGAGAAAAAGGCAAGAAAATTTTGCAAATGATTCATTGCTTGCGACTAAAGTTACATATCATGATGACATGTGCTGTAGAATCTTGATACCTGAAGTGAAGAATGTCAAATTATATTCCAGAAACAAAAAAAAACCAGCGTTTTCAATGCTACACTACTCAAAATTGAATCTTAAATGTTCAAAAGTTGGACTAACAAATTCAACAACTGAAATCTTCATCAGAAGAGCATTTTTTGGTTACAGAATCTAAATTATAACATTATATTTGAATATTTCTGGTCAACTAAATCACACCAGCAAGTCACTTATATGTTATACACTTCACCATGTAGGAGACCTAAACTTTTGGTATTTCTTGCCTCTAGGCTCCGCCCAGCCAAACTTTTAGCTTCAGTTGTTTTCAGCAGATCTGTCATGGCATGGCATGGCAAGGATTCACACCAATCCATGCAGGGAAAATCCTATAATAAGCTCATCTAGATCTTGATAATGCAATAAAATGAGAAAACTTAGCGGTGTTAACAAACTTATGTAAATATGTATGCAAGCAAAAACAGAAACTGAAGCTTAGAGAATTACTTTTGAACATCCAGGCCTACTTTATAGAATAATAACAACTCATCTGATGGAAGCTTAAATAGTACAGGATTCCACATTGGAACATTAGGTTCTTCATCCATAACAATAGGTGTATACCAGCAGCCACCCTGCCAAATTTTTAGTAAACACATAAAAATTCTTAAAATAATCCAAATAGCATCAAACCACCAATACGCTAGTAAGAAGCACATGTAGAAAGTGGAAGGGGCCTTGGAACCATAGTCTGAGCAGACAAAATATAATAGACCAGGGGTGACTGAGAGCAAGCCGGAGAGGGGCATTTATCCGCAAATATTGCCATTCTTCTATACAATCATAAAGAAAGAGCAAGGTAAAAGATAAAAGATCATGTTAATTAAATGATTACTCTGTATTTTTGCAGCCAAATTTTGACATCAGGTGCTCCTTCAGACGTCCCTCCATAATAAGCAACTAAGAAGTGACATTTACTAACCTGCATATGTATTAAATTAATAGCAAACGAATAATGAGACGATGAGGACAATTGAAAACTACAAAGTAACAAAAACACAAGATCATTTTGAACTGCACAACCTCAACAATGGTAGAGGCATGACAACTGTTGAATGAGGCTGAACCGGCAGGAAATGTGAACTCCTCTTTCAACGGCCCTTTGATGGGAAGGTGTCTCTTCTTATGTAAACTCTCAGGACTTGAAGTTGTACCCTTTGTGTATCTGCACATAACTTTCAGGTCTTCTTTGGGGTTCAATGCGAATACATGAAAGGCTTAATATTGATTGTTCTAATTTATAAGAAAGAAACTATTTTCTAGATTCAAGTCCCATCCGCCTCACACGCTCAAGAAACAAGGAAACTTACACTATTTACATAAGCTTCCGAGGATTTAGATTTTAGGAAAACATCACCGAAAACTGACTAAGAAGCCTTTTTTCCCCAAAAAAATATAGTCTTTGGGGCCATTGTCATGTCACAATTTTTATACAGTAGGCATGAATATCAAATAATAAATCATATGAAGAACAAAATGTAATAGATTACCTGGGAAATAAGGACTGAAGGAAGCGGCTGGTGTGGAATGTGACAGGGGCTGGGCCGGGATTGAAGTTGGAGCCGTGAAAACTAGAGAAGCTAGAAACTGAAAACAACAAAGAGACCAGAAACAGAAACGAACACAGCAGAAAGAAAAACAAAATGGTTACTACTGATTTCTCCATATCCGTTGACTGTCTATTTTTGTTTCA
This sequence comes from Gossypium arboreum, assembly GCF_025698485.1. Classification (NCBI taxonomy): domain Eukaryota; kingdom Viridiplantae; phylum Streptophyta; class Magnoliopsida; order Malvales; family Malvaceae; genus Gossypium; species Gossypium arboreum. Next base: position 30,734,325 of record NC_069073.1, read on the forward strand.
TGGAAAGCTTTCCGCAACCACGCATGAAACTAAAAGCAGCAATAATGTAAAACTGTATATACAACTGACTTGGCATTATTTTTGCATAAAAAATTGTACTTACCCAATTAAATCAAAGTACAAACAAAATTTATAAATCACATTGCGCGTGTTGAATCAAAGTGCCTGTTTTAATCTACGAATAATTATTAAGACAAGGCGACCCCGAGAGACAGAAAAACACGACAAAACTGTTGTAGTCAAAACTTCACGGAAGAGGGGAAAGAGAAGTTTGAACTAATATCATATGCTTACAGAGAAGCAGGAAATTAAAAAAAAAAGCAGAAAATAGTGCAAGATTTTAGGATATATAATAGCAATTGATCAAACATGGTAGAAGAAAACAAAATGGTAGAAAATATTTAATACATGGATAGTATCTCCAAGATAATAACTGCTCTTCAAAGGAAGAAAAGTACTTTCATACCCTTAGCCTAAGTATCTTCTATGCCATGAGCACTCCGAGGAGAGCATCATTGTGACACATTCAAATATAGTAATTATAAATCTAATCCCATTAATATTTTTAACTTTTCAAACTTAGAAAGTGGTCACATCGAGACCATTGCTTAATTTGAGTCTAAGTTAAACTCTACTAAAGAGGTAAACCAAATAGGCAACCATATAATGAGAATTCATTTTAAATTTTTCTTGAAAAGTGCACATATTTTCTAAAAAAAATATTACTCAAATATTTAGTATTATCTTTAAGTAAAATATTGCAATTTAGTTTAGATTATTTATTTTGAGTCTCAATTACATTTATTTATCTTTTTAATATCTTTTTTTCTTTTATTTTATGCATTTTTAAATTATTGAATTCAATTTAGGTGTTTTTGAACTTGAAATAGGTGTATGGAAGCTTGAGACTTGGGTTTTGAGATCACGGAAGATTAAACAAATAACTGAGGCAAGGTATAGCTGAAAATGAGAAGTTTGGAGCTCTGACATAACATTTCAGAGCCCTCGCGTGTGAGTAGTCTTGGTCTTGCCTCAACTGACGCCCTAGCGCGAGAAAAGGAGCACCTATGTCGACGCCCTTGCATCATATAGTGCTCTTGTGCCGAATCCTTCCTTTATGGCTTGAAATTCTATGTTTCGATCGTATTCTAAGGCATTTTGATCATTTCTGAGTTGTATGACCTAACTCAAGTTTTTGTAACCTAATTTGATGTAACCTCCCTGTGAAAAAAAAAATAGAATAAAATAAATAAAAATAAAGAACACATAAATTTTACGTGGAAACCCTTTCGGGAAAAAAACCACGGGCAGAGGAGAAGAAAATTCACTATGTCGAAAAATTTTTACTCAAATACAAGAGGAATAGACTATGTCTATTTATAGGCTTGCAAAGCCATATTCTAGTAGGATTGAAACACCTTATCCTAATCAATATAAAATAGATGGAGTTTAATAAGGTTTAAAACCTTATTCTAAAATAAAATAAAAGAAGTCTAGTTCTATATGGATTTTACTTTTATTTTATTTTCCATCGTATTTTATTTAAATAAGAATTTTGGGTCACTTAATTCTAACAATCTCCACCTTGACACAAATTCTCAATGAACAAGTTCTTCATCGCGAACTTTCAATAAACAAGTTCTTCACCTCTTCCAAAAACCCTTAAGGGTTTAACTTCAACAATGAACACCAACCAAGTCTAAGCAATGCTCAAACTTGGTTATAGGAAGTGACTTAGTCATCATATCTGCAGGATTTTCATGAGTGCTAATTTTGCTCACAACAATATCACCACGAGCAATAATATCACGAACAAAATGATACCGAATATCAATGTGTTTTGTTCTCTCATGAAACATTTGATCTTTTGTAAGAAAGATGGCACTGACCGTCACCCTTTGCAACAAGCCTTGCTTTATATTTGGGTTCTTCAACTCCTGGAGTCCCTTCTTTCTTTTAAACACCCATTTACAACGAAATGCCTTTTTACCTTTAGGAAGTTTTACAAGATCCCATGTTCTGTTTTTGTGGAGTGATTCCATCTCCTCTTGCATAGCAAACATCCACTTTTTCGAGTCTTCATGACTAATCGCCTCGAATAATTAAATGGCTCTTGATTAGCATCTATATCTTCACCACATTTAAAGCATAAGCAACTAGATCAACCTCGGCATACTTCTTTGGAGGTTTAATTTCTCTTCTTGTCCTGTTTTTGGCGATAGAGTATTGCGGTGAAGAAGCAACTCTATTCTCAATTTTGTCTTGGCTTGAGGAGTTGATTACTCAGATTAATCGATGCTCCACCGCTTTTGGTTTTCTTTATTGGAAGAGTCTTTAAGAGATAAGTTAGGTAGCATAGCGGTTTTATCAAAACAACATCTCTGCTAATCACAACTTTTCTATTTTGAGGACACCATAACTTATAGCCTTTTACACCAGCTTTATAACCAAGAAAACGCATTTAATGGATCTTGGTTCCAATTTTCCATTATCAACATGAGCATACGCAGACACCCAAAAATCTTTAAATCGGAATAATTAGCGGGATTACGGACCATACCTCTTGTGGAGTCTTTTCTCAATGGCAACGGATGGAGATCGGTTGATCAAAAACATGCAAGAGAGGTCGCTTCGCCCAAAATGACTTGGTAAGTTGGCATTTGACAACATACATCGAACCTTCTCCATGATCGTTCGTTCATTCGTTCGCAACGCCGCTTTTGTTGTGGAGTATGACGAACGTCAAGTGTCTCATGATCCTTCCGACTTGCACAATCTATTAAACTCATCGAATAGAACTCTAAGCCATTGTGCATGACGGAGGTATTTTATCATTTTCCGTCTTTTTTCAATCATAATTTTCCAAGACTTAAATGTGGAAAACACATCGCTTTTCGCTTGGAAGAACGCCCAAACTTTTCGGAAAAATCATCAATAAAGGTTAGCATATAATTAGCTCCACCTCTCGAAGGCACTCGGACGGCCCCACGATCGAATGGATATACTCCAACGTTTCCTTCGTGTTATGGATTCCTCTAGTGAATCGAACTCTCTTTGCTTCCCAAAACACGGTGCTCACAGAAATTCAGTTTGCAAATTCCTTGCCCATTAAGAAGTCCTCTTTGCTTAATTCGCCATGCCATTCTCACTCATATGCCCTAGGCGCATATGCCAAAGTTTAGTAATATCATCATCGACAAGGAAGAGGAAGCGACAATTTGCATCACCGAGAATGAGAGAACCACAGAAACATATAACTTGGCAATCTTTCTTTGCCCTTTCATCACAACAAGGGACCCTTTGAAATCTTTAAAACCCCACTTTCATTGTGTATCTGCCCTTTTGAATCAAAAGTACTCAACGAAATTAAATTTCTTTTCAATTCGGAACATGCCGCACGTCACTAAGTGTTCGACAACTCCATCAAACATCTTAACTTTAATTGTTCCAACACTGCGATTTTACATGAAGCATTATTTCCCATCAAAACAACACCTTGAGATCATTGTTTCATAAGTTGTAAACCAATCCCGATTGGGACTCATGTGGAAGGTGTAGCTCTGAATCAAGTATCCACTCTCGCCACTTTAGAATCATTGATGAAGCAACTAGAAGTTCACCATCGCTGTAGTCTTCTACAACATCGCCTTCACCGAATTTTTGGTCTGTTTTCCCTTTTGATTCGACCTCCCTTTTAATCTTATTTTGTAGCTTATAGCACTTTCAGATTTAATGTGCCCTTTCTTCTTGCGAAGTTGCAAGTTTTACCTTTGTTTGAAGATTTCGATCTACCCTTAGATTTACCACGAGGATTCCGTTCCTGTGTTCTACCACGATCATCATCAACATTCCGGTCTTGTCTCCCACGAACAATGAGACCCTCTCCCGAGAGTTGGGTTTAACCACAAGATGCTTCATCTTATCATACGAGGTTAAAGAATCATAAACCTCATCAAGCGTGAGAGACTCGCGGCTATATAAAATCGTGTCTCTAAAGGTTGAATAAGACGGGCAACGAACAAAGTAGAATCAACCCTAGATCTTCCTTATCATCTTGAACCTCCATGGCCTCCAAGTTTGAGAGAATTTCTTTAAACAACTGTTAAGTGTTCGTGTACTGATGCACCTTCCTCCAAACGATGAGCATAAAGACGCCGCTTCATATGCAACTTGCTTGTTAGAGTTTTCGACATACATATTTGTTCTAGCCTCTTCCATAATGCGTTGGCGTTTTCTCTTTCATCACATCCTCGCAAAATTTCGTTGGACAAATGCGATGTAATTGTGTTAATGCCTTTCGATCCTTACGCTTCTTCTCTTCATCTGTTAATGTCGAAGGCATCTTATCTATCCTAGCGAGGGCATCCTCTAGATCCATCGTGCAAGAACCGCTTGCATCTTAATTTGCCACAACGCAAATCTGGTGTTGCGATCCAACAATGAATTTCATACTTCAAAGACGCCATTACCGTGATCGAGATGAATAACCTAGAAGCTCGATACCAATTTGTGAAAAAAAAATAGAATAAAATAAATAAAATAAAGAACACATAAATTTTACGTGAAACCCTTTCGGAAAAAAACCACGAGCAAGAGGAGAAGAAAATTCACTATGTCGAAAAATTTTTACTCAAATACAAGAGGAATAGACTATGTCTATTTATAGGCTTGCAAAGCCATATTCTAGTAGGATTGAAACACCTTATCCTAATCAATATAAAATAGATGGAGTTTAATAAGGTTTAAAAACCTTATTCTAAAATAAAATAAAAGAAGTCTAGTTCTATATGGATTTTACTTTTATTTTATTTTCCATCGTATTTTATTTAAATAAGAATTTTGGGTCACTTAATTCTAACACTCCCTAACTCGGTCTAAATGTTATGTTTAGATTCTGAAGGTCACATGGGCTACCGTAATGGACTAGTAAAACAATTGGATTCAAAAATTTACTTTTGAAATCATTTGTTTATCTTACGGAAAATACGTTTGAATAATTTTCTTAGTTTAGTAAAAATTATTAGGCTTTAAGCCAAATTTGGTTACGTGTTATCTTGTAAAAACTCTTATGTCATTTGGAAAACTTAGTTGAACTTAAATTTTACAAAAAAAAATTATTTGCAATTAATCTATTTTAAAATCTAGAGACTAATTTGTAAAGGTTTTGTATTTTTGAAAACTTTATAAATTTTCTTGATTAAAATATCTTTTTAGAAATCTACACAGAGGAAAAAAAAGTGTGTCTAACCAATTTAATATTTAAACTTAGGTTTCATGCATATTTAAGTAGAATCATAAGTTTGTTCAATTGCAAACACTTTTACATGTAATGCAAAATAAAACCAACCAAAAAAAACTATACCACAATCCAAATAAATTATTACGGTCCCCAAATAAAAATTATAAATTAAAGTAAAAATATTTTTTAAAGTAAAAAGTCCGAGACAATCCTTTGTATGCCAAGTCTAAATCCTAATCTCGTGGATTCTCTGTAAAGACAATAAACTAAGGAGTGAGCTGTAGAGCTTAATGTGAGTCTTAACACATAAGTTTTTCAGTTGTAGTAGGATAAAATAGCAATCATGCTAACAATAATATAGTATAATAGATAACATAAATTATATCGAATGTACCTGCTCATGTTTAACACTACATTTTATTTTTCAATTTTAGAGAAAATTCCTACTCATTATCTGCTACACACCACAGTAAGAGTTCCTCGGAACTCATTCATCCTTACACACTGCATTGTGGACATGCCACCAGTATTTGTAGATAAACTGCAAGAAATATGTGGATAAACCACCATAATTACAAATAAACTGCCAGAAACTTCTTCCTTACATTTCATCCCGATCCCCACGCAATACATTATGACATACCAATGACAGTAACTGAATCAGTACAGAAGGCATGTTTCAACATGCAATTAGTTTAACAGAAATAATAGGCATGTTTAACATGCAAGCAATAACAGTAGCAGAACATTGGGTATGCTTAACATGCGATCAACAACATAAGACATGCAATAACAATACAAAATCATATAATCACATATCAATCATTACGAAAAACACTTGTATGATTTTAGTTAATCACTTAATAGGATTTACACACAATCAACCAACACCCAAACATCACTTACCACATTCAACCAACGTTAAAAATAACAAGGATTACATTCTTCCATTACTTTGAAGACATTAGACCATTCGACCAAGTGAAAAAACTTATGAATACATTCAACAGAGGCATCAAATCACACGTAATAATTGACCATGCACAAACATAATTATGGTTAGACACACACCTTAATTTGTACATCCAAACAACACTAGATTTAATATGTTACACTTCTTCACTATAAATCTAATTAAATCTCATCCAGATTTGAATTTTGAATGAACAAAACACACTAGATCCGAAAAAGATCTATAGATTCGCTTGCTAAATAGAAGAAGAACACTTACTATTTTCTCCAATTTACAAATCTGAAGTAACAACACTCCTACATATTGGATTTGGTCTAACAAGTCTAGATTTGTACCTTAAACAATGAATACACACACATGATATTTGGGCAAGACAGTGAAGAAGATCCAAATATGAGATCTGAGATCTAATCAAAATAAAACACTTACTTTACACCAGTAATCATATCGGGAACTAACAATTAGTAGAGATCTTGGCAGTCATAAGAAATTCGACTATAGAGGAATAAAAATGAAGAAAAATAAGTAGAGATTTGAACACAATGAAAGGAATGAAGAAGAAAAGAGAGGAAGAGAAAATAAATGGTGGTAACGCAACAATGATGGAGAAGGGGCGGCGATAGCGTAAGACGGTGCAAGTGGCGGTACAAAGTGGTACAATATGGTGCAAGGTGGCAGCAACGGTGGTCCAAGAAAATAGGGTGGCAGCATAAGAAAAAGAAAGAAAGAAAGAAGAGAGAAATAAAAAAAATGAGAGGAGGCTAAGGAGAGGGCTGTACAAGGTGTAATAGCCCGAATTAAACCCTAATAGGAATGATGGTTTCGGGACCACGAATCCGAGTCAGAAAAATATTTTAAAATTATTTTATGTGTTTATTTTGTGTGAATTTATATCTGTGAAATTTTCGTGATTTAATTTTGTCGTTTAGGTATCCGATTAAATAAAAGGACTTAATCGCGTAAATTGAAAACTTGATAGTTTAAAGCATAAGGGTCAAATTGTTAGTGGCTTTCTAAGTTGGGGCATTTATGTTGTAAATATCCCATTAATGCATAAGTGGGACGATATAAGAAATATGTTACATGGTTTTTATATTATATTATTATGGGTAAATAAGTAAATTAAACATTAAGTTATTATATGTTATAATATAACATAAAACATAAAAAAATAAAGTCATTTGAGTGTTCATATTCTTCATAGCCGAAACTTAATCAAAAAGAAAAGAAAGGAAGCTATGGTTCGGGTGGTTTTAAGCTCAATCAAGGTAAGTTTCAGCTTGGTTTTTGATAATTTCTACGTTTTTGAGATTGTTGCTTAGTAACCTTCAAGACCCAAGCTTTAATTTTTAATTTTGATGAATATTTCGAGTTATGCCCTTGTTGATAACTTGTGATTTTTGTTGTTTGATGATTAATTATGAAAGATATGTTTTAGATTAACATATTTTGTATTGGAGTTTTTGATGATTTTGAGTAATTAAGACTAAATTGCAAAAATAATAATTTGAGGGACTAAAATGTAAAATTAATGAAATATATGGGCTTGCATAGATATGGGTACCATTTAGCCTAACATGCATACGTTGAAATTTTGTGTATTTTGTGTTTTGTGCAATAGAGACTAAATTGTAAAAATTATAAATGTGAGGGGTAAAATAGTAATTTTCCCATTTATGTGTTTTTGGACGAAATTGAATGAAAATATGTTTGAATGAGCTTAATTTGAATATGTTTAGATCAAGAACCAAAGAAATTAGATTTGGACCGGGGAAAAACGAAAGTTGTCGACTAGCAGCCCCGTCCCGTTTTACGACGTCCGAGGTAAGTTTATAAGCAAATAGACGTGTTTAATGGTAATTAAATGCTAAATTTATATGCTGTTATGAAATGTTAGTATTTATGTTATGGCTGAACATGGATAAACTTGGCTACTGCACTTCTGATTTCGTTTCGGTCGAGTTACGACGTCTGAAAGCCCCGTATGAACCTTAGGAATAGTTAGGATACATATGTCATGATATAGGATTTCGGTATATGTGTGCGAGTAAGACCATGGCATCGATAAGTGATTCTGATATGTGTTTACGAGTAAGACCCTGTTTGGGACAGTGGCATCGATATGTGACTACATGTAAGACCACGTTCGGGACTTGGCATTGTACGACTTGTGAGATTATCCGAGTGTCATATCAAATTTCGAATGGTTCATCAGGCAAAGGTAAATTGTGTTTGGAAGTGAAATACGAGCTAAAAGGGCCAGGTATGGATTTAACTTGTTGACTAGCAGTAATAATGTAAGTATGTATTTGATATTCATTCTTTTTACGTGTATTTGGTATTATAGAACATAAGTGAGACTGGCACGTGTATTCGGCTTTGTGGCGAAATAAGTTGAGTATCAATGAACAATACATAATAATGTGCAAGTGTATGTGACTATGCGAAATCGACTTTATAGGAGATATATATATATATATATATATATATATATAAAAGTGTAACATTATGATATGATTTTCGAGTTTATCTTTTTATTTTAAGTATATGTGTGCATGATTTTTTTTCTTTTATAATTAGTTCTTTTGGAAGTTGATTATTATAGGTTTGAATGACCATGTTAGTATTAGGCCTAGGTGGAAGAAATGGTTTATGGAAATTTCTTAAGTATTTTATTTGAAGTCTTAAGGTCAAATATGCTAATATTATTATAATTCGGTTGATTATAATAAATTGAATATGTCACTTGGTTGTTTATTTGCTTATGACTTACTAAACTATGATAGCTTACTCTGTGAGTTATGTTACTCTATTTTGATAGATTTTGGAGTCAAGCTATAAGCTCACGGACTGTCAGCAAAGTTCATCACACTATCAACTATTTTGGTACCTTTATAAGTTAAGCTCGAATTATGGCATGTATTGGCTGGAAGATATTTTTTGAAGTGTTGATTTTGGTTATGTAACTAAGGCCATGCGAAAATGGCTTGCTATTTATGGTTAAATTTGATTTTATGTGTGCTTAGCTATAATGCTTTATGATTATGAAATATGCGGATATGCTTGATTGTGGTTTGATTTGTGGTAAGTATATTATGTATTGGAAATGGCTTTATTTTTAAGTTTGAATTTAATTATGTTGGACATGGTTAAATCTATTTTGATTAAAATGCTATATGTTTGGAATTATAAGTTATATGTGTTAGGTATTATGTGTTTTGAATCGGTTTGGTGTTGATGATAGATTCAATGAGTAATCGGTTTTGTAATTAGCACTATTTGGAGATTATGTTCTTGTATATAAATGTGTGTGGTGAGCTTGGTTAAATAAGTCATCTTGAATAATGCTCTAGTTGGTGTATGTGATTTTGCTATATAAATATGTGTATGTTTGAGTGATAATATTACTATAAATTGGCTAGGACTTGAAAAGATGGTAGTAGTTTATTTCGGTTGGTGAGTAGTTTTAATGAAGTTTTGAATTTAATTAATATATATGCTGATTGATAAATTGGCCTTTACATTTATATATATGTATGTATATATGATGTCTTGGTTTAATAAAAATATGCATTTGTATTTAAAATCAAATTATTATTTGGAAGATTAATTTGATGACCGAATCATAATTAATTAGTTGCGTTGCTTTTGTGCAATTTAGACAGGATAATTAACATGAGATTTGAGCGTACTTTTGTAACACCCCTAACCCGTACCCGTCGCCGGAGGGTTAAAGAGTATTACCTTATACAAAAGAGTCATATCGAGATAATTAGGTATAGTGATTCATTCTTAAGTTCAATTCACATCAAACATTGAAAACATTAATCAAATCTCAACCACACATTCACATTAACCATTTGGAACACATATAGTAACTTATCAAGCCATTTTCGCATGGCTATACATATATACATCATCAAAAAGATAATTATTTAACAACAAAAAGTCAAGCCTATACATGCCATTATCGAAATTTAACTACTAGAGTACCAAAAGGCTTAGATAGTGTGGACGACTTCGACTTTGAGATTCCCGAGACCGTAGCTGATGAACAAGATCTATAAAATAGGGAATTAAGGCAACAAATTAAGCATTACTATGCTTAGTAAGTTTTAAGCATTTCAAACAATCAAAATGTATCATATAAAACGAACATTAAATATCACAAAACTCGTATTCTAATTACAATCACTCAGCCGAATATATACAAGTATACCACATATAAAGCCTATTGGCCGAATATAAATACACAAAGAAATTTTTAGCACATGCTTCACTTTACTTTATGGCTCATACAACTAATTTAATTCACATATTTTCATATAATGACAGACATCGACCGAATAGGTCATTTCTCTTATTCATAGATATATTAATCATCCACACAATTTTATCGTTATTTGATACTAATGACTCACATTGCAATCAATTCGCATATAAATACATAATACGTACCTGGTCATTACCATGTATCATACATAATCAATAATAGTTTACTTTGAACATTTGAATTTGTAATCTCATTCGAATCACCGGCGTTAAGTCTGCTAGGTTTCAAAACCTGAATCCAGTCACTAGCTCAAAGCATGTGGAACTTTAAGCCCGGATATAGTACCAGCACTAAGCCTGCGGGATTTAACCCGGATATATATATTACCAGCACGAAGCCTGCGGGACTTAACCCGGATATATATATTACCAGCACAGAGCCTGCGGGATTTAACCCGGATATATAATATATCTAGTGCTAAGCGTATTTACCCACATGATAACTCGGCTCACATAACATATCACATTTGTGCTTCAATTTCTTCATTCGAGTATAAGCACACAAAGAAAACACACTTTCAATATAACTTTCGGTTCACCACTTTTACGCAAGAACACATAACCATTTCCTATCTCAGCTTAACTCCTAATATCCATTCGGTTACATGCCATATACTCAAGTTATTTATTAAACAACCTTATTCAAGTAGAGACAATAGGTCGCAATTCATTTATCATACTTATCTCATTACATCAATTATCTAACAACTGTAATTACTCAAAACTTACCTCGGATATTTTTGAATAGTGGCGGATAGACTATTCGATTTCTTTCTCCTTTCCCTTATATGATCTAGTTCCCCTTTGTTCTTGAGCTTGATTTAAACAGTTGAATTTATTTAATTTCTTATCAAATAGGCAATTTAATATAATACATGTATATTATAAGGTTAAGGTACATATGGCTTAATAATTAACTATCAAACACCATATGCATATATATATATATATTCCCTAGTCATGCACAGCCAAACACCTTACTAGGCATTAACAACTCTATAATTATATGCATATCTACATAAGACCAATTATGTATTTAATAAATTTTACAAGTATGGTTATTTATAGTGACTAAATACCATTTAATCTCAAGTTATACTTATAAGTACATCCACATAAATACATTCGCACTTAATCATCATCTTGGCCGAATAATCAAATACACTCATTGTCTATTTTTAAATCAACTTACCAGCCACTTTGTTTTACCCATGCCGAATGCACATATATATATATACACACTTAATTGCATTTTTATTTACTTGGCCGAATACTCACCTGACTATTTGAGTATATTAATATTCAACTTCTCAAAAACCACAATTTTATTATAATCATGCTTTTATATACTTTTACACATAAGCTAAGAAATCACTACGTAGTATTGCATATATATATACATACATGAATAGCCAACAAGACCAATTTTACCGAAACATACATTGCATTTAATTATGAGTTATTTTCTCATACTACACTTATATAACTACAAGCCAAATATACATATACTTACATCACTTAAACATCCAACACCCAATTTCTTTAACAAAGCACATTTTCGGAAATGACAAGGCAATATAACAACCTTTAATCCAACTTATAATTTATGCATAACACATTCCAAGCATTTACTCTATTCCATCATTTAAAATACAAACATTACTAAAAAATATCCCTAGTTCAAAGTCGGCAATTACACCAATACACAAGATGATTTATTTTTATTATTATTTTTTGTTCATTCATCTAAACTACTTACAACCACCTTAAACTATCTCAAACATCATTCATTTGTAATTATTCATTAAACTTGAAGACAACCATGTATCCCTTTCATTTTCTACCATGGCTGAGAACTCAAATCCTCTCCAAAACCAAAATTTTAACATGAGTTAAATAAAGAACTTGGTAACTAACTTAAAATTAACTACAATTTTAAGAATTAATATGAATTCTTACCTTGATTCAAGCCTAAGGCGACCGAATGGAGTTTTCTCCCCTTTCCTCTCTTTCATTTCGACCAAGAACAAAGATAAAGCTTTGTTTTCATCACCCATTTTTCCTTTATTTTTATTCATTAATAATATAAAATATAAAGCCATTTAAAGTGATAATTAATATATATATTTTTATATAAAGCATCATCTTGGCCGGCCACTACTAACAAAAAGGGATATTTGACATGCAAGTCCCTACTTTTATAACATGCATTAATAGACCATTACACATTAAACTATCACATTTAAAAAATGTCTCATATAAGTCCTATTTAATAAATTTCACATACATATGACAAAAATCAAAGCATAAAACTTTCACACATGCATTTACACATAGAATAAGTATATAATATAACAGTTAATTATTTTTGTGATTCGGTTTTGTGGTCCCGAAACCACTTTTCGACTAGGGTCAAATTAGGGCTGTCACAACTCTCCCCCACATAAAGAATTTTCATCCTCGAAAATCTTACCGGTAAATAAGTTAGGATATCGATCCTTCATAGAGTCTTCCAGTTCCCAAGTAGCTTCTTCAACCTCATGCTTAAGCCACAGTACCTTCACTAATGAGATTTTCTTATTTCATAATTCTTTTACCTCACAAGCCAAAATACGAACCGGTTCTTCTTTGTAACTCAAATCAGACTGAATCTCGACCTCTGATGGATTAATTATGTGCGATGGATCGGATCTATAACGTCGAAGCATCGAAACATGAAAAACGTTATGAATCTTTTCAAACTCGGGGGGTAAAATCAATCTGTATGCGACTGGCCCAACTCGTTTGGATATTTCATACGGCCCGATGAACCACGGACTCAATTTGCCTTTACGGCCAAATCTGAGCACCTTTTTCCAAGGTGAGATTTTAAGAAACACTTTGTCTCTGACCTGATATTCAATATCTTTTCGCTTTAAATCTGCATACGACTTCTGACGATCTGAAGTTGCTTTAAACTTTCACGGATTACTTTTACTTTCTGCTCAGCATCTTTAATCAAATCAACCCAAGATTTTAGTTTCACTAAGTTCGGTCCAAAACAACTGTACGGCATTTACGATCGTACAAAGCCTCGTAAGGTGCCATCTTAATGCTTGATTGAAAACTATTGTTGTAATCTAATTCAATCAAAGGCAAATACCGCTCCCATGAACCACTAAACTCAAGGATGCAACATCTCAACATATCCTCGAGTATCTGAATGATCCGCTCGGATTGACCATCAGTCTGGGGATGAAAAGCAGTGCTAAAATGCAATTTGGTACCCAAAGCTTCTTGCAATTTCTTCCAGAATCGCGATGTGAATCTCGGATCTCTATCCCACACAATAGAAATAGGTACCCTGTGTAACCTCACAATCTGAGAAACATACAACTCGGCTAGCTTGTCAAGAGAATAATCCGTACGTACAAGAATAAAATGAGCCGACTTTGTCAATCTATCAACAACAACCCAAATCATATCTTTCTTGCTTGACGATAATGGCAACCCGGATACAAAATCCATCGTGACTCGATCCCATTTCCATTCGGGTATCATGATCGGCTGAAGTAATCCTGAAGGCACTTGATGTTCCACTTTCACTTGTTGACATACCAAACACTATGAAACAAAGTCAGAAATGTCTCATTTCATACTAGGCCACCAAAATTGGCGTTTTAGATCGTTGTACATTTTCGTGCTACCAGGATGGATCGACATTCCGCTATTATGAGCTTCGTTCAAAATTGTCGAAATAAGTTTTGAATTTCTTGGAACATACAATCAATTTCTGAACCTCAAACAATCGTTGTCGTCAATTTGAAACTCTGAATCCACATTCGAACCACATTCAGCTCGTTTAGCAACCAATTCATCATCGACTTTCTGAGTTTCACATATTTGATGAATCAATAACGGTTTGGCTTTTAATTCTGCTACTAACACATTATCGGATGAAACGGACAAGTGAACATTCATCGCTCGCAAAGTAAATAGTGACTTAAGACTTAAAGCATCGGCAACTACATTAGCCTTTCCCAGATGATAGTCAATAACAAGCTCATAATCTTTCAACAATTCAAGCTAACGTCTTTATCGCAGATTCAAATCTCTTTGAGTCATCAAATATTTGAGGCTCTTATGATCCGAAAATACATGACATCTCTCTCCAAACAAGTAATGTCGCCATATTTTCAAAGCAAATACGATGGCAGCTAATTCGAGATCATGAGTAGGATAGTTTTTCTCATGTGGTTTCAATTGCTTCGACGTGTAAGCCACAACTCGACCCCCTTGCATCAATGCACAACCCAATCCATGTAATGATGCATCACTGTAAATAACAAACTCTTTATCGGATTCGGGCTACACTAACACTAGGGCTTCCGTCAAAAGCGTTTTTAGTTGGTCGAAACTTTTCCGCACTTTTCGACCATTTGAACTTAATATCTTTCAAGTAGCCGTCATTGGTGTGGCTATCATCGAAAACCCTTTACAAACCGTCAGAGTAGTACGGAAAGTCCCAAAAGCTCCGAACTTCAATAATATTTCTGGGCTTCCAATCAAGTATGGCTGAAAT
This sequence comes from Gossypium arboreum, assembly GCF_025698485.1. Classification (NCBI taxonomy): domain Eukaryota; kingdom Viridiplantae; phylum Streptophyta; class Magnoliopsida; order Malvales; family Malvaceae; genus Gossypium; species Gossypium arboreum. The sequence goes on from NC_069073.1 coordinate 30,749,430, forward strand.
TTTGCTCGGATCAACTCAAATACGATCACGGATACTACATGTCCCAAAAAGCTAACTTCTCTCAACCGAACTCACATTTACTAAACTTAGCATATAACCGCTTATCCCGTAAAATCGCAACACTAATCTCGGTGCTCGGCGTGTTCGGTTTCATTGCGTGAATAAATCAAGATATCATCTATAAACACAACTACAAACTGGTCCAAATACTGTCTGAAAATTCGGTTCATCAAATCCATAAATACTGCAGGGGCATTAGTGAGTCCAAACGGCATCACTAAGAACTTCAGTAGTGTAAGTATCTCGCTCAAAGCAGTTTTAGGTATATCTGAGTCTCGAACTCACAACTGATAATAACCCGATCTCAAATCTATCTTTGAAAACACTGATGCTCCCTTCAGCTGATCAAACAAATTATCAATACGCGATAACAGATATTTGTTCTTTATTGTCACTTTATTTAATTGTCGATAGTCGATTCACATTCTCATGGTTCCGTCTTTCTTTTTTACAAACAATACTGGTGCACCCCAAGGTGAGAAACTTCGGTCGAGCGAAACATCTATCCGTCAATTCTTGCAACCGAGTTTTCAATTCCTTCAATTCCTTTGGCGCCATACGATATGGAGCTACCAAATTGGTGTAGTCCTGTACAAGTTCAATACCAAACTCCACCTCCCGACATGTGGTAATCCCAGTAATTCCTTGGGAAAACATCTGGATAGTCACAAACCACTAGTACTGATTCAAGCTTTTTTTTTGATTCTTTACTATCAAGTACGACGCAAGATATGCTTCACACCCTTTTACAAATTTTGAGCCAACATCGAGGATATTATCGCGGTAACCCGCTCATATCAAGAGACTCAACTCGGATTATCTCATCATTTGCACATCTCAAATCAATAGTCTTTCTTACGCAATTCAAAACTACATCATGCACGATCATCCAATCCATACCGAGAATAACATCAAATTCATTAAACGGAAAAAGCATCAAATCGGCCGGAAAACAGGAACCTCAGATTATCAAGGGACATTTCCTGCACACTTTATCGACTAGCACATATCGACCCAAGGATTTGACACTCGGATCACGAACTCGATGAGACTTAACGGTAGAGTCTTCTTGGATGCTAAAGTCTCACATACATATGAATGAGTAGAACCGTGGTCAATCAAAGCAATCACATCAATATCAAAGAGAGTGAATGTACGGTAATAACATCGAGCAAAGAAGCATCCTCGCGTGCGCATATAGCATAAGCTCTAGCAGAGCACAAGCCTCGAGATCTGGTTGTAGCATCTCTAGACCCTCTCTGACCGCCGTTAGCATTCCCTGTATTCTTAGGTGGTCTACCTCGTGCTGTAGTAGTATTCGGTTTCCCACTCTGATTCATATTTTTCTCAGATAATCCCAGGCAGTCTTTAATAAAATGGTCAGCTGATCCGCATTTATAACAGGAGCGGTCATGAAATCTACAGCTCCCCAAATGCCATTTTCCACAATACTTGCACTCGGTCCTATCCCGTCGATCATTTCCAACACTGGCAACTGAAGTGGCTCGTGTACTCACAGGGGGTCGATCGGGGTCTCGTTTGGAAAAACCCGAAGTGTTCTTTGATCGGCCTAAATCATCTCAAAATTTCTTCGATGATTGCTGAAAAGACTTTCCTGAAGATCTTTTACGAAGTTCTTCAGCTTTGCAAGCTCGCTCGACAAGTACTACGAACTCTCGTATTTCAAAAATGCCAACAAACATTTTTATATCTTCATTCAACCCGTCTTCAAAATGTTTACACATAATAACCTCAGACGATACACATTCCCGAGCATATCTACTAAGTCTGACAAACTTCCGTTCATAATCAGTAACCGACATAGAGCCCTGTTTAAAGTCAAGAAATTCTTTTCGTTTCTAATCGATGAACCTTTGACTGATATACTTTTTTCGGAACTCAGTTTGGAAGAACTCCCATGTCACCCACTCTCTAGGTATAACAGAAACTAATGTATTCCACCAATAATAGGCAGAATCACGTAGCAAAGATATAGCACATTTCAGGCATTCATCGGGTGTGCAAGGTAGTTCATCAAGTACCCGAATAGTGTTGTCCAACCAAAATTCAGCTTGCTTGGCATCATCACTATCTATAGCTTTAAATTCAGAGCTCGTGATTTGAATTACATCAATCGGGGTTTATTCAACCTTATCGATCAATTACGGAGGCATCGTGGGTGCAGAGGGCGATTATTGAATGTGGGGTTGTGGAGCAACAGTAATAGTTCGAATGTATTGGTTGAACCAATCATTCATCACACTATAAAAAGCCTGTCTAGCCTTATCGCTTTGATTGCTCTTAATAGGTTGAGAGTCCATTGGCGCGATCCCATACGCGGAGCAAAGCGCTACACTCTCAACATCATTAGCTACCGCTCGATTGGGATCGGGATCCATTACTATCTGAAAACACATTTTTAATCGTCGAAATCGTCACACTATCGTTTAACACTATATGGCATGTAAAGCTAGACTTCGACACGCCACGTTAGTCCTAAAATCGACTAAACTGTAGCTCGATACCAATAAATGTAACACCCTAACCCGCACCCGTCATGGGAGGGTTAAAGAGTATTACCTTATACAAAAGAGTCATATCAAGATAATTAGGTATAGTGATTCATTCTTAAGTTCAATTCACATCAAACATTGAAAACATTAATCAAATTCAACCACACATTCACATTAACCATTTGGAACACATATAGTAACTTATCAAGCCATTTTCGCATGGCTATACATATATACATCATCAAAAAGATAATTATTTAACAACAAAAAGTCAAGCCTATACATGCCATTATCGAAATTTAACTACTATAGTACCAAAAGGCTTAGATAGTGTGGACGACTTCGACTTTGAGATTCCCGAAACCGTAGCTAATGAACAAGAGCTATAAAACAAAGAATTAAGGCAACAAAGTAAGCATTACTATGCTTAGTAAGTTTTAAGCATTTCAAACAATCAAAACGTGTCATATAAAACGAACATTAAATATCACAAAACTCATATTCTAATTACAATCACTCAATAGAATATATACAAGTATACCACATATAAAGCCTATTGGCGAATATAAATACACAAAGAAATTTTAGCACATGCTTCACTTTACTTTATGGCTCATACAACTAATTTAATTCACATATTTTCATATAATGACGGACATCGACCGAATAGGTCATTTCTCTTATTCATAGATATATTAATCATCCTCACAAATTTATCGTTATTTGATACTAATGACTCACCTTGCAATCAATTCACATATAAATACATAATACGTACTGGTCATTACCATGTATCATACGTAATCAATAATAGCTTGCTTTGAACATTTGAATTTGTAATCTCATTGAATCACCGGCGTTAAGTCTGCTAGGTTTCAAAACCTGAATCCAGTCACTAGCTCAAAGCATGTGGAACTTTAAGCCCGGATATAGTACCAGCACTAAGCCTGCGGGATTTAACCCGGATATATATATTACCAAAGACGAAGCTGCGGGATTTAACCGGATATATATACTACCAGCCACGAGCTGCAGATTTAACCGGATATATAATATATCTAGTGCTAAGCGTATTTACCCACATGATAACTCGGCTCACATAACATATCACATTTGTACTTCAATTTCTTCATTCGACTATAAGCACACAAAGAAAACACACTTTCAATATAACTTTCGGTTCAATACTTTTACGCAAGAACACATAACCATTTCCTATCTCACTTAACTCCTAATATCCATTCGGTTACATGCCATATACTCAAGTTATTTATTAAACAACCTTATTCAAGTAGAGACAATAGGTCGCGATTCATTTATCATACTTATCTCATTACATCAATTATCTAACAACCGTAATTACTCAAAACTTACCTCGGATATTTTTGAATAGTGGCGGATAGGCTATTCGATTGCTTTCTCCTTTCCCTTATATGATCTAGTTCCCTTTGTTCTTGAGCTTGATTTAAGCAGTTGAATTTATTTAATTTCTTATCAAATAGGCAATTTAATATAATAAATGTATATTATAAGGTTAAGGTACATATGGCTTAATAATTAACTATCAAACACCATATGCATATATATATATATATTCCTAGTCATGCATGTACCAAACACCTTACTAGGCATTAACAACTCTATAATTATATGCATATCTACATAAGACCAATTATGTATTTAATAAATTCTACAAGTATGGTTATTTATAGTGACTAAATACCATTTAATCTCAAGTTATACTTATAAGTACATCCACATAAATACATTCGCACTTAATCATCATCTTGGCGAATAATCAAATATACTCATTGTCTATTTTAAATCGACTTACCAGCCACTTTGTTTTACCCATGCGAATGCACATATATATATATACACACTTAATTGCATTTTTATTTACTTGGCGAATACTCACCGACTATTTGAGTATATTAATATTCAACTTCTCAAAACCACAATTTTATTACGATCATGCTTTTATATACTTTTACACATAAGCTAAGAAATCACTACGTAGTATTGCATATATATATACATACATGAATAGCCAACAAGACCAATTTTACCGAAACATACATTGCATTTAATTATGAGTTATTTTCTCATACTACACTTATATAACTACAAGCCGAATATACATATACTTACATCACTTAAACATCCAACACCCAATTTCTTTAACAAAGCACATTTTTGGAAATGACAAGGCAATATAACAACCTTTAATCCAACTTATAATTTATGCATAACACATTCCAAGCATTTACTCTATTCCATCATTTAAAATACAAACATTACTCAAAAATATCCCTAGTTCAAATTCGGCAATTACACCAATACACAAGATGATTTATTATTATTATTATTTTTTGTTCATTCATCTAAACTACTTACAACCACCTTAAACTATCTCAAACATCATTCATTTGTAATTATTCATTAAACTTGAAGACAACCATGTATCCCTTTCATTTTCTACCTTGGCTGAGAACTCAAATCCTCCCCAAAACCAAAATTTTAACATGAGTTAAATAAAGAACTTGGTAACTAACTTAAAATTAACTACAATTTTAAGAATTAATATGAATTCTTACCTTGATTCAAGCCTAAGGTGACTGAATGGAGTTTTCTCCCCTTTCCTCTCTTTCATTTCGACCAAGAACAAAGATAAAGCTTTGTTTTCATCACCTATTTTTCCTTTATTTTTATTCATTAATAATATAAAATATAAAGCCATTTAAAGTGATAATTAATATATATATTTTATATAAAGCATCATCATGGCGGCCACTACTAACAAAAGGGATATTTGACATGCAAGTCCCTACTTTTATAACATGCATTAATAGACCATTACACATTAAACTATCACATTTAAAAAATGTCTCATATAAGTCCTATTCAATAAATTTCACATACATATGACAAAAATCAAAGCATAAAACTTTCACACATGCATTTACACATAGAATAAGTATATAATATAACAATTAATTATTTTTGTGATCCGATTTTGTGGTCCCGAAACCACTTTTCGACTAGGGTCAAATTAGGGCTGTCACAACTCTCCCCCACATAAAGAATTTTCATCCTCGAAAATCTTACCGGTAAATAAGTTAGGATATCGATCCTTCATAGAGTCTTCCAGTTCCCAAGTAGCTTCTTCAACCTCATGCTTAAGCCACAGTACCTTCACTAATGAAATTTTCTTATTTCATAATTCTTTTACCTCATGAGCCAAAATACGAACCGGTTCTTCTTTGTAACTCAAATCAGACTGAATCTCGACCTCTGATGGATTAATTATGTGCGATGGATCGGATCTATAACGTCGAAGCATCGAAACATGAAAAACGTTATGAATCTTTTCAAACTCGGGGGGTAAAATCAATCTGTATGCGACTGGCCCAACTCGTTCGGATATTTCATACGCCCGATGAACCACGGACTCAATTTGCCTTACTACCAAATCGAGCACCTTTTCCAAGGTGAGATTTTAAGAAACACTTTGTCTCTGACCTGATATTCAATATCTTTTCGCTTTAAATCTGCATACGACTTCTGACGATCTGAAGTTGCTTTAAACTTTCACGGATTACTTTTACTTTCTGCTCAGCATCTTTAATCAAATCAACCCCGAAGATTTTAGTTTCACTAAGTTCGGTCCAAAACAACGGTGTACGGCATTTACGACCGTACAAAGCCTCGTAAGGTGCCATCTTAATGCTTGATTGAAAACTATTGTTGTAATCTAATTCAATCAAAGGCAAATACCGTTCCCATGAACCACTAAACTCAAGGATGCAACATCTCAACATATCCTCGAGTATCTGAATGATCCGCTCGGATTGACCATCAGTCTGGGGATGAAAAGCAGTGCTAAAATGCAATTTGGTACCCAAAGCTTCTTGCAATTTCTTCCAGAATCGCGATGTGAATCTCGGATCTCTATCCCACACAATAGAAATAGGTACCCTGTGTAACCTCACAATCTGAGAAACATACAACTCGGCTAGCTTGTCAAGAGAATAATCCGTGCATACGGAATAAAATGAGCCGACTTTGTCAATCTATCAACAACAACCCAAATCATATCTTTCTTGCTTGACGATAATGGCAACCCGGATACAAAATCCATCGTGACTCGATCCCATTTCCATTCGGGTATCATGATCGGCTGAAGTAATCCTGAAGGCACTTGATGTTCCACTTTCACTTGTTGACATACCAAACACTATGAAACAAAGTCAGAAATGTCTCATTTCATACTAGGCCACCAAAATTGGCGTTTTAGATCGTTGTACATTTTCGTGCTACCAGGATGGATCGACATTCCGCTATTATGAGCTTCGTTCAAAATTATCGAAATAAGTTTTGAATTTCTTGGAACATACAATCAATTTCTGAACCTCAAACAATCGTTGTCGTCAATTTGAAACTCTGAATCCACATTCGAACCACATTCAGCTCGTTTAGCAACCAATTCATCATCGACTTTCTGAGTTTCACATATTTGATGAATCAATAACGGTTTGGCTTTTAATTCTGCTACTAACACATTATCGGATGAAACGGACAAGTGAACATTCATCGCTCGCAAAGTAAATAGTGACTTAAGACTTAAAGCATCGGCAACTACATTAGCCTTTCCCAGATGATAGTCAATAACAAGCTCATAATCTTTCAACAATTCAAGCTAACGTCTTTATCGCAGATTCAAATCTCTTTGAGTCATCAAATATTTGAGGCTCTTATGATCCGAAAATACATGACATCTCTCAAACAAGTAATGTCGCCATATTTTCAAAGCAAATACGATGGCGGCTAATTTGAGATCATGAGTAGGATAGTTTTTCTCATGTGGTTTCAATTGCTCGACGTGTAAGCCACAACTCGACCCCTTGCATCAATGCACAACCCAATCCATGTAATGATGCATCACTGTAAATAACAAACTCTTTATCGGATTCGGGCTACACTAACACTAGGGCTTCCGTCAAAAGCGTTTTTAGTTGGTCGAAACTTTTCTGGCACTTTTCTGACCATTTGAACTTAATATCTTTCTGAAGTAGCTTCGTCATTGGTGTGGCTATCATCGAAAAACCCTTTACAAACCGTCTGTAGTACACGGAAAGTCCCAAAAAGCTCCGAACTTCAATAATATTTCTCGGGGGCTTCCAATCAAGTATGGCTGAAATTTTGCTCGGATCAACTCAAATACCTGATGCGGATACTACATGTCCCAAAAAGCTAACTTCTCTCAACCAGAACTCACATTTACTAAACTTAGCATATAACTGCTTATCCCGTAAAATCTGCAACACTAATCTCAGGTGCTCGGCGTGTTCAGTTTCATTGCGTGAATAAATCAAGATATCATCTATAAACACAACTACAAACTGGTCCAAATACTGTCTGAAAATTCGGTTCATCAAATCCATAAATACTGCAGGGGCATTAGTGAGTCCAAACGGCATCACTAAGAACCTCGGTAGTAACCGTATCTCGTTCGAAAGCGGTTTTAGGTATATCCGAGTCTCGAACTCTGGCGATAATAACCCGATCTCAAATCTATCTTTGAAAACACTGATGCTCCCTTCAGCTGATCAAACAAATTATCAATACGCGATAACAGATATTTGTTCTTTATTGTCACTTTATTTAATTGTCGATAGTCGATTCACATTCTCATGGTTCCGTCTTTCTTTTTTACAAACAATACTGGTGCACCCCAAGGTGAGAAACTCGGTCGAGCGAAACATCTATCCGTCAATTCTTGCAACTGAGTTTTCAATTCCTTCAATTCCTTTGGCGCCATACGATATGGAGCTACCGAAATTGGTGTAGTCCCAGGTACAAGTTCAATACCAAACTCCACCTCCCGAACAGGTGGTAATCCCGGTAATTCCTTGGGAAAAACATCTGGATAGTCACAAACCACTAGTACTGATTCAAGCTTTTTTTTTGATTCTTTACTATCAAGTACGTACGCAAGATATGCTTCACACCCCTTTTTACAAATTTTTGAGCCAACATCGAGGATATTACTGCTGGTAACCCGTTCATATCAGTAGACTCAACTCGGATTATCTCATCATTTGCACATCTCAAATCAATAGTCTTTCTTCTGCAATTCAAAACTACATCATGCACGATCATCCAATCCATACCGAGAATAACATCAAATTCATTAAACGGAAAAAGCATCAAATCGGCCGGAAAACAGGAACCTCAGATTATCAAGGGACATTTCCTGCACACTTTATCGACTAGCACATATCGACCCAAGGGATTTGACACTCGGATCACGAACTCAGTAGACTTAACAGGTAGAGTCTTACTGGATGCTAAAGTCTCACATACATATGAATGAGTAGAACCAGGGTCAATCAAAGCAATCACATCAATATCAAAGAGAGTGAATGTACCGGTAATAACATCAGGCAAAGAAGCATCCTCGCGTGCGCATATAGCATAAGCTCTAGCAGGAGCACAAGCCTCAGATCTGGTTGTAGCATCTCTAGACCCTCTCTGACCGCCGTTAGCATTCCCTGTATTCTTAGGTGGTCTACCTCGTGCTGTAGTAGTATTCGGTTTCCCACTCTGATTCATATTTTTCTCAGATAATCCCAGGCAGTCTTTAATAAAATGGTCGGTGATCCGCATTTATAACAGGAGCGGTCATGAAATCTCTGACTCCCCAAATGCCATTTTCCACAATACTTGCACTCGGTCCTATCCGTCGATCATTTCCAACACCGGCAATCAAGTGGCTCGTGTACTCACAGGGGGTCGATCGGGGTCTCGTTTGGAAAAACCCGAAGTGTTCTTTGATCGGCCTAAATCATCTCAAAATTTCTTCGATGATTGCTGAAAAGACTTTCCTGAAGATCTTTTACGAAGTTCTTCAGCTTTGCAAGCTCGCTCGACAAGTACTACGAACTCTCGTATTTCAAAAATGCCAACAAACATTTTTATATCTTCATTCAACCCGTCTTCAAAATGTTTACACATAATAACCTCAGACGATACACATTCCCGAGCATATCTACTAAGTCTGACAAACTTCCGTTCATAATCAGTAACCGACATAGAGCCTGTTTAAAGTCAAGAAATTCTTTTCGTTTCTAATCGATGAACCTTTGACTGATATACTTTTTTCGGAACTCAGTTTGGAAGAACTCCCATGTCACCCACTCTCTAGGTATAACAGAAACTAATGTATTCCACCAATAATAGGCAGAATCACGTAGCAAAGATATAGCACATTTCAGGCATTCATCGGGTGTGCAAGGTAGTTCATCAAGTACCCGAATAGTGTTGTCCAACCAAAATTCAGCTTGCTTGGCATCATCACTATCTATAGCTTTAAATTCAGTAGCTCTGTGATTTCGAATTCTGTCAATCGGGGGTTTATTCAACCTTATCTGATCAATTACCGGAGGCATCGTGGGTGCAGAGGGCGTATTATTCGAATGTGGGGGTTGTGGAGCAGCCGTAATAGTTCGAATGTATTGGTTGAACCAATCATTCATCACACTATAAAAAGCCTGTCTAGCCTTATCGTTTTGATTGCTCGCAATAGGTTGAGAGTCCATTGGCGCAGTCCCATACGCGGGAGCAGGCGCTACACTCTCAACATCATTAGCTACCGCTCGATTGGGATCGGGATCCATTACTATACGAAAACACATTTTTAACTGTCAGAAATCGTCACACTATCGTTTAACACTATATGGCATGTAAAGCTAGACTCAGACACGCTACGTTAGTCCTAAAATCGACTAAACTGTAGCTCTGATACCAATAAAATGTAACACCCCTAACCCGTACCCGTCGCCGGAGGGTTAAAGAGTATTACCTTATACAAAAGAGTCATATCAAGATAATTAGGTATAGTGATTCATTCTTAAGTTCAATTCACATCAAACATTGAAAACATTAATCAAATTCAACCACACATTCACATTAACCATTTGGAACACATATAGTAACTTATCAAGCCATTTTCGCATGGCTATACATATATACATCATCAAAAAGATAATTATTTAACAACAAAAAGTCAAGCCTATACATGCCATTATCGAAATTTAACTACTATAGTACCAAAAGGCTTAGATAGTGTGGACGACTTCGACTTTGAGATTCCCGAAACCGTAGCTAATGAACAAGAGCTATAAAACAAAGAATTAAGGCAACAAAGTAAGCATTACTATGCTTAGTAAGTTTTAAGCATTTCAAACAATCAAAACGTGTCATATAAAACGAACATTAAATATCACAAAACTCATATTCTAATTACAATCACTCAGCCGAATATATACAAGTATACCACATATAAAGCCTATTGGGCGAATATAAATACACAAAGAAATTTTTAGCACATGCTTCACTTTACTTTATGGCTCATACAACTAATTTAATTCACATATTTTCATATAATGACAGACATCGACCGAATAGGTCATTTCTCTTATTCATAGATATATTAATCATCCTCACAAATTTATCGTTATTTGATACTAATGACTCACCTTGCAATCAATTCACATATAAATACATAATACGTACCTGGTCATTACCATGTATCATACGTAATCAATAATAGCTTGCTTTGAACATTTGAATTTGTAATCTCATTCGAATCACCGGCGTTAAGCCTGCTAGGTTTCAGAACCCGAATCCAGTCACTAGCTCGAAGCCTGCGGAACTTTAAGCCCGGATATAGTACCCGCACTAAGCCTGCGGGATTTAACCCGGATATATATATTACCAGCACGAAGCCTGCGGGATTTAACCCAGATATATATACTACCAGTACGGAGCCTGCGAGATTTAACCCGGATATATAATATATCGAGTGCTAAGCGTATTTACCCACATGATAACTCGGCTCACATAACATATCACATTTGTACTTCAATTTCTTCATTCGACTATAAGCACACAAAGAAAACACACTTTCAATATAACTTTCAGTTCAATACTTTTACGCAAGAACACATAACCATTTCACTGTCTCAGCTTAACTCCTAATATCCATTCGGTTACATGCCATATACTCAAGTTATTTATTAAACAACCTTATTCAAGTAGAGACAATAGGTCGCGATTCATTTATCATACTTATCTCATTACATCAATTATCTAACAACTGTAATTACTCAAAACTTACCTCGGATATTTTTGAATAGTGGCGGATAGGCTATTCGATTGCTTTCTCCTTTCCCTTATATGATCTAGTTCCCCTTTGTTCTTGAGCTTGATTTAAACAGTTGAATTTATTTAATTTCTTATCAAATAGGCAATTTAATATAATAAATGTATATTATAAGGTTAAGGTACATATGGCTTAATAATTAACTATCAAACACCATATGCACATATATATATATATATTCCCTAGTCATGCACAGCCAAACACCTTACTAGGCATTAACAACTCTATAATTATATGCATATCTACATAAGACCAATTATGTATTTAATAAATTCTACAAGTATGGTTATTTATAGTGACTAAATACCATTTAATCTCAAGTTATACTTATAAGTACATCCACATAAATACATTCGCACTTAATCATCATCTTGGCCGAATAATCAAATATACTCATTGTCTATTTTTAAATCGACTTACCAGCCACTTTGTTTTACCCATGCCGAATGCACATATATATATATACACACTTAATTGCATTTTTATTTACTTGGCCGAATACTCACCTGACTATTTGAGTATATTAATATTCAACTTCTCAAAAACCACAATTTTATTCTGATCATGCTTTTATATACTTTTACACATAAGCTAAGAAATCACTACGTAGTATTGCATATATATATACATACATGAATAGCCAACAAGACCAATTTTACCGAAACATACATTGCATTTAATTATGAGTTATTTTCTCATACTACACTTATATAACTACAAGCCGAATATACATATACTTACATCACTTAAACATCCAACACCCAATTTCTTTAACAAAGCACATTTTTGGAAATGACAAGGCAATATAACAACCTTTAATCCAACTTATAATTTATGCATAACACATTCCAAGCATTTACTCTATTCCATCATTTAAAATACAAACATTACTCAAAAATATCCCTAGTTCAAATTAAGCAATTACACCAATACACAAGATGATTTATTATTATTATTATTTTTGTTCATTCATCTAAACTACTTACAACCACCTTAAACTATCTCAAACATCATTCATTTGTAATTATTCATTAAACTTGAAGACAACCATGTATCCCTTTCATTTTCTACCTTGGCTGAGAACTCAAATCCTCCCCAAAACCAAAATTTTAACATGAGTTAAATAAAGAACTTGGTAACTAACTTAAAATTAACTACAATTTTAAGAATTAATATGAATTCTTACCTTGATTCAAGCCTAAGGTGACTGAATGGAGTTTTCTCCCTTTCCTCTCTTTCATTTCACCAAGAACAAAGATAAAGCTTTGTTTTCATCACCTATTTTTTCCTTTATTTTTATTCATTAATAATATAAAATATAAAGCCATTTAAAGTGATAATTAATATATATATTTTTATATAAAGCATCATCATGGCCGGCCACTAATAACAAAAAGGGATATTTGACATGCAAGTCCCTACTTTTATAACATGCATTAATAGACCATTACACATTAAACTATCACATTTAAAAAATGTCTCATATAAGTCCTATTCAATAAATTTCACATACATATGACAAAAATCAAAGCATAAAACTTTCACACATGCATTTACACATAGAATAAGTATATAATATAACAATTAATTATTTTGTGATCCGATTTTGTGGTCCCGAAACCACTTTTCGACTAGGGTCAAATTAGGATGTCACAACTCTCCCCACATAAAGAATTTTCATCCTCGAAAATCTTACCGGTAAATAAGTTAGGATATCGATCCTTCATAGAGTCTTCCAGTTCCCAAGTAGCTTCTTCAACCTCATGCTTAAGCCACAGTACCTTCACTAATGAAATTTTCTTATTTCATAATTCTTTTACCTCATGAGCCAAAATACGAACCGGTTCTTCTTTGTAACTCAAATCAGACTGAATCTCGACCTCTGATGGATTAATTATGTGCGATGGATCGGATCTATAACGTCGAAGCATCGAAACATGAAAAACGTTATGAATCTTTTCAAACTCGGGGGGTAAAATCAATCTGTATGCGACTGGCCCAACTCGTTCGGATATTTCATACGGCCCGATGAACCACGGACTCAATTTGCCTTTACGGCCAAATCTGAGCACCTTTTTCCAAGGTGAAATTTTAAGAAACACTTTGTCTCTGACCTGATATTCAATATCTTTTCGCTTTAAATCTGCATACGACTTCTGACGATCTGAAGTTGCTTTTAAACTTTCACGGATTACTTTTACTTTTTGCTCAGCATCTTTAATCAAATCAACCCCGAAGATTTTATTTTCACTAAGTTCGGTCCAAAACAACGGTGTACGGCATTTACGACCGTACAAAGCCTCGTAAGGTGCCATCTTAATGCTTGATTGAAAACTATTGTTGTAATCTAATTCAATCAAAGGCAAATACCGTTCCCATGAACCACTAAACTCAAGGATGCAACATCTCAACATATCCTCGAGTATCTGAATGATTCGCTCGGATTGACCATCAGTCTGGGGATGAAAAGCAGTGCTAAAATGCAACTTGGTACCCAAAGCTTCTTGCAATTTCTTCTAGAATCGCGATGTGAATCTCAGATCTCTATCCCACAAAATAGAAATAGGTACCCCGTGTAACCTCACAATCTGAGAAACATACAACTCGGCTAGCTTGTCAAGTGAATAATCCGTACATACGGGAATAAAATGTGCCGACTTTGTCAATCTATCAACAACAACCCAAATCACATCTTTCTTGCTTGACGATAATGGCAACCCAGATACAAAATCCATCGTGACTCGATCCTATTTCCATTCGGGTATCATGATCGGCTGAAGTAATCCTGAAGGCACTTGATGTTTCAGTTTCACTTGTTGACATACCAAACACTTTGAAACAAAGTCAAAAATGTCTCATTTCATACTAGGCCACCAAAACTGACGTTTCAGATCGTTGTACATTTTCGTGCTACCAGGATGGATCGACATTCGGCTATTATGAGCTTCGTTCAAAATTATCGAAATAAGTTTTGAATTTCTTGGAACATACAATCAATTTCTGAACCTCAAACAATCGTTGTCGTCAATTTGAACCTCTGAATCCACATTCGAAGCACATTCAGCTCGTTTAGCAACCAATTCATCATCGACTTTCTGAGTTTCACATATTTGATGAATTAATAACGGTTTGGCTTTTAATTCTGCTACCAACACATTATCGGATGAAACGGACAAGTGAACATTCATCGGTCGCAAAGTAAATAGTGACTTACGACTTAAAGCATCGGCAACTACATTAGCCTTTCCCAGATGATAGTCAATAACAAACTCATAATCTTTCAACAATTCAAGCTAACGTCTTTATCGCAGATTCAAATCTCTTTGAGTCATCAAATATTTGAGGCTTTTATGATCCGAAAATACATGACATCTCTCTCCAAACAAGTAAAGTCGCCATATTTTCAAAGCAAATACGATGGCAGCTAATTTGAGATCATGAGTCGGATAGTTTTTCTCATGTGGCTTCAATTGCTTCGACGTGTAAGCCACAACTCGACCCTCTTGCATCAATACACAACCCAATCCATGTAATGATGTATCACTGTAAATGACAAACTCTTTATCGGATTCGGGCTACACTAACACTAGGGCTTCCGTCAAAAGCGTTTTTAGTTGGTCGAAAATTTTCTGGCACTTTTTTGACCATTCGAACTTAATATCTTTCTGAAGTAGCTTCGTCATTGGTGTGGCTATCATCGAAAAACCCTTTACAAACCGTCTGTAGTAACCGGCAAGTCCCAAAAAGCTCCGAACTTTAATAATATTTCTCGGGGGCTTCCAATCAAGTATGGCTGAAGTTTTGCTCGGATCAACTCGAATACCTGATGCGGATACTACATGTCCTAAAAAGCTAACTTCTCTCAACCAGAACTCACATTTACTAAACTTAGCATATAACTGCTTATCCCGTAAAATCTGCAACACTAATCTCAGGTGCTCGGCGTGTTCAGTTTCATTGCGTGAATAAATCAAGATGTCATCTATAAACACAACTACAAACTGGTCTAAATACTGTCTGAAAATTCGGTTCATCAAATCCATAAATACTGCAGGGGCATTAGTGAGCCCAAACGGCATCACTAAGAACTCAGTAGTGACCGTATCTCGTTCTGAAAGCAGTTTTAGGTATATCTGAGTCTCGAACTCACAACTGATAATAACTCAATCTCAAATCTATCTTTGAAAACACTGATGCTCCCTTCAGCTAATCAAACAAATTATCAATACGCGATAACGTATATTTGTTCTTTATTGTCACTTTATTTAATTGTCGATAGTCGATACACATTCTCATGGTTCCGTCTTTCTTTTTTACAAACAATACTGGTGCACCCCAAGGTGAGAAACTCGGTCGAGCGAAACCTCTATCCGTCAACTTTTGCAACTGAGTTTTCAATTCCTTCAATTCCGTTGGTGCCATAAGATATGGAGCTACCGAAATTGGTGTAGTCCCAGGTACAAGTTCAATACCAAACTCCACCTCCCGAACAGGTGGTAATCCCGGTAATTCCTTGGGAAAAACATCTGGATAGTCACAAACCACTAGCACTGATTTAAGCTTCTTTTCTGATTCTTTACTATCAAGTACGTATGCAAGATATGCTTCACACCCCTTTTTTACAAATTTTTGAGCCAACATCGAGGATATTACTGCTGGTAACCCGTTCATATCAGTAGACTCAACTCGGATTATCTCATCATTTGCACATCTCAAATCAATAGTCTTTCTTTTGCAATTCACAACTGCATCATGCACGGTCAACCAATCCATACCGAGAATAACATTAAATTCATTAAACGGTAAAAGCATCAAATCGGCCGGAAAACAGGAACCTCAGATTATCAAGGGACATTTCCTGCACACTTTATCGACTAGCACATATCGACCCAAGGGGTTTGACACTCGGATCACGAACTCGATGAGACTCAACGGTGTAGAGTCTTCTTGGATGCTAAAGTCTCACATACATATGAATGAGTAGAACCAGGGTCAATCAAAGCAATCACATCAGTATCAAAGAGAGTGAATGTACCGGTAATAACATCAGGCAAAGAAGCATCCTCGCGTGCGCGTATAGCATAAGCTCTAGCAGGAGCACAAGCCTCAGATCTGGTTGTAGCATCTCTAGACCCTCTCTGACCGCCGTTAGCATTCCCCGTACTCTTAGGTGGTCTACCTCGTGCTGTAGTAGTATTCGGTTTCCCACTCTGATTCATATTTTTCTCAGATAATCCTAGGCAGTCTTTAATAAAATGGTCGGCTGATCCGCATTTATAACAGGAGCGGTCATGAAATCTACAGCTCCCCGAATGCCATTTTCCACAATACTTGCACTCGGTCCTATCCCGTCGATCATTTCCAACACTGGCAACTGAAGTGGCTCGTGTACTCACAGGGGGTCGATCATGGTCTCGTCTGGAAAAACCCGAAGTGTTCTTTGATCGGCCTAAATCATCTCAAATTTTCTTCAATGATTGCTGAAAAGACTTTCCTGAAGATCTTTTACGAAGTTCTTCAGCTTTGCAAGCTCGCTCGACAAGTACTACGAACTCTTGTATTTCAAGAATGCCAACAAACATTTTTATATCTTCATTCAACCCGTCTTCAAAATGTTTACACATAATAGCCTCAGACGATACACATTCCCGAGCATATCTACTAAGTCTGACAAACTTCCGTTCATAATCAGTAACCGACATAGAGCCCTGTTTAAACTCAAGAAATTCTTTTCGTTTCTAATCGATGAACCTTTGACTGATATACTTTTTTCGGAACTCAGTTTGGAAGAACTCCCACGTCACCCGCTCTCTAGGTATAACAGAAACCAATGTATTCCACCAATAATAGGCAGAATCACGTAGCAAAGATATAGCACATTTCAGGCATTCATCGAGTGTGCAAGATAGTTCATCAAGTACCCGAATAGTGTTGTCCAACCAAAATTCAGCTTGCTTGGCATCATCACTATCTATAGCTTTAAATTCAGTAGCTCTGTGATTTCGAATTCTGTCAACCGGGGGTTTATTCAACCTTATCTGATCAATTACCGGAGGCATCGTGGGTGCAGAGGGCGTATTATTCGGATGTGGGGGTTGTGGAGCAGCCGTATTAGTTCGAATGTATTGGTTGAACCAATTATTCATCACACTATAAAAAGCCTGTCTAGCCTCATCGTTTTGATTGCTCGCAATAGGTTGAGAGTCCATTGGCGCAGTCCCATACGCGGGAGCAGGCGCTACACTCTCAACATCATCAGCTACCGCTCGATTGGGATCGGGATCCATTACTATACGAAAACACATTTTTAACTGTCAGAAATCGTCACACTATCGTTTAACACTATATGGCATGTAAAGCTAGACTCATACACGCTACATTAGTCCTAAAATCGACTAAACTATAGCTTTGATACCAATAAAATGTAACACCCCTAACCCGTACCCGTCGCCGGAAGGTTAAAGAGTATTACCTTATACAAAAGAGTCATATTAAGATAATTAGGTATAGTGATTCATTCTTAAGTTCAATTCACATCAAACATTGAAAAAATTAATCAAATCTCAACCACACATTCACATTAACCATTTGGAACACATATAGTAACTTATCAAGCCATTTTCGCATGGCTATACATATATACATCATCAAAAAGATAATTATTTAACAACAAAAAGTCAAGCCTATACATGCCACTATCGAAATTTAACTACTAGAGTACCAAAAGGCTTAGATAGTGTGGACGACTTCGACTTTGAGATTCCCGAGACCGTAGCTAATGAACAAGATCTATAAAACAATGAATTAAGGCAACAAAGTAAGCATTACTATGCTTAGTAAGTTTTAAGCATTTCAAACATTCAAAACGTATCATATAAAACGAACATTAAATATCACAAAACTCGTATTCTAATTACAATCACTCAGCCAAATATATACAAGTATACCACATATAAAGCCTATTGGCCGAATATAAATACACAAAGAAATTTTTAGCACATGCTTCATTTTACTTTATGGCTCATACAACTAATTTAATTCACATATTTTCATATAATGACAGACATCGACCGAATAGGTCATTTCTCTTATTCATAGATATATTAATCATCCTCACATATTTATCGTTATTTGATACTAATGACTCACCTTGTAATCAATTCACATATAAATACATAATACGTACCTAGTCATTACCATGTATCATACATAATCAATAATAGTTTTCTTTGAACATTTGAATTTGTAATCTCATTCGAATCACCGGCGTTAAGCCTGCTAGGTTTCAGAACCCGAATCCAGTCACTAGCTCGAAGCCTGCAGAACTTTAAGCCCGGATATAGTACCCGCACTAAGCCTGTGGGATTTAACCCGGATATATATATTACCAGTACGAAGCCTACGGGATTGAACCCAGATATATATATTACCAGTACGGAGCCTGCGAGATTTAACCCGGATATATAATATATCGAGTGCTAAGCTTATTTACCCACATGATAACTCGGCTCACATAACATATCACATTTGTACTTCAGTTTCTTCATTCGAGTATAAGCACACAAAGAAAACACACTTTCAATATAACTTTCAGTTCAATACTTTTACGCAAGAACACATAACCATTTCACTATCTCAGCTTAACTCCTAATATCCATTCGGTTACATGCCATATACTCAAGTTATTTATTAAACAACCTTATTCAAGTAGAGACAATAGGTTGCAATTCATTTATCATACTTATCTCATTACATCAATTATCTAACAACTGTAATTGCTCAAAACTTACCTCGGATATTTTTGAACAGTGGCGGATAGACTATTCGATTGCTTTCTCCTTTCCCTTATATGATCTAGTTCCCCTTTGCTCTTGAGCTTGATTTAAACAGTTGAATTTATTTAATTTCTTATCAAATAGGCAATTTAATATAATACATGTATATTATAAGGTCAAGGTACATATGGCTTAATAATTAACTATCAAACACCATATGCATATATATATATTCCCTAGTCATGCACAGCCAAACACCTTACTAGGCATTAACAACTTTATAATTATATGCATATCTACATAAGACCAATTATGTATTTAATAAATTCTACAAGTATGGTTATTTATAGTGACTAAATACCATTTAATCTCAAGTTATACTTATAAGTACATCCACATAAATACATTCGCACTTAATCATCATCTTGGCCGAATAATCAAATACATTCATTGTCTATTTTTAAATCAACTTACCAGCCACTTTGTTTTACCCATGCCGAGTGCACATATATATATATACACACTTAATTGCATTTTTATTTACTTGGCCGAATACTCACCTGACTATTTGAGTATATTAATATTCAACTTCTCAAAAACCACAATTTTATTATAATCATGCTTGTATATACTTTTACACATAAGCTAAGAAATCACTACGTAGTATTGCATATATATATACATACATGAATAGCCAACAAGACCAATTTTACCGAAACATACATTGCATTTAATTATGAGTTATTTTCTCATACTACACTCATATAACTACAAGCCGAATATACATATACTTACATCACTTAAACATCCAACACCCAATTTCTTTAACAAAGCACATTTTCAGAAATGACAAGGCAATATAAAAACCTTTAATCCAACTTATAATTTATGCATAACACATTCCAAGCATTTACTCTATTCCATCATTTAAAATACAAACATTACTCAAAAATATCCCTAGTTCAAATTCGGCAATTACACCAATACACAAGATGATTTATTTTTATTATTATGTTTTGTTCATTCATCTAAACTACTTACAACCACCTTAAACTATCTCAAACATCATTCATTTGTAATTATTCATTAAACTTGAAGACAACCATGTATCCCTTTCATTTTCTACCATGGTTGAGAACTCAAATCCTCCCCAAAACCAAAATTTTAACATGAGTTAAATAAAGAACTTGGTAACTAACTTAAAATTAACTACAATTTTAAGAATTAATATGAATTCTTACCTTGAGTCAAGCCTAAGGTGACCGAATGGAGTTTTCTCCCCTTTCCTCTCTTTAATTTCGGCCAAGAACAAAGATAAAGCTTTGTTTTCATCACCCATTTTTCCTTTATTTTTATTCATTAATATTATAAAATATAAAGCCATTTAAAGTGATAATTAATATATATATTTTTATATAAAGCATTATCATGGCCGGCCACTAATAACAAAAAGGGATATTTGACATGCAAGTCCCTACTTTTATAACATGCATTAATAGACCATTACACATTAAACTATCACATTTCAAAAATGTCTCATATAAGTCCTATTTAATAAATTTCACATACATATGACAAAAATCAAAGCATAAAACTTTCACACATGCATTTACACATAGAATAAGTATATAATATAACGGTTAATTATTTTTGTGACTCGGTTTTGTGGTCCCGAAACCACTTTCCGACTAGGGTCAAATTAGGGCTGTCACAACTTTAAATAATTAATTGTGTCTTGAATGGTAATTGTTTGCATGTAGTTGATTTGGGTCATTTATATTAGTATGTGAGTTAAGTTTGATAAATTTAAGCAATGATGGTTCGGCAATAATCCAAATTTGATATAGTTCAATATGCATGATGTGATTATTGGTTCATGAAATGTATACATATTCATATATAACCATTCGGTGAATTTGTCTATGACATTTAAGTTAAGGAACAAATTAATATGTGAATGTAATGCCCCCTTACCCGAGACCGTGGTCGGAGTTGAACATGAGACATTACTAAACTTATTTTAGCATTTAAACAAGTTTAAACAATTCTCGTAGTAAACAGTCCATCTGCGTCACAGTCGATAAAAGATCATATCTCGAGTAACAAAACTCGAAATGCAATTCCGTAAATTTTTCCTGAAACTAGACTCATATATCTACTTACTTATTTTTTTCTAGAATTTTTGGTTGGGCCAATTAGTACAGTTTATTAGTTAAAATTTCCCCTGTTTCAGTGTTCGACTTCTTTTACCTCTGTTCACTACGAACCACTTTTCTCTCTATACAGAATTTAGATGACTATACAGTTTGTTTCTCTTAAAAACTGACTCAATAAGAAATCTGTATATTAAAGTATGACTCCTAATTATTTTTGTAAAATTTTTAGTGAATTTCTAAATTCAGAATATAGGATTCAGAAATTGCTCTGACCCTGTTCCACCAAAACCCAAATATCTCTTGAAATACAACTCATTTACCTTTTTTTTATTCTTCCATATGAAAATCTACTTAATAAGCTTCAATTTCATATTTTACTCATCATCTAATTCTTTCTTAAATATTTTTAGTGATTTTTCAAACTCACGTTATTGCTACTGTATCATACTGATTTATAGCAAATTTCACCTTATTATGAATTTCCATGGATTAAATAGCACAACAAGCATACATAACACCAAACATGATTTTTGATTAGCCATTCCAATGGCTAATCTTTACCAAGCATTTCCTTATCATTCAATAGCCATATCATAAGATTATATACACAAAATGATTATAGTGCTATACATGCCATATTTCAAAGTATACAAGCCGCTATACCAAAATGGTCCTCGGATAGTGTGAACGAGCCTCCGACCGTTCCCGACTTCCAAGCTGGCTTGTGAAAACTACAAAGAATGGAAAAGAGGGAGTAAGCATAAATGCTTAGTAAGTTCACATGTAAATAGCAAGTAACATAATCATACAATCTAACATAAAACATCATTTGCATAAATATCACCAAGGCATTCATGTTACACTTGCATTTACTATCTTACCACAATTTCGTCATACCAAGTTCTCAACCCGAGGGTTTAAACACATACCTGTTAAATTTTCTTATTCACCAAACTTACCAACATGTCACCTTTGTTTTAGGCATTCTCCTTATTCACTTAAGATTCACCCGTTGAACACATCGGAATATAATTCGAATACACGAATTTCATGCACGTAAGTGCATACCCATAGCTAGACAAACTCAATAGCCTGCGGAAATTATATAGCCAAGCTACCATGTAACCCGCCCATAAGTGAACTCGGACTCAACTAAATGAGCTCGGGCGTTTGCATCCATAAGTGAACTCGGACTCAACCCAACAAGCTCGGATGCCTAGTTACATCTCACAAACTCGGACTTAACTCAACGAGCTCGAAACTCAAATATCCTAGTGACATGCCACTTGTATTCTAATCTATTCCCAAGGTTCAAACGGGCTTTTTCCTCGATCACACATCTTTATCTTCTTCCACGGAATATCGAAACTGATACTCAATGGCAATTTATATTTAACAAGTAGCACACATAATTTGCATATTACTCAATAATAACTTCAAAGCATAATATTTCATGATATTAATCATAATATCATATTAATAACATTAAATTACTTAAAATGACAATTATGTTAGTACATTTACACATCAACTTACCTCGGTACAAAATAAAGAAATTTTGCAATTTACTGCATAATCTTTTCCTTTCCACGATCAAGGTCGATTCCACGTCTTTCTTGGTATAAAATAAGATTTAGTTGATTTAATATTCACATTTATCAAAATAGTCCTTAACTCTAACTTTGGAAAAATTATGATTTTGCCCCTAAACTTTTGCATATTTCCACTTTTACCCCAAAGTTCGGAAATTAAATTTTTTTCAAAAATTCTTATGTTTTATGACATGCTGATCATTTTCCCCTTCTATGGCAACATCAAATTCTCACTCTAACATGTAGTTATAAACATTAGGTATCTTTACTGATTATGTCATTTTACTAGTTTTCACGTAAAATCGCTTAGCAAAAGTTGTTTAACACAATTTCAAGCTTCATATTCTACCATAAAACATCAAAATAAACAAACATTTCACCTATGGGTATTTTTTCAAATATAAACCCTAGGTCAAATTATTGCTAGAATAAGCTAAATCAATTTATCAGGACTCCAAAAACGTAAAGAACATTAAAAATGGGGCTTGGAATCACTTACTATGGAGCTTGGAAGCTTGAAACAAACCTTAGCTATGGAGAACCCTTGAAATTTCATCCTAATGAAGAAGATGGACATATTTTGCCATCTTTTTCCTTTTTTTAATCTTTTAATTACCAAATGACTAAAATACCCTTCATTCAAAACTTTGGTTATTTCTACCTATGTATGTCCATTTTTGTCCATGAAAACCTAATGGTATAATTACCATTTAAGGACCTCTACTTCAATTATGCTCTTTAATTAAGTCCTTTAACATCTAAAACTCATATTTATCAACTTTTGCAATTAAGCCCTAATAGGCAAATTAGACATGCAATTCATGAAATTTTCTATCGATATTCTAACACATGCATCTAATCACTCAATAAATTATAAAAATTAATCAGAATAAATTTTTTCTACTTCAGAATTGTGGTTTCAAAACCACTATTCCGTTTAGGCCCTAATTCAGGACATCACGACTCTCCCCCTTTTAGGGATTTTCGTCCCCGAAAATCTTACCGGTAAACAGGTGTGGGTATTGATTTCTCATAGTTTCCTTGGGCTCCCATGTAGCCTCTTCTACTCCGTTCTTTTGCCATAATACTTTCACGAGAGCGATACTTTTATTTCTTAGTTGCTTGACCTCCTGAGCTAAAATCTTAATAGGTTCTTCATTGTAAGTCATATCCAGTTGCAACTCGATTTCTATCAGTGAAATTACATGTGAAGGATCCGAACGATACCGACGTAACATAGATACGTGGAACACATCATGAATCTTCTCTAATTCAAGTGTTAATGCTAACCGATATGCTACCGGTCCAACTCTTTCAATTATCTCATACAGTTCGATAAAACGCGGACTCAATTTGCCTTTCTGACCAAATCTAAGAACTTTCTTCCATGGAGACACGTTTAAAAATACCTTATCGCTGACTTGAAACTCGATTTCTTTTCGTTTCAAATCCACGTAGGATTTCTGTCTATCTGAAGCAGCTTTCACTTGTTGACAAATTAAGCATTTCGATACAAACTCGGGGATATCTCTTTTCATTCTGTTCCACCAATACATTTTCTTCAAGTCATTATACATTTTTGTACTGCCTGGGTGAATTGACAAACAACCACTATGTGCTTCATGCAAGATCTTTTGAATCAACTCATCATTTTTCGGTACACAAATCTGATCTTTAAGCATCAAACAACCATTAGAACCGTTTCTGAAATCTGATCTTGTATCAGCCTCACATTTCTTCCTCTTGGCTTGCAAATCTTTGTCACTTTTCTGACCTTAAAAATCTCTTGTAAAAATATCGGTCTTGCTCTCAACTCTACTAGAATTGAACCATCGTCAGACACCGTCAACTGAGTATTCATAGTTCTCAAAGTAAACAACGACTTTCTACTTAAGGCATTGACAACCACATTCGCTTTCCCTAGATGGTAGTCAATCACAAGGTCGTAATCTTTCAGTAATTCTAACCATCTCCTCTATCTCAAATTCAAGTCTTTTTGTGACATCAAGTACTTGAGACTTTTGTGGCTAGAATATACTTGGCACTTTTCACCATACAGATAATGTCACCAAACCTTCAAAACAAATACTATAGCAGCCAGTTTCAAATCATGAGTCGGATAATTCCTTTTGTGAGGTTTCAACTGCCTCGAAGCATAAGCCACAACTTTTCTTTCTTGTATAACTACACGTCCCAAGCCATTTAGAGAAGCATCACTATACACCACAAATTCTTTACCTGACTAGGGTTGTATCAACACTGGTGCTTTAGTCAGTAACTTTTTCTTCTCAAAGCTCTGTTGACATTCTTCCGTCCACTCAAATTTAACATCCTTATGAAGTAGTCTGATCATAGGAGTAACAATTATAGAAAATCCATTTACAAACCGTCGATAATAACCAGCTAGACCCAAGAAACTTCTAACGTCAGTTACATTCTTCGATGGTTTCCAATCAACAATAGCAGAAATTTTACTGGGATCAACCTGTATACCATCACCTGAAACTATATGGCCCAAAAATCCAACTTCTCGAAGCCAAAACTCACTCTTACTAAACTTGGCATGCAACTACTTATCTCTCAAAGTTTGCAAAGCTATCCTCAAATGCTCAACATGCTCTATCTCATCTTTCGAATAAATTAAGATATCATCAATAAATACCATAACAAATTTGTCCAAGTATGGCCGGAATATTCGGTTCATTAAATCCATAAACACAGTAGGAGCATTTGTCAAATCAAATGGCATAACTAAAAATTCATAATGGCTGTACCTTGTTTTAAAAGCAGTTTTAGGCACATTTGACTCTTTTACCCGCAGCTGGTAGTATCCAGACCTCAAGTCAATCTTTGAAAACCATGTTGCTCCTTTCAACTGATCAAACAAATCGTCAATTCTCGGCAATGGATACTTGTTCTTGATTGTTACCTTATTTAACTGCCGATAGTCTACACACAATCTCATAGAACCATCCTTCTTTTTCACAAATAATACAGGAGCACCCCAAGGTGAAAAACTGGGTCTCACAAAGCCTTTGTCAGTCAACTCTTGCAACTGCGACTTTAATTCTTTCAACTCTGTTGGTGCCATTCTATATAGAGCAATCGAGATCAGAGTTGTTCCCGGTATCAACTCAATACCAAATTCTACTTCTCTAACAGGAGGTAAACTCGACAACTCTTCTAGAAATACATCCGCGAATTCACATACAATCGGTATTGATTCAATTTTCTTCTCAAATTCCTTTGTATTCAACACATACGCCAAATAAGCTTCATAATCCTTTCTCAAATATATCTGAGCCGACATAAAAGAAATCATACTAGGCAATACCTCTGATTCGTCTGATTCAACCCGTAGAATTTTACCATTTTCACATTTTAATTGAATAGCCTTTTGTTTACAATTTACTATAGCATCATGCAATGTCAACCAATCCATACCCAAAATAACATCAAATTCATCAAACGGCAACAACATCAAGTTGGCCAAAAAAATAATGACCTCTAATCATCAAAGGACATTTCTTGCATGCTTTATCAACTATAACACATTTGCCTAACGGGTTCGACACTTTAATCATAAATTCCGTAGACTCAACAGGTATACACATATTAGACACCAATTTCATGGACATGTATGAATGAGTAGAATCGGGGTCAATCAAAGCAATAACATTAACATCATAAAGAGAGAAAATACTAGTGATCACATCGGGAGATGAAGCATCTTCACGCGCCCTTATGGCATAAGTTCTAGTTGGAGCTCTAGCTTTAGTTTTAAACGCTGAATCTCTAACCACATTCTTACTGCTTGCCTCATTCCCAGCATTTTTCGAAGATCTTCCTCTCAAAACTGCACCACTAGGTTTTGCACTCTGAAATTTTTCTTTCTCAATTCTCTCGGGACAGTCTCTAATAAAATGATCTGGAGAACCACACTGATAACATTCATTAGTTCTACATGGACCAAGGTGACTTCTCCCACATCGTTGGCACTCGGGTCTAACAAATCTCGAATTTCCCACACTAGCCACAAAAGTAGTCTGAGATTTAAAACCCGCATTTTGCTTCTTATGATTTCCATACGAATGTCCGGCTGAAACATGAGAACAAGAATACATATCTCTGGATTTTCTAGATTGCGATGGGAATACACTGCTTATCGATCTTTTCTTTAAATTTCTAGTCTTAGCCTCATCCTTTCTCTTTTCTTTAATTAGTTCTTCAGCTTTGCAAGCCCGATCAACAAGTACTACGAACTCTTTCAACTAAAAAATTCCCACAAACACTTTAATGTATTCATTAAGTCCATTTTCGAATCGTCTGCACGTTTTAGCCTCTGAAGGAATATATTCTCTAGCATACTTACTCAATCGAACGAACTCCTTTTCATACTCAGTAACTGTCATGTTGCCTTGCTTCAACTCGAGAAACTCTTTACGCTTCTGTTCAATAAATCTTTCACTGATGTATTTCTTCCGAAATGTAAGAGTATGCCCAAAGATCAATCACGAGATGGTTGTAATAACATACTTGGTTTATCATGTTTATTAATATAAGGCGTTGCCATTATTATTTCAGTTTCTTTTCTGTGTGCATAAATAAACTGTTATATAATAATGTCCTGAGAATAATATGATTATTCTTAAAAGATCCTTAGTCAAGTATTATTGTTGGCTAGGACAATAATAATGCATTAAGACTAACATGTAGTCAGAATCAATGCATGAATATGTGTGTTAGAGAACAACATATTGGACTGACCCGCTATGAGTATGTTTCTTGGATTATTATGTAATTGTCACAACATTACTCATAGTGATTAATATGTATATGATCCTCATACTTGAGATCATCTTTATCCCAACATCGTGAGTTGTATATTTTGATACAGTCAAACAAACACCGTAACTAGTTGTTCTATAAAGACTGATGTTGGATATACCACAATCTATGTTGAGGGATATAGTTGATCAATATAGGATAAGTCCCTCCTACATAATGGGAGTAATATCTCAGGCCACTTGATTGAGTGAGGCTAGAAATGCATGGCCATGCTCAAATAAATTGATATGAGATGTCATACTTATTTGTGTATCATAGTCTACTCAAGGTATCAAGAAACATGGGATGGACTAGGCAAGTGTGACTATTCCATGACTTGTGTCCATTCCAAAGATATAGGACTTGAGGATTAATGCATGAAAGGTTAATCACAAAAGGTTATGTCGAATCATGACTTCTTGTAACTTAGGTAGCTTTGATGCATTGCTAGATGCCACTCATTGTTTGTAACATTAGAATCGTTCTAATATTACTGCTAACGTTACAAGAACCTATAGGGTCACACCCTATGGTTGAAATGAACGAGGTAAAACATAGTTGGTATATTGCTTGGTTGTCACATGAATTAAATTAATTATAGAATTAATTTAATTAGGCAATTAAATTGTTGAACATACTATATGTACAAGGATGTTGTACACATAATCAGAACATAATTTTATTAATATATGAATTTAGTTCAGTATCTAAGTTTAAATAAATATAGTTTACCAAAATCTTTATTATAATTAATGTAATTATAATTTTTCGGTTAAACATTATTATATTTATTTGAATGATAATTATTATGTTCGGATTAATTTTAATGAATTAAAATTGTTATAAATATTACCAATTAAGAGGAGTTATATATAGCAAGGGTAAAAACCCTAAAAAGGATATATAAAAACTAGCCCAAAAATATGCAATGTGGTCTAGCAGCCGTTTAGCAGAATACTCTCTGAAAATAGTTTTCTGGGATTTCTACCGTTCATTGTCAATCGGGTGGACTACGTAGAGGCCGACATCGGAAAAGGTTGCGGCTTGGTTCAATAGTGGTTCAGCATTCCTGTTGCCTAGGCGTCGCTGTCTCCTCAGATTGAAGTTTCGGTAATTTTGAAACCTTTTTATCACCCCGATTCGTTCCTTACACATGGATCTTTGGTTTGGATCTCCGGAATTTTTTTTTTAATTTTTCGCTACGCCTTGGAGGCACCGGTGTTCCAACACGAAATTCTTCTTGAAAGAACTCCCAAGTCACTTTCTCTTTTGGTACCACTGAAATCAATGTCTTCCACCAATAATAGGCTGAATCTCTCAACAAGGATATAGCACATTTCAAGCACTCTTCAGGTGTACAAGACAATTCATCAAATACCCGAATAGAATTCTCAAGCCAAAATTCTGCTTTCTCGGCATTATCATCAACATTTGCCGTAAATTCTTCAGCCCTTTGCTTGCGAATTCTATCAATTGGGGTTCTATGAAATTTCATCAGATCCATACCTTGAGGCATCGGGGGAGGTAGGGGAGGTTGAACATTCGGGTTCGTACGAACGAACTCAGTGTACCATGCATTCATCATCTGGAGAAAGGCTTTTCGAGCCCTTTCTCCTCCTCCTTGACCAACAGTAGGAGGTCAATTTTTAGTCGGCACATCCCCTTCAGTAGCAGCTGGCGAATTGCTCTTGACATCATCAGCCACAGCTGGATTGGGATCTATTTACTATAAAAAAATCATTTTAAAGGTCAGGAGTCGTCACACTATCACAATATATATATGGCATGTATAGTAAAACCCACACATACGCCACGTTAGTCCCAGAACTGACTAAATCGTAGCTCTGATACCACCAAATGTAAAGCCCCCTTACCCGAGACCGTCGCTAGAGTCGAGCATGAGACATTACTAAACTTATTTTAACATTTAAACAAGTTTAAACAATTCTCGTAGTAAACTGTCCATCTGCGTCACAGTTGCTAAAAAAATTATATCTCGAGTTCTGAAACTCGAAATCCAATTCCATAAATTTTTCCTAAAACCAGACTCGTATATCTACTTACTAATTGTTTTCTAGAATTTTTGGTTTGGCCAATTAGTACAATTTATTAGTTAAAGTTTCCCCTATTTTAGTGTTTGACTGCTCTTACCTCTGTTCACTACGAACCACTTTTCTCTCTGTACAGAATTCAGATGACTATACTGTTTGTTTCTCTTAAAAATAGACTCAATAAGGAATCTATACATATAAAGTATGATTCCTAATTATTGTTTTACAATTTTTAGTTAATTTCTAAAATCAGAATAGGGGATTCAGAAATTGCTCTGACCCTGTTCCACCAAAACCCAAATATCTCATGAAATACAACTCATTTACGTTTTTTTATTCTTCTATATGAAAAAGACTTAATAAGATTCAATTTCATATTTTACTCATCATCTAATTCTGTCTCTAATATTTTTATTACTGCTGTATCATACTGTTTTATAGCAAATTTCACCTTATTATGAATTTCCATGGATTAAATAGCACAACAAGCATACATAACACCAAACATGATTTTTGATTAGCCATTCCAATGGCTAATCTTTACCAAGCATTTCCTTATCATTCAATGACCATATCATAATATTATATACACAAAATGATTATAGTGCTATACATGCCATATTTCAAAGTATGCACGCCACTATACCAAAATGGTCCTCGGATAGTGTGAACGAGCCTCTGACCGTTCACGACTTCCTAGCTGGCTTGTGAAAACTACAAAGAATGGAAAGGAGGGAGTAAGCATAAATGCTTAGTAAGTTCACATGTAAATAGAAAGTAACATAATCATACAATCTAACATAAAACATCATTTGCATAAATATCACCAACGCATTCATGTTACACTTGCATTTACTATCTTACCATGATTTCGTCATACCAAGTTCTCAACCCGAGGGTTTAAGCACATACCTGTCAAATTTTCGCATTCGCCACACTTACCAACATGTCACCTTCGTTTTAGGCATTCTCCTTATTCACTTAAGATTCACCCGTTGAACACATCGGAATATAATTCGAATACACGGATTTCATGCACGTAAGTGCCATACCCGCAGCTAGACAAACTCAATAACTTGCGGAAACTATGTAGCCAAGCTACCATGTAACCCGCCCATAAGTGAACTCGGACTCAACTCAACGAGCTCGGGCGTTCGCATCCATAAGTGAACCTGGACTCAACTCAACGAGCTCGGATGCTTAGTTACATCTCACGAACTCGGACTCAAATATCCTAGTGACATGTCACTTGTATTCTAATCTATTCCTAAGGTTCAAACGGGGTTTTTCCTAGATCACACATCTTTGCCTTCTTCCACGGAATATCGAAACCGATACTCGGTGGCAATTCATATTTAACAAGTAGCACACATAATTTGCATATTACTCAATAATAACCATAAAGCATAATATTTGATGATATTAATCATCATATCATATAAATAACATTAAATTACTTAAAATGAAAATTATATTACTACATTTACACATGAACTTACCTCGGTACAAAATAAAGAAATTTTGCAATTTAGTCCACAATCTTTTTCTTTCCCCGATCAAGGTCGATTCCACGTCTTTCTTGGTCTAAAATAACACATTTAGCTAATTTAATACTCACAATTATCAAAATAGTCCGTAACCGTAACTTTGGAAAAATTATGATTTTGCCCCTAAACTTTTGCATATTTCCACTTTTTCCCCAAAGTTCAGAAATTAATTTTTTTTCAAGAGTCTTATGTTTTATGACATGCTGATCATTTTTCCCTTTTATGGTAACATCAAATTCTCACTCTAACATGTAGTTATGAACATTAGGTATTTTTACCGATTATGTCGTTTTACTCATTTTCACGTAAAATCGCTTAGCAAAATTTGTTTAACACAATTTCAAGCTTCATATTCTACCATAAAACATTAAAATAAGCAAACATGTCACCTATGGGTATTTTTCCAAATATAAACCCTAGGTTAAATTATTGCTAGAATAAGCTAAATCAAATTACCGGGACTCCAAAAACGTAAAGAACATTAAAAATGGGGCTTGGAATCACTTACTATGGAGCTTGGAAGCTTGAAACAAACCCTAGCTATAGAGAACCCTTGAAATTTCGTCCTAATGAAGAAGATGCACATATTTTTCCATCTTTTTCCTTTTTTTAATCTTTTAATTACCAAATGACTAAAATACCCTTCATTCAAAACTTTGGTTATTTCTACCTATGTATGTCCATTTTTGTCCATGAAAACCTAATGGTATAATTACCATTTAAGGACCTCTACTTCAATTATGCTCTTCAATTAAGTCCTTTAACATCTAAAACTCATATTTATCAACTTTTGCAATTAAGTCCTAAGAGGCAAATTAGACATGCAATTCATGAAATTTTCTATCGATATTCTAACACATGCATCTAATCACTTAATAAATTATAAAAATTAATCAGAATAAATTTTTCTACTTCAAAATTGTGGTTTCGAAACCACTATTCCATTTAGGCCCTAATTCGGGATATCACAATGAATTCTTTTAATTGTTTTAAGATGTGCATGTAAAGAATTAAAAGCTAAATCTTTGATTTTTAATTAGAAATTCGATTACCAGTGTAGTATTGAACATATGATGTGCACATTTGTAATATGATTTGTTTTCAATGAATGTTTAATATTTAACTAATTATATGATTATATTTATATGATTATAATTTGAGTTATTATGAGTATATCTAGAATTGTGCTTTAGTTCAGTAATGCCTCACAACCCCATTCCGGCGACGGATACGGGTTAGGGGTGTTACACAAGGGATGGATAAGAGAAAAGTTCTTGAGTTTTTTAGGCAAGGGTGGCAATGAGAAAGTAAAAAGGAGAAAAATGATGTTTAAATACTAGGGTTTTTAAACGCTAGGGGTGGTAATAGGGTTAAATACAAAGGAAATGTAAAAAAATTAAAAAAAAATGCAACGGTAGGGATTCAAATTTGGGTTTCAAGGACAATTTCACTAACACTTAACCAATAGACTAGTAACTCATATATGATTAATCATATAAAAAAATAAAAATAAATCAGGGCATGACTAGAAACACTAAAATATATGGACTTTTTCAGCACCTTCTAAGCATTAATTCATGCAAATTTCAAGTATTTTCTACCGAATTTTGTGTTTTCATTATAAAATAACTAAATTGGACATTATTTAAGACACATCTTGGTGTTTATCTATTTTGATATTAAACTTATATAATTTTGCCAATTTGAGCAGTTTTGTGCAATGGAAGCAAAATCAGCCTTAAAGTCACCTTGTGAGGATTAAATTGTTGGAGCATCTATGAAGCATTAGCTTATGAATTAATAGCCATGAACGTACCAAATTAACATACTCAAACCCTCTAAAAAAAATTAGTTTCATCCAATTAAAAATTGGGTCAATAAATTTGGATAGTCTAATATGGAAGGAAAGGCCAAAGTGACCAATTGAGGAAAGAAGAAGCACGAGCCCAACGAGCAGCCCAAAACCACCCATCCCTTGTCTAAATCAACCCAAAACGCTAATTAAAAATAAATTCAAAATAGCCCCTAAACTCCTTCACAAAGTCGTTCCAACCCCTCCACTTTTCAAGCCTTCACTTTATAGCACCAATCTAATTTTAGCAAAGCCATTCAAACCTCTCTTCTTACAATCAAGGGATGACCATGGGAGAAGAAAATAAAAACTCTTCTATTCTATCTTTAATCTTCCCAAGCTTGTATAAATAGCCAACCTGATTGCCTTTCATCTATCACTCATTCACTTACCATTCATCCTTTCTTCTCATCCATCTTATCCTATTTTTTTTTATTTTTATTTTTCCCTCTTGAAAAAGACTAGTGCAAGTCCTTTGTGCAGCAGCAATCAACATCTTGGAGGCCCTTGGTTGGCAAAGCAAAGTAGAAGAAAGAAAAGGATGCACACTAGTCTGACCCCGGAGAACACTGGATTTGT
This sequence comes from Gossypium arboreum, assembly GCF_025698485.1. Lineage (NCBI taxonomy): Eukaryota > Viridiplantae > Streptophyta > Magnoliopsida > Malvales > Malvaceae > Gossypium > Gossypium arboreum. The sequence continues at coordinate 30,783,608 of NC_069073.1, forward strand.
CTTCTAGTTTTCTTCTCTTATTTCTTTTTAATTTGTTTTGAGATTATAAAACATGAATGCTAATTGTTTTGATGCTTCCGTTTTAATTAAAATGACTTAAAATTCTGTTTGTGTTAGATTAATTGAATTCTGTCTATTTAAATTAGTAGAATTGTATTGTGATGTTATAAGCCTTGGTAATTTGTTCATTTAGATAAAACTAGGCCTATGTTCTTCTTGCATTGTAAGCATAAGATTGCAATTGAATTAATTATTTAATCATATTGAAATTAAAATTAATTGACACAAGATCTAAATGGTGCATATTGAATCTTTTTAAGTGGGAAATTAGATTAAATTAGTAATAGTATTAACCAATATTATTTCCTTGCATAACCTAAAGATTGTTGAGATTAAATTTGTTTCAGTGTAGAAATATATTGTTACTTCACTCTGTCTGTGACATCCCTAATTTAACCCTAGTCGGGAAGTGGTTTCGGGACCACAAAACTGGGTCACAAAAACATTTAAATACCTTATTCCATGCCAAATATATGTGAAAATGCATGTGTGAATTTTTAATTCTTTGATTTAGTTAAATTGAACGTGAATTGAAAGAAAAAGGACTCATGTGAAAGGATTTAAATATATGTGGCTAATTTTAAGAGGTTAGTAAAAGAATGAAGTAAAATAGATGGAGTTGCATGTCAAATAGTCCATTTCCTAAGGATAGTGGCCGCCATGACAAGATTATGGGCAAAGGGAACATGTTTCCAACATGTTAGGTTAGTGGTGTATGTAGGAAGCCATAAAATAAAAGCTACCATTAAAGAATTGAAAAAAATGATGAGCATGGATGCCCCCGCCATTTGCCGTGAATTGAACAAGAAAAAAAAAAGTGCTCATCCTTTCTCAAATTTTTGTATTGCCGTGAGTGAGGGAGAGGGGGGGTTTGGAGAAGCTTGGCCATACTTGCAACTAGATTGAGGTATGTTTGATGTCATTCCTTAAGATTCATGCATGTTTTAGTTGTTAGTTTGAAACCTACCTAGCCCATGGCTTAGATTTCTTTGCTATTTGATGGAGATGAAGTTCGCCATGGAGGTTGTCTTTCTTGGTTGGTATTTTAATGTTGTTGTGACGAAGCATGAAGAGAAGTGAGATGAATGTTTAATAAAAGGAGATTTTTGTGCCATTGAGTTCTTGTTGTTATATGTGTATGTGCATGAGTATTCGGCCATGCTATAGAATCCATGTTGCAAAATAATTAATGCTTAATGTGATATATAATAGTACTTGTGAATGAGCTTGAGAGTATCTAAATTATTAGTTGGAGGTGCGAATGTGGTCTTGGATGAATTTTAAAGAACAAAGAAATTTTGGGTGACTATAGGTCAAGGACATTCGACCAAAGGCTTGTGTGCTAGCAAAGTCGGCCTAGATGGGGTAAATGTTAAGTGTTAAATGTTCATGAGATAAAATTTTGTGATTTGATGAATTAATGATGATAGTATAGTTGATGTCATGTATAAATATGTGGCAAGACGGTTAAACTAGTTAATTTATTGATTAAGCTCAAGAAGCTAGAGGTGGAGAATCAAGCAAAGGCAAAGGAAAGAACATCGCGTAGCCGAGTTGGAACCATTTTACCCAATACAAGGTAAGTCATTAAGCATATATTTGATATTGCTTAAATGATTGTAATATCGATGCAATTGTGTTTCATGAGATGAAATATATACAAATGTATGTGTATGAAAAGATGATATTGTTGAACGTAAAAGAGATAGTGAAATGTGTAGGAAGTTTGCTTCGGCACTAAGTGTGCGAGAAATAGATGTGTACGGTGACGAGATTGGCACTGAGTGTGCGAGCTTGTAATGTATGGCACTAAGTGTGCGAGTTTGGACTATATGGCACTATGTGTGCGAACTCTACACATATCTCCGATTGAATATTTATATGGAGGTGTGACTTTATCGAGATGAGTATGGACAGCGGAAAGAGTAAGTACCTTGAGTTCATGGCTAATAGATGCTATGTTCATGCTCGGGGTGGAGTTGGTAAGATTTAAATCTATGTGATGATTTCAATTGCATTCCCGTAAATAAGGTATCGTGGAATAGATGAAAGTTCATTTGATTCCATGATTGTTGCGGAAATGAAATGATGTATGGAAATTGCTTCAAATATCCTATTGAATAGTATATGAAATGTAAATGTATGATTTGGTATGAGATTGATCCGAAAGGTCTAAGGAACTATGGTATAGTTCGGTATGGTGGAACACTTGGCCTTGTTTCATTATTTCATTTTATGATAATTTTATTAATGGATGGTTGTGGAATGCTTATGACTTCTTGAGTTATAAACTCACTCGGTGTTTTCTTGTCACCCATTTTAGGTTTCTTGGACTCGTCTCCTTTTGGGTGCTCGGAACCGTCAACGAAGTCATCACACCGGCGAGCAAATTTTGGTATTGTCTTCTTAGTCAACTTAGGAGAACATTTGGCATGTATGGGCTATTTCGTTTTGTTAAATTTTGGGTTGTAAACTTTAAGCCATGTGAAAATGGCCTATGTGGTCGTTTGAGTGGGATGCTAGAATCTATAGCCACGAGTCTTAGAAACCTTAATTTTGATAAGGTGGCCATAATTTGTGTCATGTATGATGGATGATTAGTAAGGCTAAGGAAGGATTCATGAAATTGGCATAGTCTACTGCAGTAACTGTTGCGGACAGCAGCAGTGATATGAGATCAAAAAATCACTAAAAATAGTAGAAGTGGAACTAATTGATAAAAAAATTACGTACTCGAAGCTTGATGGGTCTATTTTCATATGGATGAAACGAAACGACCATATGAGCTGTATTTTAAGAGATATTAAAGATTTCGTGAGACAGGGCCAGAACGGTTTCTGGATTCTATGTTTCGACTTTGAAAATTTACCATAAATTATCCAGAAACAATTAGAAGTCATGCCTTATATGCATAGATTCCGCTTTGAGTCTAGTTTCATTAGAAACAAACGGAATGAGCATTGGAGCTCTGTACGAGATGATATCCAGGTCGTAATGCGCAAAGGTCAGTGTAGTCGAACCCCGAAACAGGGGTGAATTTAACTAATAAAATGTACCAATTGGCCCGACCAAAAATTTTAGAAATAAATCCACAGATGGATATATGAGTCTAAATTTGGGGAAAATTTACGGAACTGGTTTTCGAGTCCTGGAACTCGAGATATGATTTTTAAGGTGACAGGGATGTAGTTTGCCAGCTGGACTGGAAATGTGAAAAATAGTCTGTGTGACACATGAGAGTTGGTCTGAGAACCCCTCGTGTCCGACTCCGGCGACGGTATCGGGAACGGAGTGTTACACTGTCTTGTGTTTGCTTATAAAAATTAATTAATTATTTTAACAAAGACATATGCTAAAAAGATTAATTGATCTTAATAAGTATGTTTGCATCAGACAACAAAGGACCAAGTTGCCATGGAATTATCCGTAACATTGTAAACATTATTTTTATAATTCTAAGTCAAAGAATGAAATTAATCTAACACACCTATGACATATTGATTAAACTTGTTAAAATCTTGCTTTTATTTTGCTTTACATAGTAGTCTAATTTAATACTTAGTTAATAGCTCACTTCCTTCAAAATATTTTTTCTCTACTACTAATTTGCTTAAGTCTATATTTCATAAGTATTTTCTTGTACAGTCCCTGTGGAAACAATAACTCGATATACTTATCACTTTATTACTTGTCACAACTGGTACACTTGCACGTTTGGTCGTTCCAATGACAACTCTCCTTCCTTAAAATAAATTTTATCCTCAAATTTTCCTTGATCTAAACAGATGAGTCTTTCGGTTCCCATGTGCCTTTTTAGTGCCATGGTTCCACCACAGGACCTCAACTAGTGGAACCTGTTTTTTCTCAAAACTTTCACCTTACGATCCAGAATCTGCATGAGTTACTCCTCAAAAGAAAAAATTAGTCTTACTTCTATCTCCTCAATTAGAAAAATATGAGAAGGGTTAGATCGATATCATCCCAGCATAGAGACATGGAACACATCATAAATACAGTCCAGTTCAGGAGATAACTTTAACTGATAAGCCACTAGCCTAACTCTCTTAAGAATTTGGTAAGGCCTATTAAACTTGGGGCACAACTTGCCTTTTCATCCGAACCTCAGAACTTTTCTCCATGGATACACTTTTAATAAAACTTGATCTCTAACACTGTATTCAATGTCCATCTTCAGATCTACATACGATTTTTGTCTATCCGAAGTTACTTTCATTCTATGTTGTATCAGTCTAACCTTACCCTCTAATTTTTAATAACTCGAAAAATTGACATAATAAGAGGACTACATTGAAAGAGACCGCAAGTTGGTGGCCTTATTAGAACAAACAAGAAAGTTAAAAACTTAATTGGAGATGGCTGAGAACCAAAGCTGGTTCGGTTAGAATAAAACCAGTCAGTTCCTTAGTGTGAGACATAATAATTAGTGATGGATGGTTCTCCTGAGGTTGGTAATAGTGCGAAGATGACTATATATGTAACACCCCTCGCCCGTATCCAATGCCACGACAGGGCTTGAGGTGCTACTGAACTTAAACTCAACCAATAATAGAAAATCGGGCCATAGAATTTTGATCAATTTAAAACTTTTCATTTCATATGCAAACTATCCCTTAATTGGGCTTGCGAGGCCCAAAACATACATTCGAGGTGGTTCGAGACTAAATCGGGCTCAAGAAAAACTTAGAAAATTTCATGCTTTAAAGTTCCACACGCCCATGTGGGTATAGGGCACACGCTCGTGTGCTTGGGACATGCCTATGTCCTACACCCGTGTGGCCAATTTAATTTTTACAATTTTTCATAAAACAGGTGCAGACTTCACATGGCTTGGACACATGCCCGTGTCCTTTGCCCGTGTCCTTTCACACTCGCCACAAAGACGCTTTGCGTGGCGCAACTGTATGCAAAAACACGGTATTCATTTCGACGTCGAGATCATGCGACCATGGTACACTTCCGTGTACTAGGCCGTGCCCTCCACACGGCTGAGACACACGGTCGTGTCTCTGCCCGTGTGACTCTTACCATGCATTCTGACTTGAAATTTCTAGGTGCAGGGGATACACGACCTTCTCACATGCCCATGGGGCTGACCGTGTGTCACACACGGCCTAGACAAACGCCCGTCTACCCGTGTGGACAATATGAGGCTATCTACCAAGCCTCTTTGCCACCCAAGGGTACCTATTTTCATGTCAATACCAACCAATACCAAAACAAACATACTAGACATTCATTCAATCGTGAAGATGCATCTGTTATAGACTCAAAATGAAAGCCCTCATTCAAGGCTCAATGTAAAGAGTAGAATCTATTCTAACCAGCACATTTGATCAATTCCCAAAGACACAAAATAATCAGGTCTAGCCCTATACATGCCATAATAAAAAATATAAATCTAACTATACCGAGTATTACGGCTGATAGTGTGATCGATATCTCTGACTTCAAGGGATCCTTGAGTAAATAAATCGGTACTGAAAGAAAAGGGAAAGGAAAGAAAGTAAGCATAAAGCTTAGTAAGTTGCATATAAATAAATATACCACAACGATTTCACCTCTAGCCATCATACTAATAGCACAAATATAGGCATAAGCTTGACTTACTCATTACCGTCTACTCTAGTCACATTGTGACAGCCCTAAAGTGACCCTAGTCGGAAAGCGGTTTCGGGACCGCTAAACCGAGTCACTAAATTATTTTAATATGATATTTATTGTCTAAAATATGTGATTATGAATGTGTGAAAGTTTTAAGCTTTGATTTAGTAAATTGCATGTGAATTTAGTCAATAGGACTTATGTGTGACACTTTTGAAATGTGATAGGTTAATCTATAAGGATCTATTAGTGCATGTAATCAAAGGGGTGGACTTGCATGTCAATTTTCCCCCATTTAATTACTAGTGGCCGGCCATGACAAAGGGTGATGGGCAAACATGTCATAAAACATGTTGTGTTAATGGTTTATGTTAGAAATGATAAAATAATAATGGGAAGGCAAATGATGACAAAAAAAAATGTGTGTGGTTGCCCCCCCTCCATTGCCGTGAATGGAAGAAAGAAAACAAAAGAAAAGAAAAAAAAATGTTCATCTTCTCCTCCTACCTCTCTCAAGCCGAAATTAACCAAGAAATGGAAGAAAGCACACCTAAGGCATTCGGCCATCTTGTGTGGGGGGAATTAAGGTATGATATCAAGTGATTCTTTTGGAATTTTTGTGAAGTTGAGTTTGTTTTGGTGCTCATAACATGACCCATGTGTTAATTTTTGAGTTTGTGTTGCAAGAAGCATTTGGTTATGTCCTTATATGTCAAATTGATGATAAATTTTTGATATTTGGTGAATGAATATGGGTTTCGGTCATGGTAGATAACAAAGAATGTGGTTGTTGTTCTTGTTGATTTGGATGAATTTTTGGTGGATAGGTGCTTGAATCAAACAAATGATCATGTGTGTACACTAGGTGCTAGTTGAGAAGAATCGGTCACTATATTGGAGGCCATTGCGAATATGAGTTTAGTTATTGAGAGGGATGAATGTGTTTTGAGTTGATGGAATAAAAGAATGCTTAAAGATGTGTCACAACAAATTATATGTTAAGCTAAGGTTGTTAAATTATCAATCTTTCTTCCTAGCGAATATGTGTTTATAAAGTTGAGTTGTTAAATAGATATTGAAGTTAGCCCATGCATTTATTTTTGAATTGAAGAAGAATGATACATTCGACTATGCTTTGATGTGCTTGGATTGTTGTTCATTGAGTAAATGATTGAGGAATGGTTAGAAGAATTTGAATGCTAAACTAGTTGATTTGTTTGATGATATATATATATATATATTCGGCAATGGGATAAAATGTGTATTAAGGTAAGTTTCATGGTGATTATGCTTGTGATGTTGGGTTAATATTCGGCATTGAGTAATGTGGGGTAAGGTGATTAATCGGCTATGAAATTAGCTAAATTGAATAGGTATGTTTAGTGATATGCTTAGTATAATGTATGATCTTATAACTCGGTTTGGTATTGAGATAAAGGTTAGATGTATGATTGGATTTTGGTATGTGTTAAATTGGTCAATCAAAGATTAAATGATATGTGATTGTTAAGTGAATAATATTAGTTAAGTACTTAAGCAAATCTATTGTTTTAATTAAGCTTAAGAGCAAAGAAGATCAAAGTCGATAGGGAAAGAGAAAGTAAGCGAATAGCCGTGGACATCTAATCGTCGACCACTTCCGAGGTAAGTTTTAAGCGATTAAGCGTTGAGTAAATTCAATCATAATAGGACATAATGAGTGGATTTAATAAGATATGATGTGGCCATGATATGTCTTAAACTCAAATGGTAAGTTCATAAGTGTTTGGACTTGGAAATTTAAGAGCAAATTGTAATAATTTGCTTGGACAGCAACAGTAATGTGATTTTAGAAAATCACTATAAATTGTTGGTGTGGAATTATAGGCTGAATAAAATATGTAATCAAAGCTTAGTTGGTCTAATTTCTTATAAAAGAGACCGTGGAAGCAAAGAAATTTCCTATAAAGAGATATTTAAAGTTGTATGGGACAGTGTCGAATGACTCGAAATCCCTATTCTGTTTTGGAAAATCATTATAATTTGTAAAAAATGGTTATAAGATAAGATTTATATGTTTAGACTCCTTAATGAGTCTAGTTTCAAATGAAATCAAATAGAACACATTATGAATTCTGTACAATGAAAAATTTGATTCGTAGTGAAGAGTGGTCAGATTAGTCAAACAGTGAAACAGGGGAAACTTTAAGAAAAATCTGGTATTGATTGGCCAAACCTAAAATTCTGAAAATTTTATGGATGGAAGATATATGAGTCTATATTCAGGGAAAATTAACGGCAATTTATTTTGAGTTTTTTAGCTCCAGTTATAAACAATTTAGTGACTATTGCTCAGGAAAACAGCTTGTGGTGAATATGTGAATTTGTTGTAAACATTGATCAAACTATTTGAGTTGCTTATAAGCTATGGCTGAAATTGATGTACAAGATAAATATATATATGTGTGATAAGTATATGTGGCAAAGCCGAATGGCGAATGTGAAATATATGTGTGATATGTGTATGTGGTAAAGCCGAATGGCTAATGTGAAATATATATAAGATATGTATATGTGGTAAAGCCGAAAGGCTAATGTGAAATATATGTGTGATATGTAGATGTGGTAAAGCCGAATGGCGAATGTGAAATATGTATGAGATATGTATATGTGGTAAAGCCGAATGGCTAATGTGAAATATATGTGTGATATGTATATGTGGTAAAGCCGAATGGCTAATGTAAAATATATATAAGATATGTATATGTGGTAAAGCCGAATGGCTAATGTGAAATATGTATGAGATATGAATATGTGGTAAAGCCGAATGGCTAATGTGAAATATATGTGTGATATGTGTATGTGGTAAAGCTGAATGGCTAATGTGAAATATATATAAGATATGCATATGTGGTAAAGCCGAATGGCGAATGTGAAATATGTATGAGATATGTATATGTGGTAAAGCCGAATGGCTAATGTGAAATATATGTGTGATATGTATATGTGGTAAAGCCGAATGGCTAATGTGAAATATATGTGTGATATGTATATGTGGTAAAGCCGAATGGCTAATGTGAAATATATATGAGATATGTATATGTCGTAAAGCCGAATGGCGAATGTGAAATATGTATAAGATAAGAATATGTGGTAAAGCCGAATGGCTAATGTGAGTGTTGTAACATGCGATTAAATGTACATGAAACTTGGAGATTATGTCCGGGTAAGACCCGATGACTACGTGTGGAGATTATGTCCGGGTAAGACCCAATGACTACGTGTGGAGATTATGTCCGGGTAAGACTTCGTAATAAGAATTGCTTATAAATATATTCAATGCGGAAGGTTAAAAAGGTATGTACTCCAAGTTTATATATGATGCATACGAGAGCAATCTATGGGACTATTCCTATGATTATGTGACATCGGATTAGTGTGAGAGGTTATGTGAAATCATACGATATATCTATGTCACATGAGCTCACTTTTATGTGAGAGTTTATCGCCTATTGTATATGATGAGATGTGCATATTCGGTAAAGGGATGGTATGCCGAAGGAAGAGTGAAATAAAAATACGAACAACTATGTTATAATTTGATTGTTATCTGTTGACCTTTGCATAAAACTTACTAAGCATTGTAATGCTTACTCCGTTTACTCTGTTTCCTCTATCTTATAGGTCTCATTCGAAGCTACTGAGGCTCGGGATCGTCGACAACTAGTCACACTATCACTATCCACCGCTTGTTCTTGCTATGTTTAGAACTATTTTATGGCATGTATAGAATAGACTAGTGGCGGAAGAATATTTTTGGTTAATGTATATAAGCCATGCGAAAATGGCATCTTTTTAATGTTTACTTAGTGAAGTTTAAATTTTACCTTTGGCTGTGCTTAGTACTTATTTAAATGAACGATCTTTAATTCAAGAAAAAGTTCAAAATTTTACTGTTCTGACGTGAGTTACAAGTCCGGTAATGCCCCTTACCTATTCTGGCGACGGTTACGAGATAGGGGTGTTACACACATTTTCTATTTTGTGCTCATACTCATGCATACCAAATAGGTACCTGTACCACTCACAACATTGTTATACTTTCCTTACTAACTCATTTCCATAACTTTTAAAGTTGAGCATTTTGGAATACTACTGGATATTCTATAAGCCTCAAACATGGGTTAAGTTGTACCATGTCCCAGACATGGTCTTACACTGGCTATCCTCATTGAGGCCGATTGTAACACCCCTAACTCGTAACCGACATTGGATTAGGGTTACGAGGCATTACCAGATAGACAGAACATTTTGGACCAATTCAAAATCACAGATATTATTTAACATCATTTCATAAGCAATCATCTCTAAATATAGTCTACGAGACCTATATTGACTTTTTTACATGACTAATAGGCACGCTCGTGTACCATGGCCGTGTGATACTTCGCTAGCTCTTGAATTTAGCCCACGGCCATATGACATGCCCGTGTGTCAAGACCGTGTGGTTCTTAGGAGAACACTGCTTTTCTTACATGGCCACAAGGCATGCCCATGTCCCTTGACCTTGTGGCACCAGGCAGGCTTGGTTTAAGCCAAATTTGCCACCCCTTTTTGGGTCCAATCCTACAAGCAATAATATACAACATTCATACCAAAATTTCCAACCAATTCCATGCTCAAAACATGCTTCATTATAACAAAAACATATTAGCTCATAAAACACTACAACCATACATCAATTGGCACCAACAACCAAATACCAAAACTATATACAACATTTCATTTGCTAGCCAACTCCCATGGCATAATATATACATCAAAACTTATATACATAGACCTTCTAGCCTATACATGCCATACTTTAAAATATGTACACTTTCAAAAGTACCAAAAATGAGATCGATAGTGTGGTGATGATCCTCGACTATCCCCGAGCCCTCAGTAGCTACGATAACTATAAAACAGACAATAAACACACAGAGTAAGCTACAAAGAGCTTAGTAAGCCAAAAAAAATTGGTCTAACTACTAAAACATATAAGTACAATTCAACCATAAAGATTCATAACCATTTCATAGAATAATTCATAAACTTAACCATGCTCCTTTGTTTGCATATATGTCATGCTTCATTTCCATACATATTTCACAGAGACAGAGTTTTTCGTATTCAGAAATTTAGTACGATACAAACGTACCTGCATAGGTTATACATTTCATATACTCAATTTTATATTTCGTATGATATCATCAGGCGGGTCAGGAATGATACAGATGCTCATAAACAAGTACAATGCCGACGTCCCGGACGTGGTCTTATATGTAATTCAATATCGATGCCTCTGTCCCAGACAGGGTCTTACACGAAATTAGATAAGATGCCGATGTCCTAGACATGGTCTTATACGTAAATCTCAATCGAGACCTGTGTCCCAGACACGATCTTACACAATGTCTCAGACAGAGGTCAACTTTTCTTAGAAACATACAGAGCTTTTCAGATACTAACATATTGTCATACTTTACTCCAAATATATTTATCTAGTACTCAACGCCATCCAATACAAATTACAGTTTATATGTGCAGAATTTATTTCAATTAACACATAAATGTAATTTGACTTACCTTGGACGGATTTCGGATGGAACGAGTCGACTATTCGACTAATTTGGACTTCCCCCGATCTAAGTCTGACTTTCTTTGTTCTTGATCTAATACAATACAATTTCAACCGTTCAATCATTCATTACGTTCAATTTAATCCACATACATATATTTGGGAAACTTTTTATTTTAGCCCTTACAATTTCACACTTTGACAATTTAGTCCATTTTTCACAAAATCACAAATATGCAAAATTCACCAAGACTATATCTTGGCCGAATATACATGGCTTCTATACAAGCCCAAATAACATATTTAAATCATAATTTAGTCCTTCAAAACCCCATTTTCACAAATAGTCCAAATGACTCTATTACATTAAAACTCAAAGACAAAACTTATAATCCATCTACCAAGCCTTCATAATTCATCCAAAGACATCACAAAACTCATGATATAAACAATGGCATTTCATGAAATCTTTAACAGAAATAAAAATTCAGACATGGGCTTTGAAGAGCACGAAGCAACGATCACAGAAACGTAAAAATTATCAAAAACGGACAAAAATTCATACCTTAATCAAGATGAACAAGGGCTGAACCCTAGGTAAGCTTTTCTCTTTTCTTTTCTTGTGATTTTCGGCAATAAGGATGAATGATTCCTCTAAAAGCATGTTTTATTTTATTATAAACATTATAATGTCCTTTTTACCAATTTAACCTTAGTATAATAAACATTTAAGCTTATCATGGGTGTCTAACGATGTCCATTTAATATATCAATGGTCTATTTGCATCTTAAAGACCTCATATTTAACAAGACAAATCAATTAGGTACTTAATCAAATAGAAGGCCACTTTTGCATTCTCTACAATTAAGTCCTTTTTCATAATTAAGCTCAGAAACAGACAAATTAAATTACAGAAATTTCACATATGTAAATTCACATATCATAGACACAGAAAATAATATTAAAATATCTTTTAGACTCAGATTTGTGGTCCTGTAACCACTATTTCGACTAGGGTCAAAACCAAACTGTTACAATTCTCCCCCTTAGGGATTTTCGTCCTCGAAAATCTTACCATTAAACAGATTTGGATATTGTTGTCTCATAGAATCTTCAGACTCCCACGTGGCCTCTTCAACACCGTGTCGATGCCACATCACTTTAACCAATGGAATTTTCTTGTTTCGCAACTCTTTAACCTCACGAGCTAAAATACGGATTGGTTTTTCGTAAGTCATGTCGGACTGAATTTCAATCTCAGACGATGAAATTACATGTGAGGGATCAGATCTGTATCGTCTAAGCATCGATACATGAAACACATTATGAATCTTTTCTAACCCAGATGGTAGCCTCAATCTATAAGCAACCGGTCCAACTCGCTCGATGATTTCATACGGTCCAATGAACCTCGGACTCAACTTGCCCTTTTTGCCAAATCAGAACAGTTTCTTCCACGGAGATACTTTCAGAAACACTTTATCACCGACCTTAAATTTGATATCTTTTCTTTTCAAATCTGCATATGATTTCTGACGATCAGAGGTAGCTTTCAGACTATCTTGGATTACTTTCACTTTCTATCCTGTTTCTTTCATTAGATCAATACCGTAAATCTTATTCTCACAGAGCTTAGACCAGTATAACAGAGTTCTACACTTTCTACCATATAAAGCTTCGTACGGTGCCATTTTGATGCTCAATTGAAAACTGTTATTACAAGCAAATTCAATCAAGGGTAGATACTGTTCCCACATACCTTCAAACTCAAGAGTACAACATCTCAACATATCCTCGAGAATCTGAATAATCTGTTCAGATTGACCATCTATTTGCGGATGAAAAGCAGTGTTAGTACCCAGAGCATATTGCAATTTCTTTCAGAATCGCGATGTGAATCTTGGGTCTCTATCTGACATAATCGACAATGGTACACCATGCAATCTCACAATATTAGAAATAGAAAACTCAGCTAACTTATCAAGTGAGAAATCAGATTGTACTGGAATAAAATGAGCCGAATTTGTCAATTTGTCAACTACAACCCAGATTGCATCTTTCTTTCTCGAAGACAAAGGTAAACCCGAAACAAAATCCATGGTCACTCGATCCCATTCCACTCCGAAATCATAATTGGTTCTAATAGCCCAGATGGCACTTGATGCTCAGCTTTAACTTGCTGACAGATTGAACATGTCAAAACAAAGTCAGAAATATCTCTTTTCATTCCTGACCACCAATATAATTGTTTCAAATCGTTATACATTTTCGTACTTCCCGGATGTACAGAAAATATACTACTGTGAGCTTCACTCAAAATCATTTGAATCAACTCTAGATTTCTCAGAATACAAAGTCTATTTTTGAATCTCAAACAACCATCAACATCAACCCGGAATTCAAAATCACACAGAGTTCATTTTGCTATCAATTCATTGTCATATTTCTTAGCCTCGCAGATCTGTTGTAGAAACAAAGGTTTTGCTTTCAGTTCAGCACAAACCAAGGTATCATCAGATAGTGCTAAATGAGCGTTCATAGCATGCAACGTAGACAATGATTTCCTACTCAGAGTATCAACAACAACATCAGCTTTGCCTGGATGATAACCCATCACGAGTTCGTAGTCTTTTAACAGTTCTAACCATCTTCTCTGTCGCAGATTCACATCTTTTTGCATCATTAAATACTTCATACTTTAATGTTTAGAAAACATGTGACATTTGTCACCAAACAGATAGTGACGCCAGATCTTCAAAGCAAATACAATGGCAGCTAACTCAAGGTCGTGTGTTGGATAGTTCTTCTCATGCGGCTTTAATTGTCTCGAAGCATAAGCAACAACTTTTCCTTTTTGCATTAAAACATAACCAAGTCCATTCAACGAAGCATCACTATAAACAACAAATTCTTTACCTGTGTAACACCCTAAATTTGGGCCTAGAAGTTTTGGGCCTTGAGCATGGGAGCGGTTGAAGGCAGCTTTTAATATTTTGTTGTGCATGTAAATTTTGTTAATGAAGGCTTGTTTTAGTGGTTAAGTGTCTTTGAGAAGTGTTGGAGAAGTCTTGGGTTCAAACCTAGACTCTAGTAAAAATTTAAGGTAGATCAAACCACAGGTGTAGTAGGTAGGCCTTAAGAATATTGTTGGAGAAATTGTGACACAAAAGGAGTGTGGTGTAGTGGCAAGGTGGCGCCACTTAGAGGACAAGGAAGTGGCGCCATAGAGGAAGCAAGGGTCCAAGGTTCAAGTCTTGGCTCTTGCAATATATTTTGGTTTTCTTTTCAATAAATCTAGAAGCAAGTAGGTGCGCTTTAAAGTTTAATGTGTTGGACTTATGACACAAATGAGTTGGTGGCCTAGTGGTGATGGCGTGAGTTGGCATATAGGAGGACTTTGGTTGAATCCTTGGCATGCAAAGGTTAATTATTTTGCTATGTTGGGATGGCAAGAGTTGGTGTTGAATTTAAACTCGATGATGGAGGATCCCACATCGGTAAGCTAACATAGGAGTGGATGCAAAGGCGGCTTTAAATAGAGAACTATGAGGAGAGCAAAGGTACCTTTCTTGGCTGATCCCTTCGGCGTTATGGCATGCTCGTTTGGGTTGGGCATCGGCTAGAAGTGCTCGGGCGGATTAACTCCAGTCTCCTATCGGTGTGTATTTCTCACTTCTTTGGTTGTAGGATGGCTACTTGAGTCGCGATAGGCGAAAGGGGCCATGTGGGCCCAATGGGCCTCTGGCCCAATTGGATAAGTTGTTTGATTGTGTAGTAAATATTGGACTAGGCTAGGTGAATCACATATCTGTGGCTAGGTTTGGGCTAAAAGGGCCACACGAGCGTGTGGGCCCATTTGGGCCGAGAATAGGCTTTAGGCCCATTCGTATTGTTATCCATGCTTAGAATACTTTAGTTTACCAATTACTGAAATGCCCTCGACTTGTAAAATTACCAAAGTACTCTCGATTTACAGAATTACTATTTTACCCTCGACTTACAGAATTACCGTTTTACCCTCGATTTGTAAAATTACTGTTTTACCCTTGATTTACAGAATTACTGGTTTACCCTCAGTTTACAAAATTATCGTTTTACCCTCGATTTACAAAATTACCAAAATACCCATGGTTTGCAAAATTACTAAAATACCCCTGTAGGGTAAAATTACCGAAATACCCCTGTAGGGTAGAATTACCATTTTGCCCCTAGGGTGTTAAATGACTATTTTGCCCTTATGGGCAAGTGACTGTGTAACACCCCGAACCCGAGACCATCGCCGGTGTCGGACGCGAGGGGTTAACGAGCCAAGTCCTCTTAAAGCACCGACCAATTTGGCATTTCCAGACAGGCTGGAAAACTGCGTCACTGTCGCCTTAAAAATCATATCTCGAGTTTCAAAACTCAGAAACTGATTTTGTAAATTTTCCCTGAATTTAGACTCATATATCCTTCCATGGATTTATTTCTAGAATTTTTGGTCGGGCCAATTGGTACAGTTTATTAGTTAAAGTCACCCATGTTACAGGGATCGACTGCTCTGACCTTCGCGCGTTACAACTTGAATATCTCTCTGTACAGGGCTTTAATACTGGTACCGTTTGTTTCTAATGAAACTAGACTCAAAATGGAATCTGGACATATAAGGCATGACTCCTAATTCTTTCTGGATAATTTATAGTAAATTTTTAAAGTTGCGAAAGGGGACCCAGAAACCGTTCTGGCCCTGTCTCACGATAACTTTAATATCTCTTAACAAGTAACTCCTATGACCGTTTCGTTTCTTCCATATGAAAGTAGACTCATCAAGGTTCATTCACGTAACTTATTCACTATTTAATACCATTCCTACAATTTTTGGTGATTTTTCAAAACCACACCACTGCTGCTGCCAGCATCTATTTTCAAGGTAACCTTTACCTATTTCATAATTTCCACGATTCAATTGCCCCTCTTTGCATACATAGCACAAAGTGTGATCATGATTAACCATTCCAATGGCTAATCTTCTCAAAACAATTCCATACCCCATAATGATCAACATACAACGATTATAGTGTCATACCAAAAACGTATATAAGCCATTTTCGCATGGCTATCCAAGTTTACACAAAACCGAAAGGTACATGACCTTCAACAATAGGGTAGTCCTATACATGCCATTTCAAAGTTCAACCAAAATTATACCAAAATGGAGGCTTTGATAGTGTAGATGACTTCGACTTTAATGATCCCGAATCCGATCGCTAACGAGCAAAATCTATAAAACAGAGAGCCAAAGCAACAGGGTAAGCATTTTTATGCTTAGTAAGTCTCAAGCAATAAAATCAGCTTTAACTAAAGCATTACATTCACATAGCCAAATGAATCATTTCATTAATACGCATTCACATAATCATACTTACTTCACACTTCATCATTATATACTTTCACAAGATATCAACCAATTCAATAGCTGAAAACTCGTTAGTCGATTGAACGAATGTTACTCAAACATATCGACTTTTCCAATGCACATATAAACATACCTTATCCTTTGGGCTTTTCGAGCGTACTAATTAAATTTATTACAGCAACCAACGCTCACCTCCAGCCCAAGCTTCTTGAATACAACCGGATATAACCACATGCACGAATGCCTTGGTCTTAGCCGGATAGAACGACTTGCACAAATGCCTTGGTATTAGCCCGGATTTAACAACTTGCACGAATGCCTTGGTCTTAGCCGGATGTAGTCACTAGCACAATTGCCTTTGGTCTTAACCGGATATAATTACTAGCATAAATGTCTTGGGACTTAGCCGGATATCATTCAATTGCTCATGCACACACATACATCAATAATCATTACACATCCATGTTTCATTTTCGTTACTAAGGCTCAAACACAAACATATCACTAGCATAATCGCCGGGACTTAGCCGGATATCATTCAAATACTCATACACACATAAATCAATAATCATTATACATCCATATTTCATTTCACATAATTCGAGTAGGGTCATTTCTTGAGGACTTACCTCGGATGTTGTCGAACAACTTCAACGGCTATTCGATCACTTTTTCCTTCCCTTTATCGGATTTAGCTCCTTTTGCTCTTGAGCTTAACGAATACAAGTAGAAGTATTCAATATTTCTATCAATAATGTTTACTAGTAAATCACATTCGGCATCTCATATCATCTCACTTTATTATAATTTATCATTCAACCTTTGAACCAAAACGCCATTATATGGCCACATATACATACATCCATATATTTAAGCTCAAGAATTTTAACATAACATCAAGTGCTCAAATTACTCATGTGGCCGATTACACAAGGTCATAAATACACAAAATCAAAAATAATTTCAAGGTTTTCACACTATACATGTACTAGGCCGAATGTACATGCAAATTTCACAACATTCTTCAACAAATTTCTTCTTTAAACAAACATATTTATCACTTTCTTCATAATCAAAATATCATGTGCAAACATATATACACATATAGGTGCATGGCCGAATCTCAAGGTGTTCATAACCCTCTAAAACACAAATTTTTTCCAATCAAGTAACAAGCATAAATCATGCTCATGAATGCATCATGGCCGAATACATCACAATCATACCCCATTGAACTTTGGTCATGGTTAAACAAAGAACTCAATGTCTTACTCAAGATTGCTACAAAGAAATTTCAAGAGTGGTCAATCCATCATTGCATGCATCATTAGCAAGCTTCACATTTAGCATGCAATGGCTTTAACACAATATCAACCTTGGTCAAATACCATTTTTCATGGCATAGCAAGGATTTGAACTATGGCTAACATGCACATCAAGTTAGCAACCAAAACAAGCATGAATCTCATGACACAACCTCATACATACCTTAATCTTGATGCAAGTTTAGCCAAATCTCCTTCTAGATCTCTTCTAAACAAAGAAAATGAAGCAAAATCTCTTCTTCCTCTTAGGAATTTCGGCCAAAGGAAGGAGGGAAAAGATGAACAATTTTTTGTTTTTCTTTCTTAGTCTTTGCTCAAAGAAAGGATGAATGACAACTTTTTTTCTTTCTTTCTCTCTAGCTACGGCACCATGGGGGCATCCATGCTCATTTTTTCTTTTTTTTCCATTTCTTAATTCTTTCTACATAATGCACTAACTAAACATGTTGGAAACATGTCCCCTTGCCCATAATCTAGACATGGCCGGCCACTCATCCAAAATAAATGGAGTATTTGACATGCAACTCCATTTATTTTGCTTCATTCCTTTATTAACCTCTTAAAATTAGCTACATATTTTTAAATCCTTTCACATGAGTCCTTTTTCTTTCAATTCACAATCAAATTAACTAAATCAAAGAATTCAAAATTCACACATGCATTTTCCCATATTCTAGACAATAAATATTACGTTCGAGCATGTCGGTGACTCGGTTTAGCGATCCCGAAACCACTTCCCGACTAGGGCCAATTTTGGGATGTCACAGACTGACTTGGACTGTGTGATATAGACAACGTTGGAGGAGCAGCGAGGCTTGGAGTATCGACTTGGATAAGCTTGAATCGTATTATTGGACCCTGTGAAGGTAAGCAACTTATGGTCAATAAGGGTTCTTTGGCCGAATAAGGTAGGGTGGATTTTGAGTTTGTTAAGCATAACTTGTATCCTAAAAATGGTGATGAATAATTGTAGGATATCGAAAGAGATCTCAGTAGCAGTCGTCGCGAATCAGGTGTGTACCGAACACCCTTCCTTAGTTTAATTCTAAAGTCGAAATGCCAAATTCAGGCATTTCATAGGCTTGTGAGTATGCTGAATGCTCTCAAGACATAGAGTAATTGTTAGATCTAGCACCGCAAAGTGGTAAGGAGGTTCGTGTGACATTTTAGCGTATTTCGAAAAAAGGGCCTCGATGGGCCAAAAGCGGGCCCAATGGGCTTACGAACCAAGATGGGTAAGAGATGGGCAAAGTAGCACTGTTAGTTAGAGGTAGAATCAAATTGCATAAAATTGTTAAGAATTACTGGAATAGCTTATGTAGTTACGTAAGTTACTGAAATTACCCCTAAAGAGCATAATTAGAAATACCCTAGGGTTTAAAATGGTGAAATGCATGAATAATTGATCTTGTATTTTGCATATTATGCTTTTATTGATATCATTGCATGGGATTGGGGTATTGATGGAGGAATCATTGAAAGTGGTTCATCCACGTCTTGGAGGCTTTGCCTCAACTTATCGATATTTGAGCGGCGTTCTTTGCGCCTTTGTGGAGTGTGAAATTTGGGTGGGTTGAGATATTCCCCACATGGAGTGTAGGGTGATGCAGGGACTGTGTAGCGGTTGGTGGGTTGAGTAGTCTCCCAGATGGGTTTGCATGCATTATTACTCATTACTTATGTTCTTGAAGCGGGCCTATGGGCCACTTTGTTATGTAAAAAGGGCTAAGGCCTTGCTCTGTGATTCGAAAAGGGCTTTGTTCTACTATGTATCGTTATATCAGATAGGGCTTAGGCCCAATGGGCTCGAGTGATTTGGGCTTTGGATGGGTTTCAGATATACTTGAGTTTTCCCAAACTCACCCTTCCTCTTCCATCCTTGCGGTGAGCCCTAGTTGGTGGACTTGAGGTGGCGGGATTCAGAGTGGCCACGAAGATTGATTGCCGATTTTAAATAAGTTTAGCATTTAATTTGGATTATTTTTATTGTGCTCAAAGTTGTAATAAGGCCGCTCTTTTTAATTAATTTTATTTTGGGAATTATTAAACTGGTTAGCACTAGGGTTCGGTTTATAAAACTACTTGTTTTAAAAGATCACGATGACGCATAAAGTTTCCATAAAGTAAATGTTTTTCCAAGAAAATAAATGTTTTCAGACAAGCGTTTTCAACCTTAATCATTTTCTTAAAATGAGACATAACCAAAAGGTTTTCTCCAAATCATACGAGATGTTAGAGTGTGGCAATGGCGGCGTGCATGTCTAGGATTGGATCCGAAGGAGCTTGGTACTTAAGCAGTCGACGGACTCACCTCCTCTCCTTCTGGTTTCCTACCGGTGCACGGCTTCGTTCACTTTAACCTACTTTTAAAAGTGTCTTTACAATCACCAACTAAGATTTTCCAACTAAGTAATCTGAGAATGTTTTGAACGCTCGATGTGGCGCATCAGATCCGGTCATAACGTCTAGGCCGGGTTTGGAGTGTTACATTTAGTGGTATCAGAGCCTGGTTGCAACAACTCGGCTGTGGATCGGGTCCAAAAATCTTTAAAAAAATTTTTTTAAGTTTTTCAAAGATGTTCAAAATTTTTCTATTGAACGAGGTTAAATCAATAGTTTTAAAATGAAAGTGTTTTCAAATGAAATCTTTTTATTTTTGGTAAACAAAAACATGGGTTTTTTATGGACTGTTAAAGAAGTGGCACACTGAATCCCCGGCACCAAGTCTGTAAGTGTTCTTTTTCTGCTTTAAATATTTATATGGAACTGGACTGGAAATAATACTGTAGATAGTACTGAACCTTAGAGATAGTGCTATTGATAATGTAGTATTAGGGCTACAAAACTGGGACCGTAGCTAAACTGTGATTGCGCGAAAATAACTCTAAAACTCTATCTGTTCATAAGACATTCTGTAATAAATAGTGGAACCAGTAAACTAATGTCATAAAATTCGTAATCAGATAAATCGTTATGAGTACAAGGGTTACTCGGGGAAGAGGCCGTGGTCGAGGCCGAGGTAGCACTCAAGCTGGATTTGCGTCATCTGAACACATGCCAGCTGGCGAGGTACGTCCACCACCGGTTAATAGAAATGGGCCGTATGATTGGGCCGCAGGGGATGACGCTTTGTCTCAAGCGATGTTAAGGATTTTGGAAAGGGTTGCTGGAGCTAGCACCGGGATAGTGATAGTAGGATCAGAGTGCGCAGCGGTAGCGTTGTGGAGTAGATGTTAGATGACTACCCTGTTAAATGGAAATTTCAAGGATGAAATTTCTTTAAGGGAGGTAGAGTTGTAACACCCTGAATTTGGGCCTAGAAGTTTTGGGCCTTGAGCATGGGAGCGGTTGAAGGCAACTTTTAATATTTTGTTGTGCATGTAAATTTTGTTAATGAAGGCTTGTTTTAGTGGTTAAGTGTCTTTGAGAAGTGTTGGAGAAGTCTTGGGTTCAAACCTAGACTCTAGTAAAAATTTAAGGTAGATCAAACCACAGGTGTAGTAGGTAGGCCTTAAGAATATTGTTGGAGAAATTGTGACACAAAAGGAGTGTGGTGTAGTGGCAAGGTGACGCCACTTAGAGGACAAGGAAGTGACGCCATAGAGGAAGCAAGGGGTCCAAGGTTCAAGTCTTGGCTCTTGCAATATATTTTGGTTTTCTTTTCAATAAATCTAGAAGCAAGTAGGTGCGCTTTAAAGTTTAATGTGTTGGACTTATGACACAAATGAGTTGGTGGCCTAGTGGTGATGGCGTGAGTTGGCATATAGGAGGACTTTGGTTGAATCCTTGGCATGCAAAGGTTGATTATTTTGCTATGTTGGGATGGCAAGAGTTGGTGTTGAATTTAAACTCTGATGATGGTGGGATCCCACATCGGTAAGCTAACATAGGAGTGGATGCAAAGCTGGCTTTAAATAGAGAGAACTATGAGGAGAGCAAAGGTACCTTTCTTGGCTGATCCCTTTCGCGTTATGGCGTGCTCGTTTGGGTTGGGCATCGGCTAGAAGTGCTCGGAGCGCGGATTAACTCCAGTCTCCTATCAGGTGTGTATTTCTCACTTCTTTGGTTGTAGGATGGCTACTTCGGGCCGCGATAGGCCGAAAGGGGCCATGTGGGCCCAATGGGCCTACGGGCCCAATTGGATAAGTTGTTTGATTGTGTAGTAAATATTGGACTAGGCTAGGTGAATCACATATCTGTGGCTAGGTTTGGGCTAAAAGGGCCACACGAGCGTGTGGGCCCATTTGGGCCGAGAATAGGCTTTAGGCCCATTCGTATTGTTATCCATGTTTAGAATACTTTAGTTTACCAATTACTGAAATGCCCTCGACTTGTAAAATTACCAAAGTACTCTCGATTTATAGAATTACTATTTTACCCTCGACTTACAGAATTACCGTTTTACCCTTGATTTACAGAATTACTGGTTTACCCTCAGTTTACAAAATTATCGTTTTACCCTCGATTTAAAAAATTACCAAAATACCCATGGTTTGCAAAATTACTAAAATACCCCTATAGGGTAAAATTACCGAAATACCCCTGTAGGGTAGAATTACCATTTTGCCCCTAGGGTGTTAAATGACTATTTTGCCCTTGTGGGCAAGTGACTGACTTGGACTGTGTGATATAGACAACATTGGAGGAGCAGCGAGGCTTGGAGTATCGACTTGGATAAGCTTGAATCGTATTATTGGACCCTGTGAAGGTAAGCAACTTATGGTCAATAAGGGTTCTTTGGTAGAATAAGGTAGGGTGGATTTTGAGTTTGTTAAGCATAACTTGTATGCTAAAATGGTGATGAATAATTGTAGGATATCGAAGAGATCTCAAGAGCGATCGTCATGAATCGGTGTGTCTTGAACACCCTTCCTTAGTTTAATTCTAAGAAAAGCGAAATGCCGAAATTCCGGCATTTTATAGGCTTGTGAGTATGCGAATGCTCTCAAGACATAGAGTAATTGTTAGATCTAGCACCGCAAAGTGGTAAGGAGGTTCGTGTGACATTTTAGCGTATTTCGGAAAAAGGGGCCTCGATGGGCCAAAACTGGGCCCAATGGGCTTACGAACCAATATGGGTAAAAGATGGGCAAAGTAGCCTGTTAGTTAGAGGGTAGAATCAAATTGCATAAAATTGTTAAGAATTACTGGAATAGCTTATGTAGTTACGTAAGTTACGAAATTACCCCTGAAGAGCATAATTACCGAAATACCCCTAGTGTTTAAAATGGCTGAAATGCATGAATAATTGATACTGTATTTTGCATATTATGCTTTTATTGATATCTGTTGCATGGGATTGGGGTATTGATGGAGGAAGTACTGAAAGTGGTTCATCCACGTACTGGAGGCTTTGCCTCAACTTATCGATATTTGAGCAGCGTTCTTGTCGCTTTGTGGAGTGTAGAAATTTGGGTGGGTTGAGATATTCCCCACATGGAGTGTAGGGTGGTGCACGGGACTGTGTAGCGGTTGGTGGGTTGAGTAGTCTCCCGGATGGGTTTGCATGCATTATTACTATCATTACTTATGTTATCGAATCGGGCCTATGGGCCACACTGTTATGTAAAAAGGGGCTAAGGCCTTGCTACTGTATTCTGAAAAGGGCTTTGTTCTACTATGTACTGTTACCTGTATAGGGCTTAGGCCCAATGGGCTCGAGCTGATTTGGGCTTTGGATGGGTTTCTGTATACACTGAGTTTTCCCAAACTCACCCCTTCCTCTTCCATCCTTGCAGGTGAGCCCTAGTTGGTGGACTTGGAGCTGGGCGGGATTCAGAGTGGCCACGAAGATTGATTGCCGATTTTAAATAAGTTTAGCATTTAATTTGGATTATTTTTATTGTGCTCAAAGTTGTAATAAGGCCGCTCTTTTTAATTAATTTTATTTTGGGAATTATTAAACTGGTTAGCACTAGGGTTCGGTTTATAAAAACTACTTGTTTTAAAAGATCACGATGACGCGCAAAGTTTCCGCAAAGTAAATGTTTTTCCAAGAAAATAAATGTTTTCAGCAAACGTTTTTCAACCTTAATCATTTTCTTAAAATGAGACATAACCAAAAGGTTTTCTCCAAATCATACGAGATGTTAGAGTGTGGCAATGGCGGCGTGCATGTCTAGGATTGGATCCGAAGGGAGCTTGGTACTTAAGCAGTCCGACGGACTCACCTCCTCTCCTTCCTGGTTTCCTACCTGGTGCACGGCTTCCTTTCACTTTAACCTACTTTTAAAAGTGTCTTTTACAATCACCAACTAAGATTTTCCAACTAAGTAATACGGAATGTTTTGAACGCTTCGATGTGGCGCATCAGATCCGGTCATAACTTCTAGGCCGGGTTTGGGGTGTTACAACCTGACTCAGGTTGTATCAATATTGGAGCTTTAGTTAACAGAGCTTTTAACTGCTCAAAACTTTTCTGACATTTCTCAGACCATTCAAACTTTACATCTTTCTGAAGCAATTTTGTCAACGAAGTTGCTATCACAGAGAAATATTTTACAAATCGTCTGTAGTAACTGGCAAGTCCCAAAAAACTGCGGCCTTCAGATACATTCCTCGGAGGCTTACAATCCAGAATAGCTGAAATCTTACTCGGATCAACTCGGATACCGGAAGCTGATACAATATGACCCAAAAAACCAACTTCTCGCAACCAGAATTCACATTTACTAAACTTTGCATAAAACTATTTATCTCACAGAGTCTATAGCACTATTTTTAGATGTTCAGCATGCTCAAATTTATCACATGAATAAATTAAAATATCATCAATGAATACAACAACAAATTGATCTAGATACTGTCTGAAAATTCGCAGGTGCATTCGTTAAACCAAAAGGCATAACTAAAAATTCATAATACCCGTACCTCGTTCTGAAAGTAGTTTTCGAAATATCAGAATCCTTTACTCGCAACTGGTAGTAGCCTGATCCCAAATCTATCTTAGAAAACACAGTAGCACCTTTCAATTGATCGAATAAGTCATCAATTCTAGGCAGAGGGTATTTATTCTTTACAGTCACTTTATTAAGTTGACGATAATCAATACACATTCTCATTCTGCCATCTTTCTTTTTCACAAACAGAACAGGAGCACCCCATGGTGAAAAACTCGGTCTACCAAACCCTCGATCAGTCAATTCTTGCAACTGAGATTTTAATTCTTTTAACTCGGTCGGAGCCATTCTATATGGAGCTATTGAAATCGGAGTAGTACCAGGTACTAATTCAATGCCAAACTCGACTTCTCGAATCAGAGGCAAACCAGGTAGTTCTTCAGGAAACACATCCGAAAATTCACAAACAACAGGCACTGATTCAACTTTCTTATCATCCATTTTCGAGTCTAACACAAAAGCTAAGTAGGCTTCACAACCTTTCTTCATATATTTCCATATTTTTATTACAGATACCATAGCTAGTAGTCCATTTAGATCACTAGACTCAATTCGGATTATTTCATCATTCTTACACCTTAAATCAAGGACTTTTCGTTTGCAATTCTGTGACACCCCTAATGTGACCCTAGTCGGAAAGTGGTTTCGGGACCACAAAACCGAGTCACAAAAATAATTAGATGTTATATTCTGTGCTTATTGTATGTGGAATTTGTATGTGTGAATATTTCGTGCCTTGATTTTATCAATTAGGTGCTAATTTATAAGAAATGACCCATGTGATAGGACTTGAAAATGTGATAGGTGAAATTTAAAGTGGCCAAATAATGCATGAGTTATTGACATGAGGGACTTGCATGTCAAATGGACCACTTTTAATTTAGTGGCCGGCCATAATGATGGTTGATAGATATTATATGCATTTTATTTTAGCATGAAAATAGTTAATGGCTTTATAGTATGGAAGAAAGAATAATTAAAAGAAGGGGAGAGTGATAGAAACAAGGTGTGTCATCCTTCTTTTCCCCCATCTTGCAGTACCTAGAAGAAAAAAAAAAGAGGCTTCATCCTCTTTGTTCCTCTTGACCGAAAAAGGAAGGAAAGAAGAAAGTTTGGTTGCCTTGATTTTTGGCTTAGAAGATGGCTAGAATGAGGTATGTATTGAATGATTCTTGAAAATCTATGCATGTTTAAGATGATTAGTTCAAACTCTACTCATCCCATAGATTAAACTTAGAATTTTGAGGTTTGAGATTCGGTCAATAAGCTTGAAACTCATAGTAGTTTGTTTTGGTAAGCTTGGTATACGGATGATAGATGTGTTTTGTTTTTGGTTTGATAATGATGTTAATGATGGTGAGTTTCGGTCATGCATTAACTGAAATTGTAAGTATGGTTTATGGTATAATTTGTGTGATGGAATGGTCTTGAGAGTTGGCTTGATTAAATGGGTAAAATGCTAAATGTTTTAAAGATGATGTAATGGTTATTTCGGTTTGTGTGAAGTAAATATAGATGATGGTTATAAGCTGTTTTATGATTTGATAATGGTGATTAAATCTTGTAGTTAAGTGTTTAGATATATATATATATATATATATTAATAATGAATTTAGTTGTACTTGCTATGTGAGAAATGTGCAATGCTATAGGTATTTGATTATTAGATATGGTTATTTTAAGTTGATTTGTGATGGTATGATTGCATTGATGAAATGGTGGGAAGAATTAGCTATTATGCTTGATACTAATGCCGAATATGAGAATGTTGTACTTGAAAAATGTAGGTGAACATGACAAGTGTATTCGGCTTAGGGCCTAAAGGATATAAAAATTTGGTATTTATTTTTGATTGTGTGTGTATGACCATGGATAATTGGCTGCACAAATATTATGAATACATAATGTATGATAAGTTTATTAAGTTACAAAACATTATACATGATCGGCCAATGTAAATTATTTGAGTAAAGTATATCTTGATGGTACATTTCGGCTAGTATAAAATGTATATGGATGTCGTATGACTATGTTTAATTTGGGAAGTAAATTGTTTGATCTAGCTCAAGAGCCTAGAGGATCAAAGTTGGATAAGGGAAAGAAAGAGGTGATCGAATAGCCGTCGTAATCGTTCGGCAACTCCCGAGGTAAGTTTTAAGTGATTAAATGTTGAGTAAATTCAACTATAATAGGATATAATGAGTTTATTTAATAAGATATGATGTGGCCATGATATGTCTTAAACTCAAATGGTAAGTTCCTAAGTGGTTGGACTTGGAAATTTAAGAGCAAATTATAATAATTTGCTCAAGACAGCAGCAGTAACGTGATTTTAGAAAATCACTATAAATGTTTGGTGTGGAATTATAGGCTGAATAAAATATGAAATCAAAGCTTAATTAGTCTAGTTTCTTATAAAAGAGACCGTGTAAGTAAGGAAATTTCCTATAAAGAGATATTTAAAGTTGTGTGAGACGGTGTCAGAATGACTCTGAAATCCCCTGTTTGGTTTTAAGAAAATCACTATAATTTGTAAAAAAATGGTTACAAGATAAAATTTATATTCTTAGACTCCTTAATGAGTCTAGTTTCAAATGAAATCAAGTAGAACATACTTTGAATTCTGTACAATGAGAATTTTGATTCGTAGTGAAGACTGGTCAGGTTAGTCAAACAGTGAAACAGGGGAAACTTTAAGAAAAATCTGGTATTGATTGACCACACCTAAAATTCTGAAAATTTTATTGATGAAAGATACATGAGTCTACATTCGGCGAAAATTAACGGCAATTGATTTTGAGTTTTTTAGCTCCAGTTATAAACAATTTAGTGACTGTTGCTCAGGAAAACTGCTTGTAGTGAATATGTGATTTTGTTGTAAACTTTGATGAAACTATTTGAGTTGCTTATAAGCTATTGCTGAAATTGATGTACAAGAAAAATATGAAATATGTATGAGATATATATATGTGATAAGGCCTAATGGCCGATGTGATGAATGTGAAAGTGTGTATATATGTGATAAGGCCTAATGGCCGATGTGATGAATGTGAAAGTGTGTATATATGTGATAAGGCCTAATGGCCGATGTGATGAATGTGAAGGTGTATATATATGTGATAAGGCCTAATGGCCGATGTGATGAATGTGAAAGTGTGTATATATGTGATAAGGCCTAATGGCCGATGTGATGAATGTGAAAGTGTGTATATATGTGATAAGGCCTAATGGCCGATGTGATGAATGTGAAAGTGTGTATATATGTGATAAGGCCTAATGGCCGATGTGATGAATGTGAAAGTGTATATATATGTGATAAGGCCTAATGGCCAATGTGATGAATGTGAAAGTGTATATATGTGATAGGGCCGAGTGGCCAAAGTGATGGATGTGGAAGTGTATAAATGTGATAAGTCCCGAAGGGCATTTGTGTCGATTATATCCGGGTTAAAACCCGCGAGCTTTATGCGAGAATATTATCAGCGATTAATGACCGTGAGGCCGTGCTCGTACTACATCCGAGCTCTAATGACCCGATGACTACGTGTGGAGATTTTGTCCGGGTAAGCCCCGAACTAAAGGTTTTGCTGAAGATTCAAGTAAAGCGTAAGATTATGCGACTTCACAGTGACAATTAGTAATAAATACGTTCAATGTGTTAAGTTGGCCAGGTATGTATTTGAGATCATATTTAAGTTTGACTTAGACTAAATCACAAGGTCGTTATGTGATGCACATGTGAGTAAAGCAATAAGACTGTTCTATGATTATTGTGCATTTGGTCAATGTGGAAAGTCAGGTAAAAATAGGTAATGTACCTATGATCATAAGACGTCACCATCAAGTGAGAATTTATCTGCCTATTACATATGATGAGACGTGCATATTCGAAAAAGGGTTGGTTGCCGAAGGAAGAGTGAAGTAAAATACGAACAATTATGTTATAAGTTGATTGTTATCTGTTGACACCGCTTGAAACTTACTAAGCATTTTAATGCTCACTCCGTACTTTGTTTCCTCTGTTTTATAGATCTCATTTGGAAGCTACGGGCTCGGGGATCGTCAAGAACTAGTCACACTATCACTACCCTTTGTTTGGTACTTGCTACGTTTTGGAATATCTTATGGCATGTATAGAATAGACTAGTAGTGAGAGGATATTTTGGTCAATGTATATGACTACCCTTTTGTTGTAGGTCATGTACCTTTCGGTTTTGTGTAAATTTGGATAGCCATGCGAAAATGATCTCATCAACACAACATCAACACCAAGCAAGAATGATACATCCATGGCCGAGTATCATCTCTATCACATAGCAAGATTTAGACCATGGGGCTAGGTAGAACTCAAGCTAACAACTAAAACATGCATGCATCTCATGGAACATCGTCAAATATACCTTAACTTAGATGCAAGTATGGCTGAATATCTTCAACCTTTCTCCTTTCAAATCGGCCAAAAAGAACCCAAGGATGAAGCCTCTTTTTTTTTTCTTCTAGGTGCGGCAAGATGGGGGAAAAGAAGGATGACACACCTTGTTTCTATCACTCTCCCCTTCTTTTAATTATTCTTTCTTCCATACTATAAAGCCATTAACTATTGTCATGCTAAAATAAAATGCATATAATATCTATCAACCATCATTATGGCCGGCCACTAAATTAAAAGTGGTCCATTTGACATGCAAGTCCCTCATGTCAATAACTCATGCATTATTTGGCCACTTTAAATTTCACCTATCACATTTTCAAGTCCTATCACATGGGTCCTTTCTTATAAATTAGCACCTAATTGATAAAATCAAGGCACGAAATATTCACACATACAAATTCCACATACAATAAGCACAGAATATAACATCTAATTATTTTTGTGACTCGGTTTTGTGGTCCCGAAACCACTTTCTGACTAGGGTCACATTAGGGGTGTCACAAATTCACAATAGCATCGTCCAGGGTTAACCAATCCATTCCCAGAATTATATCAAATTTGTCAAAAGGAAAAAGCATCAGATCAGCAGAAAAACAAACATCTCGAATCATTAACGGGCAATTCTTGTAGACTTTATCAACCAAGACACTTTTGCCTAAGGGGTTCGATACTCTAATTACGAATTCAATAGACTCTACAGGAAAACTCTTACTGTGCATTAAATTCATACAGATATAAGAATTCGTTGATCCAGGATCTATCAAAGCAATCATAGAAGTATGTAGAGAGTAAAAATACCAGTAATCACGTCTGGAGGCGAGGCTTCCTCACGAGCTCAAATAGCATAGGCTCTGGCAGGTGCTCTGGCCTCAGATCTAACAATAGTATCTCGAGTAGCTCTTTGACCACTACTTGAATTTCTTGCATTTCTAGAAGGTCTACAACTAGCTGAGGTGTTACTCGATCTCGGATTCTGTACATTTTCTTGCTCAATAGGTTCAGAACAATCTCTTACAAAATGATCCAGAAATCTACATCGAAAACAGGCTCGTCATTCAATCTAAAATTTCCTGGATGTCTTTTACCACGGTGTTTACATTTAGATCTCTCAGATTGGACATTCCCAACACTTGCAATAGAAGTACTAGGAACTTTGAAGTTTGAATGCGATCTAGCTCAATCTCAGTTTGAATGTACCACATTAGGATTTGAATGACTTTGATCATCTCTGAATTTCTTTGACATAGACTAAAATGATCTACTCGAAGATCTCTTTCTAACATCTCTAGCTTCAGAATCAGCTTTTCTTTTCTCTTTACTTAATTCTTCAGCTTTACATGCTCGCTCAACGAGCACTACCATTTCTTTAATCTCCAAAATCCCAACTAACAGACGGATATCTTCGTTTAGTCCATCTTCAAACCTTTTGCACATTATTGCTTCATTCGATAGACATTCACGGGCATACTGACTCAATCTCACAAATTCACGTTCGTATTCAGTAACAGACATATGACCCTATTTAAGCTCGAGAAACTCTTTACGTTTCTGATCAATGAATCTCTAACTGATATATTTCTTCCGGAATTCAGATTGAAAGAAATCCCACGTATCTCGTTCACTCGGAACCACAGATATTAAAGTTTTCCACAAATGATACGCCATATCTCTCAGAAGTGAAAAGGCACATTTAACACATTCCTCAAGACTCAGAGACATCTCATCAAACACTCTTATTGTATTTTCTAACCAGAATTTGGATCTTTCAGCATCATCATTCGTTATAGCTCGGAACTTTTTAGCCCCATACTTTCTAATCTTATCAACAGGTGGTCTACTCAACTGTACCAGATTCACTCGTGGCATACCAGGAGTTTGAGAAAGATTAACCGGAGGTAGAGGTTGTTGTACAGTCGGATTGGTTCTAATATATTGGGTGAACCATTCATTCATCATCTGATAGAACGCTTGCTTAGCCTCGTTATCACGGTTACTCATAGCTGATCCTGAATCATCTTGCACCGTCCCTTGCGCAAGAGCAGGTGCATTACTTTCAACATCGTCAGCTACAACTCTATCGGGATCCATTTGCTATATAAAAGCACATTTCAAAGTCAGGAGTCATCACACTATCACAGATTTAGATATATGGCATGTATAGCTAGACTCATATGCACTATGGTAGTCCTAGAATTGACTAAACCATAGCTCTGATACCAATAAAATGTAACACCCCTAACCCGTCACTGACATTGGATTAGGGTTACGAGGCATTACCAGACAGACGGAACATTTCAGACCAATTCAGAATCACAGATATTATTTAACATCATTTCATAAGCAATTATCTTTAAATATAGTCTACAAGACCTAAAACATACATTTAAGGAAAGGTCGGAACTAACCAAACCTATTCAGAATTTTCAAAACTTAACCAATTCTTTCAAACTGTTAAAGTCACATGCCCGTGCGACTAGGCTGTGTGTCATACACGGTACTAGACATGCCCATGTGAATCAGCCGTGCAAAAAAAAAAAAGGTCCTATACTGACTTTTTCACATGACTAATAAGCACGCTCGTGTACTATGGCCGTATGATACTTAGCTAGCTACTGACTTTAGCCCATGGCCATATGACACGCCTGTGTGTCAAGATCGTGTGGTTCTTAGGAGAACACTGCTTTTCTTACATGGCCATAAGGCATGCACATGTCCCCTGACCGTGTGGCACCAGGCAGGCATGGTTTAAGCCAAATTTGCCACCCCTTTTTGGGTCCAATCCTACAAGCAATAATATACAACATTCATACCAAAATTTCCAACCAATTCCATGCTCAAAACATTCTTCATTATAAAAAAGACATATTAGCTCATAAAACACTACAACCATACATCAATTGGCACCAACAACCAAATACTAAAACTATATACAACATTTCATTTGCTAGCCAATTCCCATAGCATAATATATACATCAAAACTTATATACATAGACCTTCTAGCCTATAATGCCATACTTTAAAATATGTACACTTTCAAAAGTACCAAAAATGAGATCGATAGTGTGGTGACGATCCTCGACTATCCCCGAGCCTTTAGTAGCTACGATAATTGTAAAATAGATAGTAAACACACAGAGTAATCTACAAAGAGCTTAGTAAGCCAAATACAATTGGTCTAACTACTAAAACATATAAGTACAATTCAACCATAAAGATTCATAACCATTTCATAGAATAATTCATAAACTTAACCATGCTCCTTTGTTTGCATATATGTCATGCTTCATTTCCATACATATTTCACAGAGACAGAGTTTTTCATATTCAGAAATTTAGTACGATACAAACGTACCTGCATAGGTTATACATTTAATATACTCAATTTCAGATTTCGTATGATATCATCAGATGGTCAGAAACGATACAGATGCTCATAAATAGGTATAATGCCAACGTCCCGGATGTGGTCTTATATGTAATTCAATATCGATGCCTCTATCCCAGACAAGGTCTTACACGAAATCAGATATGATGTCGATGTCCCAGACATGGTCTTATACGTAAATCTCAATCGAGGCCTGTGTCCCAGACACGGTCTTACACGATGTCTCAGACAGATGTCAACTTTTCTTAGAAACATACAGAGCTTTTCAGATACTTAACATATTATCATATTTTACTCCAAATATATTTATCCGACACTCAAGGCCATCTAATATAGATTACAGTTTATATGTGCATAATTTATTTCAATTAACATGTAATTGTAATTTGACTTACCTTGGATGGATTTCAGACAGAACGAGTCGACTATTCGACTAATTTGGACTTCCCCCGATCTAAGTCCGATTTTCTTTGTTCTTGATCTAATACAATACAATTTCAACCATTCAACCATTTATTACATTCAATTTAATCCATATACATATATTTAGGGAGCTTTTCATTTTAGCCCTTACAATTTCACACTTTGACAATTTAGTCCATTTTTCACAAAATCACAAATATGCAAAATTCACCAAAACTATATCTTGGCCGAATATACATGGATTCTATACAAGCCCAAATAACATATTTAATTCATAATTTAGTCCTTCAAAACCCCATTTTCACAAATAGTCGAAATGACTCTATTACATCAAAACTCAAAGACAAAACTTATAATCCATCTACCAAGCCTTCATAATTCATCCAAAAACATCACAAAACTCATGACATCAACAATGACGTTTCATGAAATCTTTAACAGAAATAAAAATTCAGACATGGGCTTTGAAGAACACGAAGCAATGATCACAGAAATGTAGAAATTATCAAAACAGACGAAAATTCATACCTTAATCAAGATGAACAAGGGCCGAACCCTAGGTAAGCTTTTCTCTTTTCTTTTCTTGTGATTTTCAGCAATAAGGATGAATGATTCCTCCAAAAACATGTTTTATTTCATTATAAACATTATAATATCCCTTTTACCAATTTAACCTTAGTATAATAAGCAATTAAGCTTGTCATGGATGTCCAACAATGTCCATTTAATATATCAATGGTCTATTTGCATCTTAAAGACCTCATATTTAACAAGACAAATCAATTAGGTACTTAATCAAATAGAAGGCCACTTTTGCATTCTCTGCAATTAAGTCATTTTTCATAATTAAGCTTAGAAACAGACAAATTAAATCACAGAAATTTCATAGATGTAAATTCACATATAACAGAAATAGAAAATAATATTAAAATATTTTTAGACTCAAATTTGTGGTCCTGAAACCACTATTTTGATTAGGGTTAAAATCGAACTGTTACACCGATGCCATGTCCCAAACATGGTCTTACACTAGCTCTTGCGTATCCATGTCGATACTATGTCCCAGACATGGTCTTACACTAACATGTCCCGTAGCCGATGCATGTCCTAGACATGTTTTACACTGGCTTACCTCTCGAGGCCGATGCATGTCCCGGACATGTCTTACATTGGCACTCGTCTCAATGCCGATGCCATGTCCCAGACATGGTCTTACACTGGCACACAAATTACCCAAATGTCATGGCATGAATATCCGGTTTGTTTCCTAGGGTTTCAACAGGGTCTTTCTACTATCTCAATTATTACTAAGCATTCTCAATTCACAATTTAGCAATTCATGCTATATCAATTCAATGACAATGCAAATACATGTATTAACAATGTAGTTATATTATTTACATACAACTTACCTCGGATTACAAAATGTACTTGACTAGTTGGTTTAGTCGATTTACTTGGCTTTCCCCCGGTCTAGGTTCGGATTTGGTGAATCTTGATCTATAATAGCAAAATGCACTACTTAGTCACTAAACACAATTAGGCAATCTAAAATTTACATCTTACTTAAAATGACCATTTTACCCCTAGACCTTGGAAAAATGACCATTTCCTCTTATTTTAGGCCTAGTCGACCCCTTTTTACTCTTATAGCAACCCCAAATTCTCACTATTTCAGGCACTTACCACCTAATTTGCAACTTATGCAAACTAGTCCTTTTAGGTGTTTTCATGCTAACATCTTTCACAAAAGTTGTTTAGATCTTTTCTAAATTCATTTTTTCCATAAAATTTCAGGAAACAACATAAAATCTCTCACGGTAAATCCCTAGACTTTTCACCATTTTTCAAAATAGTCCTCTCATTTGAAAGCCTATGATACAAGCATGCCAAAAATGTAAAAATCATTAAGAAAATCATCAAGATCACTTACATTATGAGAGAAATAAGTTGCTGAAAATTTTCAGCTTTCAAACCTCCATTTTTGTTGATATTTTCGGTGGGGAGAAGATATGGAGAAGAAAGAAATTGATAGCTAAGCTCATAGGTATTATTTTATCACAAGATTATGTCATCAAGTCACCTAACATTAACCTTTTGACTAAATTTGCTTCCTATGACCGACCACCTTGTTTCTAAGGGTCTAATTGCTCTTTAAAAGCCCTTAATTTTAGTTCTCTAGCTATTTAACACATCTTGGTACTAATATGCAACTTTTCCCTTTTATGCGATTTAGTCCTTTTTTGCAATCGGGCTCTCAAACATTAAAATTGACTCACCAAATTTTTCATGCACTAATATAATCATGCCATGAATCCATAATAGTAATAAAATAAATTTTCTAACTTCAGATTTGTGGTCCCAAGACCACTGTTCTGACTAGGCCCTAAGTCGGGCTGTTACAATATATAGCTGAAAAATGGCTTCCCAATGATGATTTTCTTTCCGACATTATTTCATTTTCTCTTCTTCACCTTTTTCAATTGTTTTAAAAAAGAGGAGGCCATGGAAGGTTCTGTATGGAGTAGACTTCAAGAGGATTAAGCTGGAAAAGTAGGGAAAGCAACAAGCTAGTAAGGTTCTTTGTCACAACCCAAAATCGGGGCTAGATGTTTTTGGTTATGCGGTGTAATTCACTAGTGTTTCGGTGAACTAGGATTGCCAAAATGTAGTGAGTTCAGTGTTTCCAAGATTCAGACAAGCTAGGTGTTCACCAATAAAGTTTCAGTAAATGTGTTCCCTGAGCAATAGTGTACGCCAATTGAAGTGGTAAGGGGTTCGCCAGTTTCACTACGATAAAAGTTTGCTAATGTGTTGGAAAGCTAGGAGTTCACCAATCTGTATGGCGAACTAGGTTTTCCAAGTAAGTTGCGAACTGTGTTCACCAATCAAAGTGTGAACTGGGTTCGCTGGTTAAAGATACAGTCGGACTCAAATTGGGAAAAAGTGATTTAGTACATCTAGGAATACTTTACATGCAAGTAATAACTTTCCTAAATTAGATAAGGTATCCAAGATATCTAGGACTCTTAGGTCTATAAATAAGACCTTTGATTCGATGAAAATCTTCACTAAATATTCTATCGTCAAGTCTCTATTTTGAAATTCTATTCTTAGCAATTTGGGTAAATCTGTCTTGTTAGGGTTGATTGTGCTTAGAGCTAGGTTCGCATACATGTGTGAATTATGAATGTTCTGTCAGTAATATGTTTGCTTGTTGCGAACCAGCCAAACCGTCTTCTAGCAAGTGTAAAGGCAAGCCAAAATCATTTAAGTTTTCTATTTTTGGTGAGTGATCGGTAACTGTCAAATTTTGGGTTTTCCAAAGTATTCCAATTACATTTGCTAATCGATATGGTTTTCTAAAAGAAACCTTTTTTTTTAAACCCAAAAGTAAGTTTTATGAAAAGTTCTGATTTAAGCTACGAAACTCTGTTTTCAAAACTATGATTTTGAAGAGATGATTTTTAAAGCACAGTTTTATGCGAGTTCCTATGCAAGCCTTTGATTATAAGAATGTTCTAAAAGAATGGTTTTAAACTGTGTTTTGAAAGGCACTTACATGTGAGATTTTTATAGAAAATTCTTTAGCTCAGCTTTATGAGAGCTCTCTGATAAGTTTGCTTTGTGTGAGCTCTCTATTGGCTCTACTTTGTGTGAGCTCTCTGCTTAGGTTTTCCTTAGTGTTTGCTTTCTATTATATGAGCTCTTTATTGAGCCTTCTAATTGGTATACCAGTAGTGTGAGTACCCACCCATGATATGTCTCAAAGTGCGTGCTCCTTTGTGAGTTCAGTTGGGTAATTATTTACTCAACGAGACAAAGTTTGATCCTCAGTGAGCCCAGCTCTGTGTATGAGATAATATGATATATCGCAAAATACGTGCTCTTCTGTGAGTTCAATTAGGTATTATACAAAGACTCTAACTGACAAACCAGTTGTGAGAACTAAGGTTGACTCTGTTTGTAAGTGTGAGCTGGTCTTACGACTTGAGGTAGACCTTGTTCAAAGGAAAGTTTTCTAAAAATCATGTACAAGTTGGCTTTGCGACCAAAGGGGAACTTAGTCTCGGGTTTTTAAATGTTTTTGAAAGAAATATGGCTTCACAATTTTAATTCAAGTGCTTTTTAAAGTAACTTTTTAGAAGAAATGGTTTGTAAGCATTATTTTCACAAAAGAAATGTTTTTCATATGTGAATGGGGTCTCGCATCCTCACCTGCAAACCTAGCACACACAATGTTTTCAAATTAAGTTTCCTATTTTTTGAAAATATTATTTTAAGCATAACATAATGGGTTTTGATTATTCACTAAGTTCTCCCTGAACTCACCCATTCCTCTCCTATTTCTCAAGTAAGTAGATTGTAGATGGCATAAGAGAGGCTGATGATTTGGTGAGGCACCTGACTGATATTGGTGAACCATAGAAATGGGCGATGGATTTACACTATGATGATTTGAACGATAGTTACAATGTTAAACTGATTATCAAATAATTTTCTTAAGTACATTATGCTACGTTGATAAGTTATTCTATTTCTATGAACCATGTTATGGATTTTCCCTTCTGTCTTATAATTAATAAATCAATGATATTCGTTCATGTTTTGCTATCTAACGATCCTTATATATTGCTTAAATTAAATGTGTCCCCTTGTAGTGTTGTATTATTTACATGCAAACCATTGATTATTGCAAACTGTATTTACTTTCGTACCCTTGTTATGTTAGTTTTATTACATACATACTCTTAGCTTTGCAAACCCTTACCTTGTGTGTGAACCCCTGTTTTTATACAAACCTTGCTTAAATGTGATACTCTTCTGCATGCATGTTTATTTTGTTTGTGAAGCTTGTCACTGGGTGAAACTAGGATGTATATGTAACTTTGGCGTTTAGTGAGCAAAAGTGCTCTTAAAGTTTGATTTCTCTGCATGCAAACAGTTGGATTTTGTGAACCCATATTTTTGTGTGAGTCTTTGTTTGTAACATCCTGGTTTTGGGCTTAGTCGGAACAGTGGTTTCGGGACCACAAATTCGACGAGGAAAATTTCATTTTTATTATATTTTTATGGTCTACGATTTCACGGAATGATTTCGTGAAAATTTCGTTCAAAAATTTCAACGTTTGGGCACTCAATTTGGTCAAAAGGACTAAATTGTAAAAAGTGCAAAAGTTGAGTTTTACATGTTAGAAGTGTTTAATTGTTATGAGTTTTTAAATAAAAGGTCCTTAAATGGTAATTAGACCATTTTGAAGTTTGTTGACAAAAATTGGACATGGATGGAATTTTTTTGAAAGTTTAGTAGCAAGGGCATTTTGGTCATTTGTATATTAAATGAAATAAAATGGGAAAAATAACACAAAATGGTCATCTCCTCCATATGGAGGCTGAAATTAACATGGGGGAAGCCATGGATAGGGTTTTCAAGCTTTCCAAGCTCAATAGTAAGTCCGTTCTAGCCCGTTTTCAAGTTCTTTACGTTTTTAATCCCTTAACTTGATTAAGCTTATGCTAGCAATAATTCAACCTAGGGTTCGTATTTGGAAAAATACCCTAGGTGAAATTTGTGTATTTTGGTGTTTTATGATAGAATATGAGGTTTTAAATTATGTTAGACAACTTGTGCTACTCGGTTTTAAGTGAAAATGAGTAAAAGGGCTTAATCGGTAAAAATACCTAATAGTCATAAGTGCATGTTAGAGTGAGAATTTGATGTTGTCATAGAAGGGAAAAATGATCACCATGTCATAAAACATAATAATAAGGGATGACGTTTAATTCCCGAGCCTAGGGGCAAAAGTGTAATTATGCAAAAGTTTAGGGGCAAAATGGTAATTTTTCCAAAGTTCGTATTAAAGGCTGTTTTGATGAATGTATGTATTAAATAAATTAATTTAGTATTATAGATCAAGAGAAACGAGATTCAAGTCGTGATTGAGGGAAAAACAAAGTTTACAAGGAATAGGCTCGATTGCTAATATTTTGTATCGAGGTAAGTTCGTATGATAATAATAATGCAATGTTATGTTTGAATTATATTTCTTACTATTATTTCATATATTGTATGATTTAATATATTGGAAAAGTTGATGGAATGGTGTTTATGATGTGGAAATATGACATGAAAGAATGTTACATAAAATGCAAGAAAATGATGATACATGACAAGTGATATATGAAATATGTGATTTATGTTATGTAAATTCTTAAAAGCTCATTTGCTATTTGAGTTGTGTCTTATTATACTATGAATGGACAATTGGTACTATGGATAGTGTGATCGACATTTCGAGTAAATTCGTATATAAATAATCTATCGATTCTTTTTATGTTAATATATTTTGATATCATATGAAATGTGGCTGCCTATCAAATGGTTATTTGATGTAAATTATGAATTTAAATTGATTACGGAAATTTTAATAAAATGTTGAAAAGTGAGGAATTTCTCTATTGAACCTTCGGAATAGAAACAATACAAATGAGCTATTGTGAGGTCACGTGTGTAGTACTAAGTGCAGGCTACTACGTGTACCAGATTGTTGGTCGCATGTGTAGTACTAAGTGCAGGCTACTATGTAACATCCCGAAATAAGGCCTAAACGGAACAGTAGTTGCGAAACCATAAATTTGAGGTAGAAAAATTTATTTTATTATTATTTTGTGGTCTATGATATGTTTGCAAGATTGTGTGAAAATTTCGTGAAGAAATTCTATGCATAAAGTGCTTAATTTGAAATTAGGGACTAAATTGAATAAATTGCAAAACTTGTGTTCTAGAAGTATTTTGCATAAAATTGAATTAGATTATTAATTAGAGGTCCTTAAAGAGTAATTTTACCAATTTCTAAGTCTATGGACAAAATTGGACATGGATGGAATTTTGGAAAGTTTAGTAGTAAGGGCATTTTGGTCATTTAGGGTAAAATGAATTAAAATACAAAATTAAAAGCCAATTTTGCTCATCTTCAACCCCATGGTCGAATATAGCAAGGAGAAACCATGGCTAGGATTTTTCAAGCTTCCAAGCTCGATTGTAAGTCCGTTCTAGCCTCATTTTTAATGATTTTTACGTTTTTGGAGTCCTAGTAGCTCGATTAAATGCTAGCAATAATTCAACCTAGGGTTCATATTTGGAAAAATACCCATAGGTGAACTTTGTGTATTTTGGTGTTTTATGATAGAATATGAGGTTTTAAATTATGTTAGACAACTTGTACTACTCGGTTTTAAGCAAAAACGAGTAAAAGGACTTAATCGGTAAAAATACCTAATAGTCATAAGTGCATGTTAGAGTGTGAATTTGATGCTGCCATAGGACGGAAAAATGATCAGCATGTCATAAAACATAAGAAAATAGGCTGAAGTTTATTTACGAGCTTTGGGGAAAAAGTGTAAATATGCGAAAGTTTAGGGCCAAAACTGTAATTTTGCCAAAATATGATTTTGGGTCAATTTGAATAATGTGAGTCCTTATTAGACTATATTTTAAATGATAGAGCAAGGAAAACTGAAATTCGGGCTAAAATGGGGAAAATACCAAGTTGTGGACGAAATGGTAAAAGTAGCTATTTTTGCATACGAGGTAAGTTTACATTAAATAAATGCAATATTCTTTTATTTTACATTATTATTGTCAATTTCCAGCATTTATATACTTATTTTTTTTTAGAATATTTAAAGTCGA
This sequence comes from Gossypium arboreum, assembly GCF_025698485.1. Classification (NCBI taxonomy): domain Eukaryota; kingdom Viridiplantae; phylum Streptophyta; class Magnoliopsida; order Malvales; family Malvaceae; genus Gossypium; species Gossypium arboreum. Next base: position 30,824,444 of record NC_069073.1, read on the forward strand.
ATTAAAGGCGAAGTGACAGAGAAAAAGCATTAGGAAGCCCCGTTTGAACCTTAGGAATGTTAGGATATTGGGGTTGACAGACAGATGAGATGAAATGAGCCATGTAAGTCCATATCAGTTATATGGCTTTGGAGACAGGAATGAGCCATGTAAGCCCATATTATATATATATATATATATACGGCATTGGAGACAGGAATAATTCATGTAAGTCCATATCGAAGACATGGCATTGACAGGATATTGATAGACAGGAACGACCCTAGTATCCTTAGTATTTCGAGTGGTTCAACGGGTCCTTGTACACGTTAAATTACAGTGAATTATCAACAAAAGGGAAGGTAGATTATATTTATGAATAGTGAAAGGTCAGGTAAGAAAGAAGGTAAATGAGTAAAGAAGAAGGTAGAAAATGAGAAGTAAAGAAAGTTTACGAGGCTAGGTGATATTATGTATAATTATTCATTATGTTGAATGTTGTAATTTATTTGCTTGTAAGCTTACTAAGCCTAGTGCTTACTCTCTTCATTTTCTTTTTCTTATAGTTCTTATCAAGCCACTCGGGGATCGAAGGAAACGTCGGAGACCGATCACACTATCGAAGAAATCACATTGGTATAGTTAGATGTTTCGTTTTGTGTATGGCATGTATAGGAACTTGGTTTCTTTTGATATGATATGATCAATGAATGATGTGTAAATACTTGCTAGTGATTAACTAATAGAAGGGCTGATGATATACATGTTTAATAGTATGTATGAATAAGAAGTAACTATCACATGAAAACTAAGAAAAATGTGAAAGTAACTTAAAAACAGATTCAAGTATCAGAAATAATGTGATTTTGAAAAATCACAAGAAATTGTAGAGACGTGGGTTAATAGTGAATAATATATTAAATTAAATCTCATTGTGTCTATTTTCATATGGATTAAGCAAAACAGGTAAAGGTTTTGTATTTTATAAGATATCTGAGTTTTAGTGAAATAGGGCCAGAGCGATTTCTGGATCCCCTATTTCAACTTTAGAAATTCACCATAAATGTTACAAAAATAATTAGGTGGTTTACTTTATATGGTTAGAATCCTTATTGAATCTAGTTTTAATAGAAACAAACGGTATAGTCATATGATTTTTTTACAGAGAGAAAAGTGGTTTGTAGTAAGTAGAGGCCAGTGCAGTTGAATTTTGAAATAGGGGTAACTTTAACTAATAAACTGTACTAATTGGCTAAGTAAAAAATTCTAGAAAACAATTAGTAGATAGATATATGAGTCTAGTTTCATAAAAAATTTACAGATCTTAATTTCGAGTTTTGAAACTCAAGAAATGAATTTTTAAGTAACCATGATGCAGAAAAACAATTTATTCTGAAAATTAAAATAAGTGGTTTAGAGTTGTTTAAAAGGTAAGATAAGTTTAGTAACACCTCGAGCTTGACTCCGGTGACGGTTTCGGGCGTGGGTGCGTTACATACTATGCATACCTGATAACTTCGATCACGTGTGTAGTACTAAGAGTAGGCTACTACGTGTATCAGATGGTTAGGTCGCATATGTAGTACTAAGTGCAGGCTACTATGCGTACCAAATAGATTCGGCTACAAGTGTGGAAATGAGAAAATGTGCAGGCAATTGTGTATCTGTTATTATTCCGATGAGTTCAACGGGAAATCGATTAAGTGAAAATAAATGTGAAAGTGATTATGTGTTGAACAAGTGCAAGTATATGTTCATTTGAATTTATGAGCAATATGCTCGATATTTGAGCGAACCTCGGTAAAATGGAATGGATTAAGTGAAATTGTGCAAAAGTGAACTTTAGTAGTAAAACAATGTTGGACAGCAGCAGTGCATGAATTTGAAAATTTACCAAAAATTGTGGAAGTTGAATTAAATTTCAAATAAAATATGTAATTAAATTTTATTGAGTCTATTTTCACATATAAGAAACAAGGGAAGCAAAAGAATTCCATATTATGTGATATTTAAATTCTTGTGAGACAGTGTCTGAATGAATTCGAGATCCCCTGTTCTGAATTTGAAAAATTGTTAAAAATTATAGAAAACTAATTTTGGGGTATAATTTATATTGCTAGAATCTTGGATGAGTCTACTTTTAATAAAAACAAACTAGAACATCATCAAAGTTTTTTTACTATGAGATAAATAAATTTTAGTGAAGAAAGGTCGAAGCTGTTAAACAGCGAAATAGGAGAGACTTTGAATAATAAACTGTACTTATTTACTTGACTAAAAATTCTTAAAATTTTATGGTAAAAATATATATGAGTCTAGTTTTGGGGAAAATTTACGGATCTTAATTTGGAGTTCTGTAACTCTAAATATAAATGATTTAGTAACTGTTACTCAAGAAAACAGCTTAACCAGAACATGTGTAAATGTACAAATGAGTTAGTTTTATTGTGGGAAGCATGTTAGTAAATTGCTTATTATTATTTCATGTGAGCTTACTAAGCATAAAGCTTACCCCCCTCCTTTCATTTCTTTTAGTGTTGTCAGGTTAGCTCAGGTTTGGAGGCCGTCGGAGGCAGCATCACACTATCAAGCCAACACCTTGACAGTATAAACACATATGCTAGAATTATCAAGTGAGGGGCATGTATAGGGACCTAATTTTATAACATGTGTTATTATAATTTGGCCAAATATATTGGTCTTTAGTGAGCTAATAATTCTGACTTATAAATCTAGCTATTTATGTTATGTTTGATATTGGTGATGTGCATATGCTTGGTTGTCATGCATGGTTGGTAATAAGTTGTTTAAGTTGTTTAATTGATGAATTAAGTTTAGTAACACTTCGTGCTCGACTCCGACGATGGTCATGGGTACGGGGGCGTTACATTGTTAGTATGCAAGCTTGTGTTTGTTTGCTAATCTACGACCTCTTATGCTTTTAACTATATATGAGCTAAGTTTGAATGTTTTGTGTGGTGTTTAAGTGTAGTGCGAACCTATTGGTATTTCAAAGTGTTTAGAAGTACTGTTTCACATGATTATATACTCTAATGTTTTGTGCATGTAAATCCTTATATTTTGTATAAGTGTGTTTCCCATTTCTTTGTTAAAGATTAACACTATGTTCGCGTGCTATGTATAAGTGGTGTGTTGGAGGTTAGGTTGAGAGTTAATAGAGAGTCATTTTGGTGGCTAATGTGGCACGCCAAATTCGGGTCGGATCTTCCTGGCAGGACTTGGGATGTTACAATATTTGTGAGTACGCCATCCTGGGTGAAGTATTCAACATCTATCTATGTATATGTATGCACTCGATATTATAAAAGTAACCTCCAAAGACTGAAAAGAAATATAGAATCTTCAAGTTGAAGAATTCAACAATAAACGCAAAAAGGTAACCTGAGTTACAATTTACTAAGTTCATTTGAACTTATATATGTCTACTTGTGATGCAAGTTCTGATTAAAGAGTAGGTATGTTGAAGGGACCAAGTCGGGAATGTGCCAACGTGGTAGTTCGAGTTGCAATGTTATGCATACATAGGACACCATAAGGATATGGTACTTAGTACTCTATGCCATGAAGAAGTCTGTCTTTAACAAGGTTTTAAGTTGTAACATCGTATGGTGCTTTTGAAAATATGATGTAATTATTAAACATTCTCTTTTATTATTCTTTTGCTTTAAGAACAATATATAAAGGAATAAGAAGTATGCTTTAGAATGGTTTTACGACTGTTGATTTTTTTTTTGCTAAGTGTTTTAAACATTTAATATTTGAATCTGATAATTCGGGTCGGGTATAGGATGTTACACATGACAATTATCATGACAACCTTTGGAAGCCTCAAGTTAATGCTAATAATCTTATTAGGAACATATAAACATTTTCCATCTCAGTTTTCATCATTAAACATTTCAAAACTTACCTATAGTAATACCATTTCCATATTAAACATTTAATATCTTTAGGCTAGCTTTATAAACCATTTAGATAGCTTTTCATCAAAACAGTTGGCTCTCAAAGATAGAGACATAGATGTGATTACCAGGATTGATAATACATCGGATTGGACCCAAGTTGAATTTATCTTTGATCTATATATGGATGTATTCATTTGTGACATTCATCGTCTGACTTACCTCATTGAAGTAAGTGACCCGTCATATGTATATAAGTTTTTAACATCAAAAAGCCATAATTTTTGTGAGATTTTTTAGCCTTTTGAGCATTTTGTAATTCTTTCATGCTCACTTTTATTATTGCTTTGAGTGCGTCAGTATTGAACTGTTATTCTAGAACTTGCTTGATTATGCATGTCGAGACCACACCTATAACACCCCTAACCCTATCCGTTACTGAATTAGGGTTATGAGGCATTACTGTATAAAACACAGTTCAGCAAACTCATTCCTCACCTTTCATACACTAAGAATTAATAAACATTTAAAACTTATAAATTTCAAATATCCACAATTCACTTATTATAAATTCGAATACATGGGTCATAACTCTAATTCAGAAATAATCATACCTTACTAAACATATATCGCAAATAAGCACATTTTAAAAATTCCAACTAATTCAATACGAAGATATATCAAAACCCAACTAATTATGTTCCATAATTACTAAATTCGAACCAAACTTGTATATATCAAAGACATGTTCACATATTTAATACTTCCAATATTCAGTTCCTTATATCCATCATATTAATGCCATTTTCATAATTAAAATCATATTCCATTATATATCATTACACTTAATACTTGAATATATACCAATTTATATCTCATTAATCGTATATCAAACATATCATTTGATAACTTCTTCACAATTCATAATAAAATCAATTGGATCATATTACATGAATTATTATGCAATCACATATGAAACTTAAATACTAATGATGCATATATATACAAGTGCTAATTCATCCTAAAATAAAAGCCATACTTAACACTTGAACACAAATAACACTCCAGCGTGCATCTAATTCATATCTATATTAATATACCTTAACTTCATATTTTTATTCTATTAACTAACCCAAAACATACTTAATCATTACCATCATTAACCATTTGAACCCATACCAATACAATCAACCAAAATAATCATAAAACATATTCATTACTTACCACTTAGTAACCAAACCTGTTAAGTTAATATACCATCATCCGTCACTCTAATTATACCACATTTCATATTTCCAAAATAAGTTAACTACTAAAACGACTACCAAAACCGAACTCATTAAACATTTTAATTATGAACATGTAAAACCAAACTTAAGCATAATAAGCAAGTCATTTTCGCATGGCTTTAAATATATACTCATTCAAAACAATTAACTCCAAGACTAGCCTATACATGCCACATAACCGAGTCTAAAAATGTTATTTACTAAAATGATAATAGGATAGTGTAATGTCGTCTCCATCGACTTCCAGCCCGAGCAAATATTCGAGAATCTATAAGCATAAGAAAAAGAAACACAGAGTAAGCTTTTAAGCTTAGTAAGCTCGTATCTTAATAAACTTAACATAAAAAATTCTTTCATTACAATACCGTAAACATAATATGCTATCTCACACAACCTTTCTAAATTTCATAACATGTTCTCATATCAAATTATCATCATTCAATATTATATTTACTCACTTAACCAACTTTAACTTTCACTAACTTATTTAATTAAATTTTCATACATCAACCCTTTCACACTTTCATATAGCCAAATGAACACATTATGGGAAATAACACATTTAATTATATATCTTTCTCATATGAATCTCGATGATCATTTATAATCAAATTCATTTTCATTCATATAACATCGACAAATTTCACATATGCAACTTTACAAATCACATTTTATTCATTCATTTATGTGTCATTGGCACATAACCATATTTCATTTCCACATACATCATAATACATTCTTTGCACATATACTTACCTTATTTTCAAATAGGTAATCAATTATCACATACCTGATCATTTTAGCTTGTTTAACGTATTCAACTACCATATTAGCAATAAATCTTTTAGGCATGAACTTATAATAATTCACCGGCATAAAGCCTGCTAGGCTTAAGCATGTATCTCACACCGACACAAGACCTGCTAGACTCAAAGTCTGATTTTATACATCGGCAATAAGCGTGGTAGGCATAAGCCTAATTTAATTCACCAGCACATGGCTTGCTAGGCTCAAAGCCTGAATATCACCATTATAAAGTCGTCTCATAAACAATTCATATAATATAGCATGTATACCTATTCACTTTGCTCTATTTAATCATTCAATTACAATTTATAATATTCCCTTTGAGTCATTTGATATTTTGCACACTAAGTGTCATTCTCAATATCTCGCACACTAAGTGACAGTCTCAATATTTCGTACACTGAGTGCCATATTTGATTGCCCCGCACAATAAGTGCCACATTTAGTCGATATGTCGTCAGACATTAAAATATTCACGTATATACAATTTACACGATATTAAAGCATTAGAAACATAAATTTAACAATGCTTATTGCATACGAACTTACCTCGTTCAAGTAACGACAAATTAGATCGACGAATTCGATACTTCTTTTTTACCTCGATATAGACTCGTACAAGGCTTAACTTGATCTAAATCACTTCATGCAAGTGCCGAAACTAAGGAAGCTTCAATGGCTTTCTTTTTCTCCTCCATATTCGGCCAAGAAATAAAATTTGCATGGCCATTTTATGTTTTATTTTTATTTAATACATTTTAATATTCCATTTACCTTTTTGTCCTTTATAATAATACATAATTTCATATATGCCAAACCACCAATCTCCACTATCATAAAGTAATGGTTTAATTGATAAATAGGGACTTCTACTTTAGTAAAACATGGAAAATAAACACTTAAACAATTAGAATGCAACTTTTGCATTTTACGTGATTTAGTCCTTTTTGCTTAATAACTATCAAAACAATAAAACTTTTCAATGAAACTTTAATACCATCTTTTTGCCACTCCGTAAATGTTTATAAAAATATTTACGGCTCGGTTTATAGAAATGAGGTCCCGATACCTCATTTCCTAAACCCACTTGACCTTAGGGTCATACCACTTGAACTTAATAAATCACTTATAAAATAAATATCACAATATCAAAAACATTTTTAAAATCAAAATTAACTTGTAAATATTAAATATAATATTTACAAACCTACTCGTCGGATTTGGTGGCCCCGAAACCACTGTTCCGGTTAATCCTAAAAACAGGCTGTTACAACTCTCCCCCCTTAGGGATTTTCGTCCCTGAAAATCTTACCAGAGAATAAATTAGTGACTTACTTTCTCAACCTTGAACAATGTCTCACGTAGCCTTAGATTTCTCAACTTTTCAATCTCATGAGCTAAGATTAGGATCTGCTCTTTGCTATACATCATAACAAGCTGAGTTTCTACTTCTGTAAGAGATACTATAGATAAAGGATCTTATCTGTATCATCACATCATATATATAAGAAACATATTACGGTTCTTCTCAAGTTCTGGTAATAATCTCATTCAGCCCGATGAATTGCGAACTCAACTTCTCTTTATAGCTAAATCGAGAAATTCTATTCACACTATAATACTTTCACAAATACTCAATTTTCTAATTGAAAATTCAATTTTTTTACGCATCAAGCCCACATATATTTTTTGCCAATCTGAAATTCTTTTAGACGGTCACGAATTACTTTAATTTCTCCTTTCTAATCACATCGACCCCGAAATTCTTTTTATCGAAATTTTATTCGATAGAACGAAGTTCAGTAATTGCAACCATAGCGTACTGATACAATGCTATGTTAATATTCATCTTATAACTAATTTTTATACGTAAGCTTAACCAATAGTAAATGTCTTTCTCGGTTGTTTTCAAGTTCTAGAACACAATGTTACAAAGTAATTTCATACCCAAAGCTCACAATAGTTTATTTTGGTAACAGAATATAATCCTCGTGTCTCCATTTGAACAATGAAAATTGACATTCTTTTAGTACTCCCCATACGGACAGATAATTACCACTATGCTAGATGTCACAATTGTTGTAAAATCTTTGGATTTCTCGATACACGAACTCTAGCTCGACACAATGAACGATTTTCAGTTCCAATCTGAAATTCTAAATCAGAAATCAATTTACGTTGTACCCTTTTTTAACTTGTAATTCACTGACACACCTCTTAGCCTCACAAATTTGCTGATTAAATATCAAATTAGTTTCTAGCTCAGCTAATAATTATTCATCACTTGATAAGATTAATCGCATGATTATCGGTAGTAAATCACACAAAGATTTCTAGCTCAGAGCCCCCAATACTATAATCGTTTGCCCAGATTAATAATCAATCACTGACTCATAATCTTTCAACAGTTCAAACCATCTTTAATTCTTGTGTCGAATAACTCTTTACCTAATGCAGGCTAAACCAGAATTGACGCTTCAATTAAGAATGTCTTCAACTGTTTACCACTTTATTAATAAACATCACATCATTCAGACTTCCCAATTGCAATCTACAAGAACATTTCTCAATAAAACCGTTTTGATGGATATAATTCTGTATCACATCTTCTAGAATATGAGTTTGTCATTTAGACTATCCATCTACTTACCCGTGAACATTCAAAGTTCATTTCCACCTTGTAGATAGATTCAGATACAAGTAACTCGATTAATCCTTCAAGCAACTAATCCAATCAAACTTGACAACTGAATTGATCTCGATTATCAAACAATAACTTTTCAATTATTAATCAACGAAGCTTTGAATTGTACTGAAGCCACAACCATCAGATAGATTAAAATCATAGTGCCATAATAAGGCCGACATTTCAACCGTATAGATATATAATGTCCCAGTTATCAATAATACATTTTGAACAAAAGAGAATTTTCGAATATGATTTCAGTAGCAACCAGTGCAGAAACACAACCTCTATAAATCTGATAAATATACCACTGTACTCCCAAGATCAAACCAGAAATTTTAGATCATATTAGATATGGTCATCTCTATTAAAAGAATATCCCTTGCAGACAATTACATAGAATCATAAGAAAACCGAGATAGTGTAATCCCAAATATAATACTATACTGAACTTTTTAAGAAAACACCCATATCAGATGGTAAATATCTCGATGATGTCTCAGAGGAAATCCAAAAGTAAAGCATTACTCATATGCAATGGAATCCACGATAACAGAAGCAATATAATCTTCATGTACAGTCAACAGAACAATAACCAATAGGAACAGAATACCAGCATCACACAGATTCTATTGTCGATCTTTTCTTTCAATAAAATGAAATAGAATACCAGAGAAAGATATAATAATGTCGATTATAACCCGAAAAGCCCAAAAATACTTTCATATATCAATATATATAGATAACGTTCTCATAGAATTTTATCCGAAATTATACAGTTGCACATACCTTTGAGGATAAATGTACAAATAGAGTACTCAGAAGAAACCATAGTAACTACCCAATATAACCACTACACTCAGCTATCATTTCAATTCAAACATTATTCCACTGTCTAATTTTGTCATCATTGATTTCACATTATCCCATTACTAACAGAAATCAATTTAGAAGAACTTCCAGTTAATACGTTCTTTAGACATCATACCTGAATACTTTCATTTCATCAAATTTGACTTCTTCTTTAACAGTGACTTGGCATATTACGAATGGCCTTCAACACAATCGAATATCTTTTCTATTACTGTCTTCACTTGCGGACTCATTCTCTTATCTGATCACAATACTAATCCTTCAATCATGAAACTCTGTAATTCCACACTTGTAAGCTTATTTAATCCATATAATACGGATTTCATTACAATACTTTACCGATGAGGGGGGGTGAGGGTCATAAAGCCTCAAATTTATCTCTCACATATACATGCACATCACACATACTATTATGAATAGCCAATTCATTATTAATTCTACATTCTCAAAACACCTAACCATCTTTTACGTATGATTACTTTTGAACTTAACACATAATTCATACGCTAAATCAAATCATTAATTCACAATCAAAATGTTCACATAACAATCACAAACCAAACATTACAACTAATATACTCATATAATTATAACATTTATCAATAGCAGGATATCATGCATTCTGATTTATACCTTTATGAGTTTCAACTCATCACCAACACATTTCACTCAAGCGTTTAAATATAATATTCTGTACTATCGGAATTAGCTCAGTTGGAAAGCATATCTGTCTTACAAAATAGTTTCGTTAGAGCTAGGAGATGTCACACTATCACGAGTAGTAATATGGCATGTATAGCTAGACTTACATACGCTAGGTTAGTCCGAGAATCGACTAAACCATAGCTCTGATACCACTAAATGTAACACCCCTAACCCATATCTGTTACCGAATTAGGATTATGAGGCATTACTGTATAAAACACAGTTCAGCAGAGTCATTCCTCACCTTTCATACACTAAGAATTAATAAACATTTAAAACTTATAAATTTCAAATATCCACAATTCACTTATTATAAATTCGAATACATGGGTCATAACTCTAATTCAGTAAAAATCATACCTTACTGAACATATATCGCAAATAAGCACATTTCAAAAATTCCAACTAATTCAATATGAAGATATATCAAAACCCAACTGATTATGTTCCATAATTACTAAATTCGAACCAAACTTGTATATATCAAAGACATGTTCACATATTTAATACTTCCAATATTCAGTTCCTTATATCCATCATATTAATGCCATTTTCATAATTAAAATCATATTCCATTATATATCATTACACTTCATACTTTGAATATATGCCAATTTCTATCTCATTAATCGTATATAAAACATATCATTTGATAACTTCTTCACAAGTTCATAATAAAACCAATTGAATCATATTACATGAATTATTATGCAATCACATATGAAACTTAAATAATAATGATGCATATATACACAAGTGCGTAATTCATCCTAAAAATAAAAGCCATATTTAACACTTAAACACAAATAACACTCCGTGCATCTAATTCATATCTATATTAATATACCTAAACTTCATATTTTATTCTATTAACTAACCCAAAATATACTTAATCATTACCATTATTAACCATTTGAAACCATACCAATACAATCAACCAAAACAATCATAAAACATATTCATTATTTACCACTTAGTAACCAAATCTATTAAGTTAATATACCATCATCCATCACTCTAATTATACCACATTTCATATTTCCAAAATGAGCTAACTATTAAAACGACTACCAAAACCAAACTCATTAAACATTTTAATATAAACATGTAAAACGAAACTTAAGCATAATAAGCAAGTCATTTTCGCATGGCTTTAAATACATACTCATTCAAAACAATTAACTCCAAGACTAGCCAATACATGCCACATAACCGAGTCTAAAAATGTTATTTACTAAAATGATAACATGATAGTGTAATGTCGTCTCCATCGACTTCCAACCCGAGCAAATATTCGAAAATCTATAAGCATAAGAAAAAGAAAATACAGAGTAAGCTTTTAAGCTTAGTAAGCTCGTATCTTAATAAACTTAACATAAAAAATACTTTCATTACAATGCCGTAAACATAATATGCTATCTCACACAACCTTTCTAAATTTCATAACATGTTCTCATATCAAATTATCATCATTCAATATTATATTTACTCACTTAACCAACTTTAACTTTCACAAACTTATTTAATTAAATTTTCATACATCAACCCTTTCACACTTTCATATAGCCAAATGAACACATTATGGGAAATAACACATTTAATTATATATCTTTCTCATATGAATCTCGTATGATCATTTATAATCAAATTCATTTTTCATTCATATAACATCTAACAAATTTCACATATGCAACTTTACAAATCACATTTTATTCATTCATTTATGTTTGATTGGCACATAACCATATTTCATTTCCACATACATCATAATACATTCTTTGCACATATGCTTACCTTATTTTCAAATAGGTAATCAATTATCACATACCTGATCATTTTAGCTCGTTTAACGTATTCAATTCCCATATTAGCAATAAATCTTTTAGGCATAAACTTATAATATTTCACCGGTATAAAGCCTGCTAGGCTTAAGCCTGTATCTCCCACTGGCACAAGGCCTGCTAGACTTAAAGTCTGATTTTATACACCGGCAATAAGCCTGCTAGGCATAAGCCCGATTTAATTCACCAGCACATGGCTTTCTAGGCTCAAAGCCCGAATATCACCATTATAAAGTCGTCTCATAAACAATTCATATAATATAGCATGTATACCTGTTCACTTTGCTCTATTTAATCATTCAATCACAATTTATAATTTCCCTTTGAATCATTCAATATTTTGCACACTAAGTGTCATTCTCAATATCTCACACACTAAGTGCCATTCTCAATATTTCGTTCATTGAGTGCCATATTTGATTGCCCCACACACTAAGGGCCATATTTAGTCGATATGTCGTCAGACATTAAAATATTCACGTATATACAATTTATACAATATTAAAGCGTTAGAAACATAAATTTAACAATGCTCATTGCATACGAACTTACCTCGTTCGTGGTAACGACAAATTAGATCGACGAATTCAATACTTCATTTTTCCCTCGATATAGACTCGTACGATGCTTAACTTGATCTAAATCACTTCATGCAAGTGCCGAAACTAAGGAAGCTTCAATGGATTTCTTTTTCTCCTCCATATTCGGCCAAGAAATAAAATTTACATGGCCATTTTATGTTTTATTTTTATTTAATACATTTTAATATTCCATTTACCTTTTTGTCCTTTATAATAATACATAATTTCATATATGCCAAACCACCAATCTCCACTATCATAAAGTAATGGTTTAATTGATAAATAGGGACTTCTACTTTAGTAAAACATGGAAAATAAACACTTAAACAATTAGAATGCAACTTTTGCATTTTACGCGATTTAGTCCTTTTTGTTTAATTAACTATCGAAACGATAAAATTTTTCAACGAAACTTTAATACCATCTTTTTTCCACTCCGTAAATATTTATAAAAATATTTATGACTCGATTTATAGAAATGAGGTCTCGATACCTCATTTCCTAAACCCATTGACCTTAGGGTGATACCACTTGAACTTAATAAATCACTTATAAAACAAATATCACAATATCAAAAACATTTTTAAAATCACAATTAACTTGTAAATATTAAATATAATATTTACAAACCTACTCGTCAGATTTGGTGGCTCCGAAACCACTGTTCCGGTTAATTCTAAAAATGGGCTGTTACAACACCATTTGATTTGATATATTAAAATGATTAAGGAACTTAGGATTAACCCACTCATGCCATGAAAGGCCTAACTCCACGATTGCCTCTAGTAAACCACCTTGAGCCTAACAAGCCATTTCTTGTATTAACCTTAATATTAACACTTATCCCATTATTGTTGAAATCACCTAAATTAATCCTTATTTTTATCAAGATTTGAATTGAATAAATTGTTTAGCTATGTCTTGTTCTTAATAGTTAGTCTATGTTATGTAACTTGTTCTTAAAAAAAAACTATGTATGCATATCTGTAATTTCATATTCTGAGAGAAGCTTTGTTGTACGCAAAGTGAAGATTAACTCTTTTTCTAGTTAGGAAATTTTTCAATTCAATCTCGATTCTAATCCTTTCTTTCAGCTTGTGACCACACCCCCTAACCAAGCCTCACTACAACCCTCTAAAGAACTTTTGATTGGTATATCTTCTTAAATTATAGTGGTGGAGATTTGATTTTCATGCAAGCCTATGGTAATGACTTTTCATTATTGACTATTGAGTGCTTCATTTATTGTCCTTAAACACCTCGAGTGATTTAAGTGAACCTTTAGTAAGGATGTGAAACTCTGTGATATTCTTAATCAAAGGTAATTACTTAAACGAAGGGAAGCACCTAAGTTTGCATGACTAAATACTCAACTTGGAATGTTTGAAACTTTTATGTTCTTTTAGTTGAATTCTCAATGTATGATTACCTATGGATTAGATTGAGATATTATCAATAGAAATTATAAGTTGAGGAGAATTTATTTTGATTATGAGTTGAGAATTTTGCTTGCGAAAAAGCAAATGCTTAAGTGTGGGGGTATTTGATAAACCGTAAATTATACATATTTTCACCCCATGTTTAATGCATTTTATGGATGATTTCTCATTAGAATTGGTGAATTCGATGCACCTAATGCTTTAATTTCATGTTTTATACTTAGGCGAGCATAGGAAAGTGAAAGGAATGAGAAACAGTCCAAAACCGAAGAAAATGGGCCAAGGTATGAAATCAACACAGCTTGGACCTCCTCACACGGGCAGGCCACACGACCGTGTCAATTTGACAGGGTTGAACACGGCCTGAAGTAATCGCACACGGACGTGTCACACGGGCGTGTCCCTGCTGAGCCCAAGTTAAGTCTAATTCGAAAAAGTCCACTTTTGAGGGCTTCTAGGCATTCCAAAGCCTATAAATACACCCTAGAAGAGGAGAAAAAGGGAGATGGAGAATAGGGGGTAAGGAATTACTCCAAGGAAGCCGATTGATCCATCTCAGGATCCGAATTCATCATCAAGACTGAAGATCTCTCCTCAATTTCCCTTCAGGAGTTTTGGGTTTTCTTTATGTTTGGTATTCTTTATTCTTCTAAGATGTTTTCTTATTTAGTTATGAACTAAAACCCCTAAATACCTATGGGGAATGGAACCTAAGACGAATCTTGTTATTATTTTCTGAATCGTAATATAAATATTTAACTTGTTCTTAATTATGTGTTCTTAATCCTTGTTTTGATATCCCAGGATACTGATTCAAGACATGCTTTTATTCAGAGGAGGAATAGACCCTGTCTAAGAGTACTTTTGTCATAATTAAGCGGAGTTGATTGCGTGCCTAGAAATAGGGTGACAAGATTTTGCCGAATTAGGGTGAAACCTAATAAGGGGATCCATAGATCGAGTTAATGCAACCCTAGAATGTTAATTAGAGAAAGGTCTCAGTTATTCAATCTAGGGATTAGACGTTATTAGTCTTGAATAGGGATAATAACATAACTTAGGGATCTCTACGAAACAAGTTGAATGAATACATCGTCCGATTCGGAGCCAGAATAACAAGTAATGTCTAGGTGGATTTGTCCTTAGGTATTGTCTTAAGTCAATCGATTTTTCCCAAAAGTAATTCCCCAATTCTTTTCTCAGTGAGTTCTTAGTTTAGATAATTAGTTAATTAAAACAAAATCTCTTTATTCTTAGGCTAGATAATAAAAAGACAGTCATTACTAGTACTTTTAGTTCCTTTGGGTTCGTCAATCCGGTCTTGCTAAAACTATACTACTATTCAATAGGTACACTTGCCTACACTGCGATAATAGTTAGTTCAAGAACGAGTAATTATAAATATTTAAAACCTATCACGAAACCTCACAATCAGTAGTCCTCTCGGTATTAAAACAAACGGGAAAAACTCTATTGGTACTTTTCCAGAAAAAATCCCAAAATGGCTCTTAGATCTTTTTCTTATTTTTCTTTTAAAACACACTTAACCTTAATTTGATATATTTGGTGTCTATATATTAAAAAAGAATCAACCTATTGAGAACATATGAAAAACATTAAAAACATTATATTCTTTCCAAAATGGATTATAACTACCATATTTCAATGTTTGACCGAAATATTAATTATAATAATTTGTTATAATAATTTTAGTAAACTATATTCTATTAAAAGATTATATGAATTAAATTGATATATTAATTTTAAATATGTTCTCTATTTGTGTACAAAAAGCTTGTACATTTAATTGTCGAATTAAATTAAATTAATAATTAATTTAATTCATCTGATAGCTAAACACAATACCAACTGTGTTTGGATTTTGTTCGTTTTAACCATAGGGTGTGGCCCTGGAGGTTATTGTAACGTTAGTAGTAATACTGGAATATTTCTAATAATACATGAAATGAGTGGCATCTAGTAATGCATCATTACTACCTAAGTTACAAGAAGTTGTAATTCGACATAACCTTTCTGTAAGAACCCTTTCATGAATTGATTTTGACATCCCTATGTCAATGACAACACTTTGTCATCAATCAACTACATATTAGGCTCAATGCATTATTGTTGTCCAAGCTCACAATAATACTTGACTAAGAACCTTTTAAGAATAATCACATTTTTCTTAGGACTTTATTGCAATTCAGTTTATTTATATACACAGAAAAAGAAACTGAAATAATAATGACAATGCCTTATATTTATAAACAAGATAAAACAAGTATGTAATTACAATCATCTCATGATTGGTCTTTGGGCATACTATAATAGTAATATAGTTACAACGAAGTAGATAAGTACTTCGAGGATCGTACCCAAAGGAGACGAGTACTCAATTCACTTTAACCTAAATGCAAATAAATCTAATTAATACTTTAAATAAAGCATATGATGAAAAGATATAAATACGAGAATTTTTTTTTAGTTTTTATAAAGAAAATAAAAATAGCAAATGTGAAGTGAACTTCGAGTGTATCATTTCTAACTTAATCATATCTAAGCATGGGTGGTTAGTTTGCTTTGGTGATCATAACTAATTCTTATTTCAGGTTTCTACTCAATCAACTAGTCACTACCTTAACAGGCTCTCTCGATCTTCCACTAAATCAACGAGTCAACAAGAACTACTTATCTCTCGACCTCATAGTCCAAATCGGTTTGGGGCTAAGGTGTTCAAAAATAAGTCATACCAATTTTGGGTTAATTTAAAGCATGAAAATAGTTTGACACATCGTATTGTTCCCTATTCTCCCCCTTAGTAACCCTTGTTTGCTCACCACCTTATTTTTCCTTCTCTCACCTTTCTTATTTCTCTATATAGGAAGTCACAACATAATATAGCAATTATGACCAGCTCATGAGTTTTTGTGCACCAAACAATGCCTTAGGTCATCCTTATGTATCTCTGTAACACCCCAATCCCGTGACCTTTACCGGAAATCGAATACGAGGTGTTACCGAGCTTACTTCATTTATTTCCCCTATCTATTTCTTTTTTTTTTGTTCCAGGCAAGCTGGCTAACTGTATCATAGTCACTTTAAAAATCATATCTTGAGTTCTGGAACTCGAAATCCAATTCTGTAAATTTTCTCTGAAACTAGACTCATATATCTATATGGGGGAATTTTTGTAGAATTTTTGGTTGGGCCAATTAGTACAGTTTATTCATTAAAGTCTCCCCTGTTTCAAGGTTTGACAACACTGACCTCTGTACCTTACAATTTAACTATCTCCCTGTAAAGGGCTTCAATGCCTATGCCGTTTGTCTCTAATGAAACTAGACTCGATAAAGAATCTGTACATATAAGGCACGACCTCTAATTATCTTGATAAAATTTACGGTGAATTTTCTAATTCGAAACAGGGGATCCAGAAATCGCTCTGGCCCTGTTTCACAAGAATTTAATTATCTCCTAACATACAGCTCATATGGTAGTTTCGTTTCTTCCATATGGAAATAGACTCATCAAGCTTCGATTACATAATTTATTCATTATTTAATTCCATTTCTACTATTTTTAGTTATTTTTCAATCTCACATCACTGCTGCTGTCAGCATCTGTTACTAAAGCAAACTATGCCTATTTCATGATTTTTCCTTGATCTAACTAATAATTCATCATACATATTACAAATTATGACCATGACTAGCCATGCCAAAGGTTAATCATCACCGAGCATCTCCCTACTACACTATTACCAAATCATGAATTTAACACGAAAATAATCAGCCATGACATATGGCATAATAATGGAGTAGGCCTCAACCAATACTCAACCAAAACCGAATTACCAAGACTTGTGTCCAAACATCATAGAACCAAATCCAACCGAACATTATGCCATTTTCGCATGGCTAAAGTTTACATACCAAATTTCAACAAAACATAATAGCCTATACATGCCGAAATGTTCTCCTAGACCAACTAAAAAGAAGATACCAAAAGTTGCTAGCCGGTGTGATGACTTCGGTGACGGTCCCGAGTAAGCAAAAAGTCGAGTCCAAGAAACCTAGAATAGGTGACAAGCAAACACCGAATGAGTATATAACTCAGTAAGTCATAAGCATTACACTACCATCCATTAATAAAATTTTCACAAGAGGAAACAACGAAATGAGGCTAAGTACTCCATCCATAACGAACTACGCCATAGTTTCTTAGACCTTACGATTCAATCTCATTCCAAGTCCTACATTGACATTTCATACGCTATTCAATAGAGTAATTGAGGCATTTCCATACATCATTTTATTTTCGTTACAATCATACAACTAAACGAACTTTCACCTATTCCACGATGAACCTTATGTACGTGACTTCAATTATAATCATCACATAGGTTCAAAACTTACCACGCTCAACTCCAAATATAAACATAGCACCTATTAGCCATGAACTCAAGGTACTTACCCTTTCCGCTGTCCAAAATCGACTCGGTAAGGTCGCACCCTTAATGTAAATAATCTATAGAAAATACATAGTGGGTTCGCACACATAGTGCTTAATAATCAGCCAGCACACTTAGTGCCATATACTTTAAACTCTCACACTTAGTGCCATGCATTTCAAGCTCGCACACTTAGTGCCATGCATTTCAAGCTCACACACTCAGTGCCAATCTCTCAACCG
This sequence comes from Gossypium arboreum, assembly GCF_025698485.1. NCBI lineage: Eukaryota > Viridiplantae > Streptophyta > Magnoliopsida > Malvales > Malvaceae > Gossypium > Gossypium arboreum. The sequence goes on from NC_069073.1 coordinate 30,843,262, forward strand.
TGAACACTTATTGCCCGCACACTTAGTGCCGAAAACCAGCCACTCTATACGCTTCACTTCTTTTTTTTACATTCGACAATTTCATCTCTACATACATATACATTTGTATACATTTCACCTCATTAAACACAATTGCATAGGTATTACGATCGTTTAAATCAATACCAAATATATGCTTAATGACTTACCTTGTGTTGGGTAGAACGGTTCCAACTCAGCTATTCGATTGCTTTCTCATTTCCTTTATCCGATTTAGTTCCCCTTTGCTCTTGAGCTTAATTTAACAATTAAATTGATTTAATCATTTTGAATATCAAAGAGAAATTCAAGGTACTCAACCCTTATTTTTAATAATAAGACCAACCATACACCTATAATAACATCCAATTCATTAATTATTTTAGCACACGCATGGCACATAAGGTTAACTAAAGCTACATTCACTTATAAGATAGCACCCTTAATGAGCTCATACCATGACTATACCTAACCGAATTCAAATAGAGAATTTAGTACAATTACACATTTTTACTAATGTATAATTCTAGCATGCTTTAATATTTTATACACCTCATTCGGCCCTAACCATTCACTTAACTTATATGTACAAATTCCATCTCAAAATTAAGAGTTGCAATTACAATTAGGTTATAACAATGCCCATCAATGACCGAATGCTTAAGCACAACTATACTAAAAATTTATCCAACATCATTTTAATTTGCCCTTCACTATTTTTTTTCTAATCATCAAATACAAAGTGATTTACATATATATATTAAACCAACCTTGCTAGCACACAATATTCCTTAACCGAATGTCATAAACCCAAGCCACACATTTTGTTCATTAAGACCCTTCAATGACCACATTCGGTACCCCCTTATGAAAAACCAATTTCAACCTTCAAGAAAAGTATATGTACCAAGAGCTTCAAACTACTTGGCCAAATATCAAACCTCCAAACAACCAAACTTAATCCATGGAATGAGTAGAACTTGAACTAATCACCTTATTTATACCTAAATTTCCAAGAATTTCAAAGTGCTTACCTCTTCCTAAGCATCATCCAAGCGGATCATGAACAAAAGAATTCCTTTCTTCTTCCTCCCTCAAGTCACGGCAATGGAGAGGAAAGATGAGCATTCCTTCATTTTTTCATTTTTACCTTCTTTTACTAACAATATTTTATCTCCAATAACCCAATTTCTTATTATAATATCTAATTAACATATATATTGCCCATCAACAATCCATCTTGGCCGCCACTACAAAGGAATTGGGGAATTTGACATGCAAGTCCACCCTTGTGTCATCATGCATTAACAAGCCATTTAAAATTAGCCTATCATATTTCACCATGTCTCATATTGATCCCTATTTAATAATTTCTCATGCAATTGGCAAAATTAGAGAATGAAACTTCCACATACTCATGTACACACATAATAAGCATAGAATATAGCAATTAATTATTTTTATGACTCGGTTTTGTAGTCCCGAACCACTTTTCGACTAGGGTCACATTAGGGCTGTCACAACTCTCCCCTACATAAGAAATTTTCGTCCCCGAAAATCTTACCGGTGAACAATTTTGGATATCGATCCTTCATAGAGTCCTCAAGTTCCCAAGTGGCTTCTTTAATTTCGTGTTTATGCCACAACACCTTCACTAATGGGATTTTCTTATTTCGCAACTCTTTTACTTCACGCATCAAAATGCGAATCGGTTCTTCTTTATAACTCAAGTTAGGCTGAATCTCGATCTCAGATGGAGTGATTACGTACGACGGGTCGGACCTATATCGTCGAAGCATCGAGACATGGAAAACGTTGTGAATCTTTTCAAGCTCAGGGGGTAAAATTAACCGGTATGAGACTGGCCCAACTCGTTCGGATACTTCATACGGACCGATGAACCTCGGACTTAGTTTGCCCTTACGACCAAATCTAAGCACCTTCTTCCAGGGTGAAACTTTGAGAAATACTTTGTCTCCAACCTGATATTGAATGTCTTTTCTTTTCGAATCCGCATACGACTTTTGACGATCCGGCGGCTTTCAAACTTTCACGAATTACTCGAACTTTCGCTCAAAGATCCTTAATCAAATCAACCCCAAAATTTTACTTTCACTAAGTTCACCAAAATAATGGGGTACGGCATTTACGACCGTATAAGGCCTCGTAAGGTGCCATCTTAATGCTTGATTGAAAGCTATTGTTGTAGCGAATTCAATCAAAGGCAAATATCTTTCCCATGAACCACAAAACTCTAAGACGCAACATCTCAACATATCCTCGAGTATCCGAATTATTCGCTCAGATTGGCCATCGATCTGGGATGAAATGCGGTGCTAAAATGCATCTTAGTACCCAACGCTTCTTGTAACTTTTTCCAAAATCGCGATGTAAATCTTGGGTCTCTATCCGACACGATAGAAATAGGTACCCCATGCAATCGAACAATTTGGGAGATGTATAATTCGCCAATATATCGAGCGAAAAATCATGCAGACGAGGATAAAATGAGCAGACTTGGTCAATCTATCAACAATAACCTGCATCGAAGTCTTTCTTACTCTGAGTCAAAGGTAACCCAGATACAAAGTCCATTGTCACTCGATCCCATTTCCATTCGGGTATCATGATTGGTTTAAGTAATCCCGATGGCACTTGATGTTCCGCTTTTACTTGTTGACATATCAAACACCTTGAAACTAATTCAGAAATGTCTCGTTTCATACCCGGCCGCCAGAATTGACGTTTCAGATCGTTGTACATTTTAGTATTACCCGGGTGGATAGACATTCGACCACTATGAGCCTCATTCAAAATCATCGAAATAAGTTTTGAATTTCTTGGAACACATAATCGACCCTTGAACGTCAAGCAATCATTGTTGTCAATCTGAAACTCTGATTCCTCATTCGAGGCACATTCAGCTCGTTTAGCGACCAATTCAGCGTCGACTTTCTGGGATTCAAGTATTTGATGAATCAATAATGGTTTGGCCTTTAATTCAACTACTAGCACCTCATCGGGCGAAACGGATAGGTGAGCATCCATCGCTCTCAAAGCAAACAGTGCTTTACGACTCAAAGCATCGGCCACCACGTTAGCCTTCCCCGGGTGATAATCAATGAAAAGTTCATAGTCTTTCAACAACTCAAGCCAACGTCTTTGTCGCAGATTTAGATCTCTTTGAGTCATCAAATATTTAAGACTTTTATGGTCGGAATAAATATGACACCTTTCCCCAAACAAGTAATGCCGCCATATTTTCAGGGCGAACACTATGGCCGCCAATTCAAGATCATGGGTCAGATAGTTTCTCTCATGCGGCTTTAATTGTCTCGACACGTAAGCCACAACTCGACCTTCTTGCATCAACATACAACCTAGCCCAAGTAAGGATGCATCACTATAAATGACAAACTCTTTGCCGGACTCCAGTTGTACTAACACTAGAGCTTCGGTTAAACAGGTCTTTAGTCGATCGAAACTCTTCTGACAGTTTTCTGTCCATTCAAACTCAACATCTTTTTGGAGTAGTTTCGTCAACGGTGCAGCTATCATCGAGAAACCCCTTACAAACCGTCGGTAGTATCTGGCAAGTCCGAAAAAGCTCCTAACTTTAGTAACATTCCTCGGAGGTTACCAATCGAGTATGGCTGAAATTTTGTTCGGATCCACTCTAACACCCGATGCGGACACCACGTGCCCCAAAAAGCTAACCTCTTTCAACCAAAATTCACATTTACTGAATTTTGCGTATAACTGCTTGTCTCGCAAAATCTGTAATACTAACCTCAAATACAAGGCGTGTTCGGCTTCACCTTGTGAATAAACTAAAATATCATCAATAAACACAACCACAAATTGATCCAAGTATGGCCTGAATACTCGATTCATTAAATACATAAATACCGCAGGGGCATTAGTGAGCCCAAACGGCATCACTAAGAATTCGTAGTGACCGTACCTCGTTCTAAAAGCGGTTTTGTGTATGTCCGAGTCTCGAACCCTCAACTGATAATAACCAGATCTCAAATCTATCTTGGAAAATACTGAGGCTTCCTTTAATTGATCAAACAAATCATCAATACGTGGCAACGGGTATTTATTCTTTATGGTCACTTTATTCAACTGACGATAGTCGATGCACAATCTCATGGTTCCATCCTTGTTTTTCACAAACAATACGGGTGCGCCCCATGGAGAAAAACTCGATCGAGCGAAACCTCTATCCATCAATTCTTGCAATTGAACTTTCAATTCCTTTAATTCCATTAATGCCATACGATACGGGGCTATTGAGATTGGCGTGGTACGGTACAATCTCGATGCGAATTCCACCTCTCGAACCGGTGGCAACCCGGTAACTCCTCGGGAAAAACATCCGGATACTTACAAACCACTGCATCGATTCAAGTTTCCTTTCCATCTCTTTGCTATCAAATACATACGCAAGGTATGTTTCACACCCTTTTCACATATCTCGGCGGTCATTGAAGATATTATCGCGGCACCCCTTCAAATCGGTAGACTCAACTCGGACTACTTCATCATGTGCACTCCTCAAATCGATGGTTTTTCTTTTGCGTTCACCTTGCATCATGTACTGATTAACCAATCCATACCAAGAATGACATCAAATTCGTCAAGCGGTAAAAGCATCAAATCGGTAGGAAAACAGATTCTCGGATTATTAGAGGCATCTCTTACACACTTTATCAACAAGTACGTATTGACCCAAAGGGTTTGACACTGAATTACGAACTCGAGAGACTCAACGGTAGAGTCTTCTTGGATGCTAAGGTTTCACATACATATGAATGAGTAGAGCCGGGGTCAATCAATGCAATCACATTAGTATCAAAGAGAGTGAAAGTACCGGTGATGACGTCGGGGAGGATGCCTCCTCTCGTCTTGTGAACAGCCGTGATCGAGGCCCTCTCGACTACCACCCTACCTCCTAAAATTCTCGGTGGTCTACCTCTAGTCTGTCACTCCACTAGGTCTTGCACCTTGCATCTTATTCTTCTCATCAAGCTCCGTGCAATCTCTAATGAAGTGGTCCTTGAACCGCATCCGTAATGAGCCCCTGTTAGTAGACTTACCCCAACATTCACCTAGGTGTTGTCTTCCACATTGGGGGCATTCAGGTTTCTCTTGACGATTATTGCCCACACTAGCTACCAAGTAGCTCGGAGTCCGTCGATGGTCGTGCTCGATGGAAATTCCGCGATCGTCCTCGACTTACTAGTGTCCTCCTAAACTTCTTTACTGTACCGAGAACGAGCTTTACCCATCGATCTTTTACGATAGTCTCTAGCTTCAAATTCAGCCTTCTTCTTCTCCTTTCCAAGTTCTTCCGCCTTGCGAGCTCGTTCGACTAGTGTTACGAACTCCTTTATCTCCAAAATACCCACTAGTAGCTTTAAATCTTCATTCAATCCTTCTTCAAATCTTTTGCACATAGCAACCTCATCGGCCACACACTCCCGGGCATACCGACTGAGTCTTACGAACTCATGTTCGTATTCAGATACTGTCATACGGCCTTGCTTGAGTTCCAAGAATTCCTTATGTTTTTGATCGATGAACAGTTGACTAATATACTTCTTTTGAAATTCCGTTTGAAAGAAATCCCAAGTAACTCGTTCGTTTGGGACTATGGAAATCAAGGCCCTCCACCAATAGTAGGCTGAGTCCCGCAACAAGGATATAGCACACTTTAGACATTCATCGGGTGTGCATGATAGTTCATCAAACACCGAATGGTGTTATCAAGCGAACTCGGCCCTTTCGGCATCATCAAGAACTATGGCCTGAACTCCTCAGCCCGCTTCCTAATCAAGTCTCTGGTGGCTTACTCGGCCTCACAGGATCGATGAATCGATGGCATTACGGGCTCTTGGGGTGGATTATTCAAATTCGGAAATTGTTGGACAGCCGGATTGGTTCGGGCATATTGCGCGACCCACTCATTCATCATGGTAAAGAAGGCTTGTTTAGCCCCCCCACCTTGATTATTCGCAGATGACTGAGGTTCAACAGGCGGCGTCCCTTGTGCAGGAGCAGCCGCTACACTTTCAACGTCATCCGCCAAGGTTCTCTCTAAACCGGGATCCATTTACTAATCAAAACAAAAATTTTAACCGTCATAAGTCATCACACATTTAAACATTAACATTAAGGCATGTATAGCTAGACTCATACGTGCTATGGTAGTCCTAGAACCGACTCAACCATAGCTCTGATACCAATCAAATCTAACACCCCAATCCCGTGACCGTTACCGGAAATCGAATACGAGGTGTTACCGAGCTTACTTCATTTATTTCCCCCTATCTATTTCTTTTTTTTTTTGTTCCAGGCAAGCTGGCTAACTGTATCGTAGTCGCTTTAAAAATCATATCTTGAGTTCTGGAACTCGAAATCCAATTCCGTAAATTGTTTCCAAAAATAGACTCATATATATATATGGGGGAATTTTTTTAGAATTTTTTGTTGGGCCAATTAGTACAGTTTATTCATTAAAGTCTCCCCTGTTTCAAGGTTCGACTACACTGACCTCTGTACCTTACGATTTAAATATCTCACTGTAAAGGGCTTCAATGCCTATGCCGTTTGTCTATAATGAAACTAGACTCGATAAAGAATCTGTACATATAAGGAACAACCTCTAATTATCTCGATAAATTTTATGGTGAATTTTCTAATTTGAAACAGGGGATCCAGAAATCGCTCTGGCCCTGTTTCACAAGAATTTAATTATCTCATAACATACAGCTCATATGGTAGTTTCGTTTCTTCCATATGGAAATAGACACATCAAGCTTCGATTACATAATTTATTCATTATTTAATTCCATTTCTACTATTTTTAGTGATTTTTCAATCTCACATCACTGCTGCTATCAGCATCTGTTACTAAAGCAAACTATGCCTATTTCATGATTTTTCCTTGATCTAACTAATAATTCATCATACATATTACAAATTATAACCATGACTAGCCATGCCAAAGGTTAATCATCACCGAGCATCTCCCTACTACACTATTACCAAATCATGAATTTAACACGAAAATAATCAGCCATGACATATGGCGAATAATCAGTAGGCCTCAACCAATACTCAACCAAAACCGAATTACCAAGACTTGTGTCCAAACATCATAGAACCAAATCCAACCGAACATTATGCCATTTTCGCAAGGCTAAAGTTTACATACCAAATTTCAACAAAACATAATAGCCTATACATGCGAAATGTTCTCCTAGACCAACTAAAAGAAGATACAAAAGTTGCTAGCCGGTGTGATGACTTGATGACGGTCCCGAAACGCAAAAAGTCGAGTCCAAGAAACCTAAAATAGGTGACAAGCAAACACCGAATGAGTATATAACTCAGAAGTCATAAGCATTACACTACCATCCATTAATAAAATTTTCACAAGAGGAAACAAAGAAATGAGGCTAAGTACTCCATCCATACCGAACTATGCCATAGTTTCTTAGACCTTACGATTCAATCTCATTCCAAGTCCTACATTGACATTTCATACGCTATTCAATAGAGTAATTGAGGCATTTCCATACATCATTTTATTTTCGTTACAATCATACAACTAAACGAACTTTCACCTATTCCACGATGAACCTTATGTACGTGACTTCAATTATAATCATCACATAGGTTCAAAACTTACCACGCTCAACTCCAAATATAAACATAGCACCTATTAGCCATGAACTCAAGGTACTTACCCTTTCCGCTGTCCAAAATCGACTCGGTAAGGTCGCACCCTTAATGTAAATAATCTATAGAAAATACATAGTGGGTTCGCACACATAGTGCTTAATAATCAGCCGCGCACACTTAGTGCCATATACTTTAAACTCGCACACTTAGTGCCATGCATTTCAAGCTCGCACACTTAGTGCCATGCATTTCAAGCTCGCACACTCAGTGCCAATCTCTCAACCGTGAACACTTATTGCCCGCACACTTAGTGCCGAAAACCAGCCACTCTATACGCTTCACTTCTTTTTTTACATTTGACAATTTCATCTCTACATACATATACATTTGTATACATTTCACCTCATTAAACACAATTGCATAGGTATTACGATCGTTTAAATCAATACCAAATATATGCTTAATGACTTACCTTGTGTTGGGTAGAACGGTTCCAACTCGACTATTCGATTGCTTTCTCCTTTCCTTTATCCGATTTAGTTCCCCTTTGCTCTTGAGCTTAATTTAACAATTAAATTGATTTAATCATTTTGAATATCAAAGAGAAATTCAAGGTACTCAACCCTTATTTTTAATAATAAGACCAACCATACACCTATAATAACATCCAATTCATTAATTATTTTAGCACACGCATGGCACATAAGGTTAACTAAAGCTACATTCACTTATAAGATAGCACCCTTAATGAGCTCATACCATGACTATACCTAACCGAATTCAAATAGAGAATTTAGTACAATTACACATTCTTACTAATGTATAATTCTAGCATGCTTTAATATTTTATACACCTCATTCGCCCTAACCATTCACTTAACTTATATGTACAAATTCCATCTCAAAATTAAGAGTTGCAACTACAATTAGGTTACAACAATGCCCATCAATGACCGAATGCTTAGGCACAACTATACTAAAAATTTATCCAACATCATTTTAATTTGCCCTTCACTATTTTTTTTCTAATCATCAAATACAAAGTGATTTACATATATATATTAAACCAACCTTGCTAGCACACAATATTCCTTAACCGAATGTCATAAACCCAAGCCACACATTTTGTTCATTAAGACCCTTCAATGACCACATTCGGTACCCCCCTTATGAACAAACCAATTTCAACCTTCAAGAAAAAGTATATGTACCAAGAGCTTCAAACTACTTGGCGAATATCAAACCTCCAAACAACCAAACTTAATCCATGGAATGAGTAGAACTTGAACTAATCACCTTATTTATACCTAAATTTCCAAGAATTTCAAAGTTCTTACCTCTTCCTAAGCATCATCAAGCGAATCATGAACAAAAGAATTCCTTTCTTCTTCCTCGCTCAAGTCACGGCAATGGAGAGGAAAGATGAGCATTCCTTCATTTTTTTCATTTTACCTTCTTTTACTAACAATATTTTATCTCCAATAACCCAATTTCTTATTATAATATCTAATTAACATATATATTGCCCATCAACAATCCATCTTGGCCGCCACTACAAAGGAATTGGGGAATTTGACATGCAAGTCCACCCTTGTGTCATCATGCATTAACAAGCCATTTAAAATTAGCCTATCATATTTCACCATGTCTCATATTGATCCCTATTTAATAATTTCTCATGCAATTGGCAAAATTAGAGAATGAAACTTCCACATACTCATGTACACACATAATAAGCATAGAATATAGTAATTAATTATTTTTATGACTCGATTTTGTGGTCCCGAAACCACTTTCCGACTAGGGTCACATTAGGGCTGTCACAATCTCTATAACGCCCCAGAAATTGGGCCTAAAAGTATTGGGCCTTCTGTCTGGGTTCGGGGAGAAGACGACCCGAATAATTTAGATGTTCTAAATTAATTATTATCATTAATTATTAGAATTATGTTTAGTTTAGTAAATAAATAAAATACGAAGGGTTATGGTATGGGAAAAAGGTCCTGGGCTCGGCCCATAGCTTTAGCAAAATTCTCAATTTTTGCCTCTTAAGAGAATTTGGGCTGAGTTTTAGCATAAAGGAGCACCTGGCCTAGTGGCTAAGCACCCTAGGAAGACTTGGAGGTGCCTGGGTTCAAGGCACGGCGCGCTTAATTTGGGAGTTTTTATGCAGATCGTGATTGGAATAAGGATTAAGAGGGGTTGCGAGTATAATTTAACACAAGGAGCGTCTGTGGCACGGTGGCAGCAGCGTGCTAGGCCTACCAAGAGGTTATGGGTTTGATTCTAGGGGAAGGTGAATTCTGTTTTATTTTTAGCAAGCCAGAACTGAAGTGGGTAAAGGTTAAAATTAAATGTGAAAGGATTATGTCATGAAAGGAACGTCAGTTGGGGCCATTCATAGCCACTATTATTTTTGAGATCAACCTTCATAGTTTCTCCTCTCTTCTTCCATTCTATTTCCTTCTTCTTTTCTTTTCTTTTTCTCTCCATCTACTTTCTCCTCTTCTTTTTCTTTTTTCCTCTATAGCCGAATCTTCCTATCATCCTGTACATCTCCATCTTTTATCAGTCGTTTCTAAACCTTCATAACCATTTGCCATAAAAAGTCAAAATCCCGAAAGCCTATATTTTCTTCTGTGCCGATTTTTCCTAGCCATATCTTTTTACTTCTCTTCATCATTCTTGACCGATTCTCTAGTCCTCTAAACCCCAAGTTTCTGTCGACAAAGCCATTACAAAATCCTCATCTTTTCTTCACTGTTACAAAAAGCTGAAAACGCATAGCCATAGGGACATAGCCGAATTTTAAGATCACTGAAGGCTCGACTTTTGTTATCATTTGAGGGCTTAGAACTGCATCAGAATCGAGTAGGAATTAAGGGGAATCGTTGATTGAAGGAATCGGTGTGTGATCTAGAGGCTGTTGATCAAGGGCTTGGACAAGTGGAACAACTGGATTTAAACCTAGTCGCTAACTGCGGCAAAGGCAGTTCATGCGTTGATCTCGTCAACGAATCGTCATGAAATAGGTGTGTAAACGACACCCACTCATAGACTAGATCGGCAAAAGCCGAAAAGTCGAAATGCCGGAAAGCCAGCATTTTGTAAACTTGTGAGCGTGCAAGCGCTCGTGAGATGGTTGTTTGTTAGTTTTGGTAATCTAAAGTGGTATGATTGCAGAGTGTACAATTTCGTGCACTTCGGTATATTTGGGTTTAATGGGCCGAAAATAGGTTAATGTGCCAACGGGCCCCATTTAGTAAAGACGCTAGGTAAGTGTTTCTGTTGATGCGTTAACTGTTGTAGGATGTATGTAAACCCTAAAATAATGAATTTTACCCTAAGTATGAAAATTACCATTTTACCCCTAGGTGTAAAATGACCGTTATACCCCTAGGGTTAATTTTGACTGAAATGCATGATATTCTGATTCTGTTTTTTGTATGCCATGACATGTATATCTATTGCATGGGATCTAGGTTATGTTATGGAGGAAGAACCCGTTCTGGTGGCTGTGCCACATACTCTGATATAAGCAGCTTTGCTGCGGATTATAGTTAGTGCCGCAACCGGTGCTAACACTGTAAGTGTACGGATGGCGTGGATGTTTTATTCCCCACAGGAAGTGTAGGGATGGACGGAGACAAGTGAAGGGTTGGATGGGGTTATCATGCATTAATCATATAAGACTGTTTTGTTATGGGCCAACTGTATTGAAATGGGCCCAACTGTGTTGATATGGGTAAGGCCCAATATATCTTGACTCGTAATAGGGCTACAACCCAGATTAATACTGATATGGGCTAGGACTAATATACTCTGATACTGTAAGGGGCTATGGCCCAGATTAATATTGATATGGGTTGAGGCCCAGTTAACACTGATTTCTGAATAGGGCTTAGGCCCAGTAAAACTTGAATTGATTTGGGCTCTGGTTGGGATACTTTACACACTGAGTTTTCCAAACTCACCCCCTTTCTCTTCCATCCTTGCAGGTGAGCCCTAGTTGGTGGACTTGTAGCTGGGCGAGATTCAGAGTGGCTACGAAGATTAAGTTTCTGCTTTCTTTAAAATAAGTTTCGTATTTATTATTTTGATTATTTTTATTCTGGTTTAAGTTGTAATAAGGCCGCTCTTTCCATTTTTTTTAATATTTTGGGTTATTAAATTGGTTAGCTCTGGGGCGCGTTTTATAAAAGTTACTTATTTTTAAAATATCACGATTGCCGAGCAAAGCTTCCGCAACGTAAATGTTTTCAAAGGAAATAAATATTTTAAATGGACTTAAACTTAATTTGTTGTTCGTGGACAAGTAATATGCTTTAAGTGTGACAATGGATGTGTGCATGTCTAGGATTGGATCCATGAAGAGCTTGGTACTTAAGCAGTCCAATAGACTCACCTCCTCTTTTCGGCTTCCTACCGGTGCATGACTTCCATTCACTTTAATCTATAATGAAAATATTCTTTTCAAAGATTTTTAATTAAAACATGAGTTTTACAATAACGCTCCAATGAGTTTTACATCAAGAAGGGTTTTCAATGAAAACATGGTTTTCGAAAAACACTTCAATGTGACACGCCGAATTCGGCCGTAACGTCTGGGCCGGGTTTGGGGTGTTACAATCTTAGTATTAAAAAATTTAATTAATCAAACAATCACAGATTCAATTATTTATCATAAATACTAGCATGCTCATTTCTCTGTATTCTCTATATCATTTGGTATATTCAATTATGCAATCCCTATTTAAGGTGTAATATATAGAACTTAATAGTCTAATAGTCAAAAAATTTAAAATAATTTACTATCATGCCAAATTTATAGAAAACACAATCAACCTATGTACATGCTCCTAACCAATCACTTATATTTCTACAAGGTCAAGCACACATTTGACAATAAAAATTAAAATAAAAGTATAAAAATTTAAAAAAAAACAAATGTCCTATGTTACCCCTCACACTTTAGATGTAACAACCCGATTTAGACCCTATTCAGAATAGTGGTTTTGGACCACAAATCAGAGTAAGAGAAATATTTTAAACTTATTTTCTGTGTTTATTATGTGTGAATTTATATCTATAAAATTTTTGTGATTTAATTTTGTCGTTTGAGTGCCCGATTAAATAAAATGACTTAATCGCATAAAATGAAAATTTGATGGTTAAATGTGAAAGTGCCTTATTATTGTTGTCTTTATAATATGAAGCATTTATGTTGCAATTATGGCATTGATATTATGTATGGACGACATTAGACATATAATAGATAGTTTTATTATAAAATCATTAAGGTTATATATGTAAACTTATTAATATGAAACTTATTAATATGTTAATATATCATAAAACATAAAAAAAATTAAATCCATTTTGGTGTTCATACTTGTTCTTGCAAAATAAAAAAGAAAAGAAAAAGAAAATAAAAGGGTTTTAAAGTTTGGCACTATTGAAGCTTGATTCAAGGTGAGTTTTAGCTCGGTTTTTGATTATTTTTACGTTTTTGAAACTGTTGCTATGTTATCTACAAAACCCATGCTTGAATTTTTGATTTTGATGATGAGTTATGTCATTGTTTAAAGCTTGTGATTTTTGTTGTTTGATGGTGGAAAATAAAAGATATGTTTTAGATTGATATGTTTTGTATTGAAATTTTTGATGATTTTGAGTTATTAGGACTAAATTGAAAAAATAATAAATTGAGGGACTAAAATATGAAATAAATGAAATATATGTACTTGTATGAACATGGGTAAAATTTGACCTAACATAGGTGTATTCAAATTTTGAATATTTTGTGTTTTGTGAAATAGGGACTAAATTGTGAAAAATGTGAAATGTCAAGGGCAAAAGTGTAATTTGCTCATTTATGTGTTTTTGAACTAAATTGAATGAAAATATGTTTGAATAAGTTTAATTTTAATATGTTTAGATCAAGAACCAAAGAAATCGGATTTGGATCAGGGAAAAACTAAAGTTGTCGACTAGTCGTCCCGTTCTGATTTTTCATCGTCCGAGGTAAGTTTATAAGGAAATAGACGTTATTAATTTTAATTAAATGTGAGTTATATATGCTGAAATGAAATATGTGAATATATATATGAGTTAGCCAAATGTGTACAAGTTTGGCAGCTATGTTTATGATTCATTTCGACTGAGTTACGACGTCCGAAAGCTCCGTATGAACCTTAGGAATATGTAGGATACATATGTCATGACATAGGATTCTGATATGTGATATGCGAGTAAGACCATGGCATCGATATATGTGTGCGAGTAAGACCACATTTTATATGTTGGAATCAATATGTGACTCTGATATATATCAGCAATTAAGACCCTATCTGGGATAGTGGCATCGATATGTTATTACATGTAAGACCACGTCTGGGACGTTGGCATTGTACGATACATGTGATTATTCGAGTGTCCTATCCAATTCTGAATGGTTCATCGGGCAACGATAAGTTGTGATCGAATGTGTATAACGAGCTAAAACGACCAGGTATGAGTTAGCTTATTACCTACTTGAATAAGGTAAGTAAGTTACTTAATATTTGTTACAAATCATGTATGATGTAAATGATGAATATATGTGAATATGGAAAGTGTATTCGACCTTCTTAATATATAATGTGAATATTTTTGAAATGATTCTTGAATATGTGCATATAAGATTAGGTATATTCGGCCAATGTGAAATTGTATATGGAAGTATAGGTTATATATGAAATTATGATCTTGAAAATAAATGTGAATATGATAGCGTAAATTAGTTTGGTTAAGTTGAGTTGAAGTTAACATTGAGTTATTTATTTGCTTATGACTTACTAATGATAGCTTACTGTATGTGTTTATTTGCATTGTTTTATAGATTTTGGAGTCAAGTTACAAGCTCGGGGATCATCGTCAAAGTCTATCACACTATTGACTGCCTTCGGTATTTTATAAGTTAAATTTTTAAACTTATGGCATGTATAGGCTAGATTATAGTTTGAAATGTTGGATTTTGGTTTTGTATAATTTAAGCCATGCGAAAATGGCTTAACTTCTATGCTTGAATTTGGCTTTATTTGATTATGGTTTAATTTCATTTTGGTTATCATGCTATGTATCATGGATGATTGATATTTGTGATATGTGTTTTGTGCATTGAAGTTGGTTGGTGATTTTGGATGTGTGCATTTGGTTGATTCGGTTATGATATATGGATAGATAAATATGTATGTTAATTCGGTTGATATGCTTAATTAAGGTATTATTATGTGATTCCAAACATGGTTGGAGTTCATTTTGATATGCATGTTATATGGTATGATTTATCTTTATGAATGGTTTATATTGTTATCGAATTGTTAAGAAGCAAGTTGGTTTTGAGTTGTATTTTGGTAAATGTATAATATAAGTATTTAACATGATTTGGTCTATATAAATACATATGAATATGATGTAATAAGTTTGATATGACATAAAACTTAGTAAAATGAATACTTAAATACTTAGCCAAATATATGGTCTTTGAATTAATTAAAAATGCGATCTTTGTTATATTGCTTAATAGGAATATTAGCATGTTTGTATTTGGTTATGGTATGTTAAAATGTTAGACAAGCTATGTTATATATATATGTTTATATGTATATTGATTTAGATATTTGAAATGTATAGACTTGTAAAGTAATTGAATAAAGTTGAAAGTGAACAAGCTGCTAAAACATATTTGTTAAACATATTTGTATTTGGCTAAATGCATTGAAAACTGACCAAATGAATAATGACTTGTGCATTAGTAAATCATGAAAATTATATGAGTTTTTATGTGATGTGTAAATGTTCTACTTGATAGTAGATGAATGTCGAGTAGTGTATAGGTTAGTCCTTAAATTGTGAATATAAATTGATTGAATATGTAGTAATGTAGAAGTGTCGAATATGATATGGTCAAATTGATATGATTATGTGTACTTGGTTTTGTAAGTTCTATTTATGATTGATTTTTAGTACTCAATTGAAGTGTATGGTAGTTTGTACTTTTTGTACATTCTATAAGTTGCATTAAAGTTATATTCACTATATGGTAATAATGATTAAATCAGTTATTTATGTTAATAATTGATTGGTTTAAAAGTTTGTGCAAGTGTATGCATATGATTGTTTGAAATTTGTGTCTTGTCTGGTAATACCTCATAACCCCATTTTGGCGACAGATACGAGTTAGGGTGTTACATTGATTGGTATCAGAGCTACGGTTTAGTCGATTCTAGGACCAACATAGCGCGTGTGAGTCTAGCTATGCATGCCATATTATATTATGTGATAGTGTGATGACTTCTGACATTTGAAAATATATTTTCGTATAGTAAATGGATCCCGACAGAGCATTAACTGATGATGTCGAGAGTATAGTGCCTTCTCCCACGCAAGGGACAATACCGGTTGATTCTCGACCAACTTCGAGTAACCAAGAGGGAGACACTAAGCATGCCTTTTACCAAATGATGAATGACTAGTTTACTCAATATATATGGACTAATCTGGCTGCACAACAACCTCCACCCCTGATTAATCTTTCTCTGATACCTATTATACCTCAAGTGAGTGATCCGTTGAGATTACATAACCTCCTATTGTTAAAATCAAAAAAGACGAGGCTGAAGAATTCAAAGCTAATGATGATAATGATGCTGAGCGAGCTAAATTCTGGCTTGATAGTACTATCCACGTGTTTGATGAGCTATCTTGTACCCCGGATGAGTGTTTAAAATGTGCCATATCTTTGTTACGAGACACCGCATATCACTGGTGGAATACACTAGTGTCAGTGGTTCCGAAAGAACAGGTGACCTGGGACTTCTTTCAGACTGAGTTCCGTAAGAAATACATCAGCCAGTGATTTATCGACCAGAAGTGAAAATAATTTCTAGAATTGAAATAGGGTCGCATGACTGTGACATAATATGAACGGAAATTTGTGAAACTCAGTCGATATGCCCAAGAGTGTGTTTTAACCAAAGCTATAATGTGTAAAAGACTCGAAGACAGGATGAACGAAGACATTAAACTGCTTCTTGGCATACTTGAGATAAAAGAGTTCGTAGTACTGGTTGAACGAGCATGCAAAGCTGAATAGCTCGGGAAAGAGAAAAGAAAAGCTGACTTTGAAGCTATAGATTCACGTAAGAAATCATTGAGTAAGTCTTTTCAGTCGGCGTCAAAGAGATTTCGGGATGATTCTAGCCGTTGAAAGGCTACTTTGGGTTATTTTAGACAGGATCGTGATAAACCACCTATGAGCTCGAGAACTACCTCAGTAGCTAGTGTTGGTAATGTTAAATCAAATCAACCAGAGTGCAAACATTATGGTAAACGACATCCCGACAGTTGTATATTGTACGATCGGGCCTATTTCAAATGTGGATCGATGGATCATTATATTCTTGAATGCCCTAAGTTGGCTGAACAAAATCCAGTACAGAATATGAGATTGGGTAACACTGTAGCTTGAGGTAGACTACCCAGAAATACGGGTAATGTGAGTAGCAGTCAGAGAGGGACTAAAGATACTCCGTTAGATCTGAGGCTCGAACACCAGCCAGAGCTTATGCTATCTGCGCACGTGAGGAGGCCTCATCTCCAGATGTTATTACTGGTACATTCACTCTCTATGATAATAGTGTAATTGCATCGACTGATCCTGGTTCAACTCATTCTTATGTGTGTGAGACTTTAGTATTCAGTAGGACTTTTCCTGTTGAGTCTACTGAGTTTGTGATTAGAGTATCAAACCCTTTGGGCCAGTGTGTTCTGGTTGACAAAGTGTGTAAGAATTGTCCGTTGATGATTTGAGATTTGTGTTTTTCAGTTGATTTGATGTTGTTGCTGTTTGATGTGTTCGACATAATTCTTGGTATGCACTTCGTATGATGTTGTTGTAAACAGCAAAAGAAACACTATTGATTTACGGTGCAAGAATGATGAGATTATTCGGATTGGATCTAATGATTTGAATGGTTTACCGCCAATGATATCTTCGATGCTACCTCAGAAACATGTGAGAAAAGGTTGTAAAGCTTATTTTTCTTATGTGCTTGATAGTAAAGTGGCCAAAAGAAAGATTGAATCAGTACCTATTGTGTGCGAGTATCCAGATGTGTTTCCTAAATAATTGTCCGGTTTGCTACCTGTAACACCCCAAACCCGGCCTGGACGTTATGACCGGATCTGATGCGCCACATTGATGCGTTCAAAACATTCCGGATTACTTAGTTTGGAAAAGCTGAGTTGGTGTTGTAAAGACACTTTTAAAGGTAGGTTAAAGTGAATAGAAGTCGTGCACCGGTAGGAAACCGGGAGAAAGAGGAGGTGAGTCCGCTTGACCGCTTAAGTACCAAGCTCTTCCGGATCCAATCCTAGACATGCACACCACCATTGCCACACTCTAACATCTCGTATAATTTTGAGAAAATCGTTTGATTATGTCCGTCTTAAGAAAATGTTTAAGTTGAAAACGTTTGTTTAAAATATTTATTTCCTTGGAAAAAATTTACTTTGCGTAAACTTTATGCGTCATCGTGATCTTTTAAAATCAAGTAGTTTTTATAAAACGAACCCTAGTGCTAACCAGTTTAATAATCCCCAAAATAAAAATAATTAAAAAGAGCGGCCTTATTACAACTTTAAACATAATAAAAATAAAATAATCCAAATTAAATGCTAAACTTATTTAAAATTGGCAATCCATCTTCATGGCCACTCTGAATCCCTTGACTCCAAGTCCACCAACTAGGGCTCACCGCAAGGAGGAAGAGGAAGGGGTGAGTTTGGAAAACTCGGTGTATCTGAAACCCATCCAAAGCCCAATTCAGCTCGAGCCCATTGGGCCTAAGCCCTATTCAGATAACGAAGACACAAGAGGTCAAGCCCTTTTCGAATCTGAGCAAGGCCTTAGCCCTTTTACATAACAATGTGGCCCATAGGCCCATTCAAGAACATGAGTATCAACAGAAATAATGAATGCAAGCCCATCCGGGAGACTACTCAACCCACCAACCGCTACACCGCCTGCATCAGCCCTACACACCATGTGGGAATATCTCAACCCACCCAAATTTACACACACACAGTTAAAAGAACGCCGCTCAAATTTCATCGATTGAGGCAAAGCCTCCAAGACGTGGATGAACCACTTTCAAGACTTCCTCCATTAATACCCCAACCCCATGCAATGATATTAATAAAAGCATATCATGTAAAATACAACATTGATCAATCATGCGTTCACCAATTTAAAACCCTAGGGGTATATCGGTAATTTTCCTCTTTAGGGGTAATTTCGTGATCTACGCCTTGCACAAGCTAATTCAATAATTTTTATCAGTTTTATGCAATTTGATTCCACCATCTACCTAACGAGCTAATTTGCCCATCTCTTACCCATATTGGTCCAGTAAGCCCATTGGGCCCATTTTGGCCCATCAAGCCCTTTTTCGAAATACGCTAAAGCATCACGCTAACGTGCTTACCACCTTGCATGCGGATCTAACAATTCCTCTATGACTTGAGAGCATTCACATACTTACATGACCATGAAATGCCGAATTTGAGATTTCGCCTTTTACCGAATTGAACTAAGAAAGGGTGTTCTAGACACACCGATTCATGACGACCGCTTCGAGATCCCTTCGATGTCCTACAATTTATTAGCACAGTTCTTATTTACAAACCATAATCACTAAACCCCAAAACTTACTTATCCATGATCAAACCATATCCCTAAAACCTTTGAAACCTTACCTTTTGCCAAAATCGATAGTTAGCTCAATCCGATTGCTCCAATGAACCACGCCTTAGATTCAACGCTTAAGAAGACTCTAGTCACCGAAAAGAAAACATCGATTAAAGACTCTTAGAGCCATATGCCCAAATCGACACCTCCCTAATTTTAGGGACTTGACTTTTCTTAACTTTGCAAAATAAGAACAGATCCGAGATGATACGACTTACCCCTTACTCCCACTTGATTTCCACGCAATCTAGTGTAGATTTATCTATCAAACAATGGTAGAACTCGATTCCCCAAAGTCTTGAAGTTTCGGCTATAAGCCCCCAAATCTATGGTTTTTCGGCTTTTGTGTGATGAAGAAGATGATAATGTGGGGCTACAACCTTGAAGTAGAATTGCGGTCGAGATCTAGGATTAAGAAAAGATAATTGCAAATTAATAAAACAAAAGAACATAGGAGAACACGGCTCAAGAAATCGGCACAAGCAATGATCATAGGATTTGGCTTTTATGGATTCGGCAAAAGTATTGATGAATAGCAGGTATGATGAATAGTTTTGAAGAAGAAGAAAGAAAAATAGAAGAAGAGGAATAGGGAGGTGGTAGTTTTGCTAGAGAGGAAAAACAACCCTAAGGTGTTAAAAGAAGAAAACGGCACCACTCAATACCCTAAGTGCCGAAATACTAACAACATAGCCCCCGCCGATTTTTCCCTCTTCAATTCCCATAATTCGCCAACTCCTAGCCTCATCCAAATCCCTTAAATCTCTCCCTTATCCCTCCTTAATCCAAGCATTTAAACCGATCCAACTCTCCTTTAGCGTAATCCACATGAACTCCAACACTTACCCTCCCGCACTAAAAAATAAATGCATCTATTTGCCAACACAGGAATCGATCCCTTGCCTTCCCAAAGCTCCACACGCCACTTTTCTAGGAGCCTAGTGGCATCACCCTTGCCACTTAACCAAGGCTCTTTTGTGATGCAATTTACCCATCACTCCACTTAAGGCCACTTAGCCGTAACCCCTAACTCCTAAGTCTAAAATTCCAAAAATTCAACTGGTTTTGGTCAACTCATGGGCCTTCTATAAGCCCATTTACCTACTCAAAATACTAATTCCACATCCAAATACAAAATTTTAAAAATCTTTACAAAATATTGAAAATCGCGAATAAACCCGAAAATCGGGATGTTACAACTCTACCTCCTTAAAGAAATTTCGACCTCGAAATTTTACCTTATCGTAACAGTTGAGGGTATTGTTGTCTGATAGCCTCCTCGATCTCCTGTAGCTTCCTCCTTGCCATGGTTTCTCCAAAGTACTTTCACTAGTGGAATTGATTTCCTTCTCAACATCTTGACGTCACGATCAAGTATTTGCACAGTTCCTCTTCAAGGTTAAATGGTTGTACTTCAATTTCAAAGAATCGGTATGATATGAGTTGGGTCGATCGATACCGCCTCAACATGGATACATGAAAACGTCGTGGATACGATGCGCTCGGTGGCAACTCTAGGTGATAAGCCTTTGGTCCAACCCGCTTAACAACTCGGTAAGGCCCAATAAACCGTGGGCTCGACTTACCCTTCTTACCAAATCTCAAAATTTTCTTCCAAGGGATACCTTCAAGAAAACCATATCCCCACAAATAACTCAATCTCTTTGCGCTTCAAATCCGCATACGACTTCGCATCATCGGACGCCTCCTTTAACCGACCCCTTATCGCCTTAACCTTGCTTTCGATGTTCCGCCACCAATTACGGTCCAAGCACTCGCTCGCTCACCCAACTCGTCCAACACGTCGGCGCGCGACATCTTCGCCCATAAAGCGCTTCATATGGTGCCATCTCAATACTTGCTTGATAGTCGTTATTGTACGCAAACTTCGCCAATGGTAAGTAGTCCTCCCAACTTCCACAAAAATCGATGATACAACCTCTCAACATATCTTCCGAACTCGAATAACCCTTTTCGATCGTCCATCTGCGTGGGTGAAAAGCGGTGCTAAAATCCAATCGTGTTCCCAACGCTTCTTGCAACTTCGCCAAAACCGAGACGTAAACCTAGGGTCTCGATCGAGATTATTGACACGGCACCCCATGCAACACACTACCCGCCACATATAGCTTAGCCAACTTTTGTAGTGAGTAGTCGGATTTAACAGTATGAAATGAGCAGATTTTGTTAACCTATCCACAACTACCCACACCGAATCTTTCTTGGTGGGTGTCACAGTAACCTACTCACAAAGTCCATTGTTACTCTTTCCCACTTCCATAGTGGAATTTTCTTGGTTGTAGTAATCCCGATGGTAGTTGGTGCTCACCTTAACTCCGCCGGGCACATCGACATTTCCCAACAAATTCAGCCACCTCTCGTTTTAATCCGCCACCAAGACACCTCTCGCAAGTCTCAGTATAACTTATTCCTCCAGATGCATGGCATGAGTCCACCATGAGCCTCTTTTAGAATTAATCGCCTCAATTCAGATCCTTTGGAATACAAACCCTTCCACGAAAAAACACGTAACTCCTTCACTGTTTAACCCAAAATCCTCGTTCTCACCACTCTTAACTTGTCGGAACCAAGAGCTAATGAATCGCCCTTCAACTGCTTTTCCTTAACTGTTCGGTCCAAGTAGGCCTTACTTGTAGTTACGCCAACAAGCTTCCATCATCGAATAGACTTAATCGATGCGAACAAGGCTCTCAAACCGTAATAACCCTTCGACTCAATGCATCCGCCACCACATTAGCCTTTCCGGTGGTACTTCACCGAACAATCGTAGTCTTTAAGCAACTCCACCCACCTTCGTTGCCTAAGGTTCAACTCCTTACGAGTCAACAAATACTTTAAGCTCTTATGATCGTGTATATGATGCACTTCTCCCCATATAAGTAATGTCTCCAAATTTTAACGCAAAAATCACCGCTAGCTCCAAATCATGCGTAGGGTAATTCACCTCATGAGCCTTAAGTCGTCGTGATGCATAAGCGACCACCTTGCCCTCTTGCATCAAGACGCAACCTAACCCCACATGCGACGATCGCTATATACGGTGAAGTCCTTCCCGGACACGGTTGAATCAACACCGGCGCTTCGGTCAATACCTTTTTCAACCGATCAAAAGCTTTTTGTTGTTTCTCGTCCGCATAAATGGTACTCCTTTCCTTATGAGTTTTGTCAAGGCGCCGCCATTACCGAGAAACCCTCCACAAACCTTCAGAGTAACTCGCCAACCCTAGGAAACTCCAATTTCGACATCGACCTAGGTGGCTTCCATTCCGCAATAGCTTCAATTTTACGAGGATCCACCTTAATCCCCTACAGAGACCACATGCCCTAGGAAGGTTACCTCTTTCAACCGTAATTCACACTTGCTAAATTTCGCATAGAGCTCCTTCTCCCTTAACACTTTAAAGACAATACGGAGATGCTCATCATGCTTCGCCTCCGTTTTAGAGTATACCAAGATATCGTCGATAAAGACAACTACAAACCGATCCAAGTAAGGTTGGAATACTCGATTCATCGATCCATAAAAGCCGCAGTGCGTTCGTTAGCCCAAACGGCATGACCACAAACTCATAATGTCCATATCGAGTTCAAATGTTTGTCTTATGAATATCCCTTCTTTACCCTTAATGATGGTATCCGAGCGAAGATCGATTTTGAGAATACCGAAGCTCCCTAAATTGATCGAACAGTCATCAATCCTTGGTAGTGGATACTTATTCTTAATCGTCGGTTTGTTCAATGGCGATAATCGATGCACATGCGCATCGTTCGTCCTTCTTCTTTACAAACAGACCGGTCCTCCCCAAGGAGACACACTAGGCCTAATGAAGCCTCTATCTAATAGCTCTTGAATTTGAGCCTTCGCCCACCAACTCCTTGGTGCCATCCTATAGGGTGCAATAGAGACTGGAGTCGTCCTTGGTAACAAATCGATTCCAAACTCAACTTCCCGATTGGGAGGTAATCCAGAAGCTCTTCCGGAAAACATCCCGAATTCCCTAACAGATTCGATGGTCTCCACAATGATCCTCGGCCAGCTTGACTTACCAAAGCCGATATGCCTCGCATCCCTTGCGCATCGGTTTCTCACCCTCAACGCCGATACTACATTGGATAAGTAATCCTTCGTTCTCCAATGATCATAACCTCTTCATCATTGACAGCTTCTTAACACCATCCTCTTAGTCTGCACAATCCAAAGTTGCCTTATGCTTGGTCAACCAATCCATCCCTAGGATCGATCGAATTCTTCAAGCGGTAACTCCATCAAATCCCCACGAAAACCTTGCCTTGAATCTCCGAGGCACCTCCTTGAAGAGTTTTCTACCTTAACCGAATGACCTAAAGGACTTATCACAGACACCCCACATACAGTCTCCTCAAGTGCACGCCCAAAGGCCCCGTAAATGTTATATGCCACATACGAATGGGTTGATCCCACATCAATCGAGCAAGATAAGGTACACCATAGATAAAAACGTACAGCTTATGACATCAAAAGTCACCCTCCTCGCGCGACGAAGCAAGATACACCAAAGTCGGCCGACGAGCATCCGCGTTACCAATACCCGCCGGTGCCCCAAGTCCACGGCCATTACCTCCGCGACCTTGTCCACGACCTCTTGGCGGTGGTCCATCCTCACAAAGTTGAGCTTGGCCGCCAGCCCCTTGTTCGCCACTTGAGCTGGAGTGGCCCTCCTAGGACAATCCTTAATCCTATGCTCCTTAGACCCACAACAAAAACAAGCCCCGAACGCTTCCAAAGACTCTCCTTGATGCATTCTCGCCGCAATCTCCACAAGCTTGCGGTCTACACCTGTTCACCGGAATCGCTCGAACCGGTTCCCCATCCTAGCTCTCTTAACATTTCGATTACAAAGACCACCGGTCTAGCATCCTCCTAAACCGATTCGGTCCTTATCACGATTCCTCCGCTCGGTTTGCTTCACTTCCTCGGCTATCTTAGCCTTCTCTACCAGGCTTGCGAAATCTCGCTCCCTCGCTGAAGCTATGAGCACCCTTAACTCATCTCTAAGGCCATCTCAAACGCGACGCTGCGCCATATTCAAGTGGAAATGATGCCATTAGCATACCGACTCAATCGTAGAAACTCCGCCTCATATTCAAGAATGGTCTTATTTCCGAGTCGATTCAGAACTCCTTTCTGCGTGCATCTACATAGCTAGCTCTAACATATTTCGCCTTAAAGGTGCATTTGAACAGCTCCCATGTTACCCTCTCACCGGGGTACCTTCTCTCACAAGAATCCACCATCGACACGCTTCATCCCGCAAAGAACGACATCGCCCCTTTCAACTTCGCTCTCGAAAGCGGTCCAGTCGTCCATGATCCGCTCTGTGGCTTCCAACCAAGACTCACCACATTTGGGGCCACTCCAGATACTCCCTAAAATCTCAAATTCCGTTGGTCAAGTCGTTCGAAATGGACCCCTATTCATGGGCCCGACGTTAGCTCCGCCACCCTTTCCAAAACCCTCAACATGGCCTCGCATAAAGCGTCATCCCCGCGGCCGGCCATACGGCCCATTTTCATTAATCGGTGGTGGGCGTTCGCCACCGGCACGTGTTCGATGACGCCGATCCAGCTTGAGTGCTACCTCGGCCTCAACCACGGCCTCTTCCTCAAGTAGCCCTTGTACTCATAATGATTTATCCGACACGAATTTTATGACATTAGTTTCTTGGTTTCACTGCTTAATACCGAATGTCTTATGAACAGATAAAGTTTTAAAGTTATTTTATGTAATCATAATTTAGCTATGGTTCCATCTTGTAGTCCTAATACTACATCATCAATAGCTCTATCTCTAAGGCTCAAGATTATCTACGAGATTATTTACAAGACAAGACAAGATATATATAGAGCGAAAGATACTTACAGACTTGGTGTCGGGATTCAGTGTGCCACTCATTTATCGTCTATTTAAAATTTCAAATACCATGTTTTTGTTTAGAAAATAAAAGATTTTATTTGAAAACACTTTTATTTTAAAACTATTGATTTAACCCGCTTAACAAATAGAAAAAACTTGAACATCTTGAAAAACTTACCATTTCTAAAAAATACCCTTCTTAGGCCCAAGTTTTTGAAAAGATTTTTGGACCGATCCACACCGAGTTGTTGCAACCAGCTCGATACCACTAAATGTAACACCCCAAACCCGGCTTGGACGTTATGACCGGATCGATGCGCCACATTGATGCGCTCAAAACATTCCAGACACTTAGTTTGGAAAAATTTGAGTTGGTGTTGTAAAAGACACTTTTAAAGGTAGGTTAAAGTGAATAGAAGCTATGCACCGATAGGAAACCAGAAAAGAGGAGGTGAGTCCGCTTGACCGCTAAGTACCAAGCTCTTCCGGATCCAATCCTAGACATGCACACCACCATTGCCACACTCTAACATCTCGTATAATTTTGAGAAAATCGCTTGATTATGTCCGTCTTAAGAAAATGTTTAAGTTGAAAACGTTTGTTTAAAATATTTATTTCCTTGGAAAACATTTACTTTATGGAAACTTTTGCGTCATCGTGATCTTTTAAAATCAAGTAGTTTTATAAAACGAACCCTAGTGCTAACCAGTTTAATAATCCCCAAAATAAAAATAATTAAAAAGAGCGGCCTTATTACAACTTTAAACATAATAAAAATAAAATAATCCAAATTAAATGCTAAACTTATTTAAAATTGGCAATCCATCTTCATGGCCACTCTGAATCCCCCCACCCAAGTCCACCAACTAGGGCTCACCGCAAGGAGGAAGAGGAAGGGGTGAGTTTGGAAAACTCGGTGTATATGTAAACCCATCCAAAGCCCAATTCACTCGAGCCCATTGGGCCTAAGCCCTATTCAGATATAAAGACACGAGAGGTCAAGCCCTTTTCGAATCAGAGCAAGGCCTTAGCCCTTTTACATACAAATGTGGCCCATAGGCCCAGTTCAGTAACATGAGTATCAACAGAAATAATGAATGCAAGCCCATCTGGGGAGACTACTCAACCCACCAACCGCTACACTGCCCCGTACCAGCCCTACACACCATGTGGGGAATATCTCAACCCACCCAAAGTCCTACACACCACAGTTGCAAACAACAATCACTCAAATTTCGATCGATTGAGGCAAAGCCTCCAGTACGTGGATGAACCACTTTCAGTACTTCCTCCATTAATACCCCAACCCCATGCAACATATATTAATAAAAGCATATCATGTAAAATACAACATTGACCAATCATGCGCTTCACCAATTTAAAACCCTAGGGGTATATCGGTAATTTTCCTCTTTAGGGTAATTTGGTAATTTTGCTCTTTAGGGTAATTTCGTGATCTACGCCATCGCACAAGCTAATTCATAATTTTTATCGCTTTTATGCAATTTGATTCCACCATCTACCTAACAAAGCTAATTTGCCCATCTCTTACCCATATTGGTCCAGAAGCCCATTGGGCCCGTTTTGGCCCATCAAGCCCCTTTTTCGAATACGCTAAAGCATCACGCTTAACGTGCTTACCACCTTGCAATGCCAGATCTAACAATTCCTCTATGACTTGAGAGCATTCACATACTTACATGACCATGAAATGCGATTTTAAGATTTCGGCTTTTGCTTAATTGAACTAAGAAAGGGTGTTCGGTACACACCGATTCATTTAACGCTTCGAGATCCCTTCGATGTCCTACAATTTATTAGCACAGTTCTTATTTACAAACCGTAATCACTAAACCCCAAAACTTACTTATCTATGATCGAACCATATCCCTAAAACCTTTGAAACCTTACCTTTTGCCAAAATCGATAGTTAGCTCGAATCCGATTGCTCCAATGAACCAAGCCTTAGATTCAACACTTAAGAAGACTCTAGTCACCGAAAGAAAACATCGATTAATGACTCTTAGAGCCATATGCCCAAATCGATGACCTCCCTAATTTTAGGGACTTGCTTTTCTTAACTTTGCAAAATAAGAACAGATCCGAGATGATACGATTACCCCTTACTCCCACTTGATTTCCATGCAATCTAGTGTAGATTTATCTATCAAACAACGGTAGAACTCGATTCCCCAAAGTCTTGAAGTTTCGCTATAAGCCCCCAAATCTATGGTTTTTCGCTTTTGTGTGATGAAGAAGATGATAATGTGGGGCTACAACCTTGAAGTAGAATTGCGGTCGAGATCTAGGATTAAGAAAAGATAATTGCAAATTAATAAAAATAAAAGAACATAGGAGAACTCGGCTTTGAAGAAATCGGCACAAGCAATGATCACAGGATTTCGCTTTTATGGATTCGCAAAAGTATTGATGAATAGCAGGTATGATGAATAGTTTTGAAGAAGAAGAAAGAAAAATAGAAGAAGAGGAATAGGGAGGTGGTAGTTTTGGCTAGAGAGGAAAAAGAGAGGAAAACAACCCTAAGGTGTTAAAGAAGAAAACGGCACCACTCAATACCCTAAGTGCCGAAATACTAACAACATAGCCCCTGCCGATTTTTCCTCTTCAATTCCCATAATTTGGCCAACTCCTAGCCTCATCCAAATCCCTTAAATCTCTCCCTTATCCCTCCTTAATCCAAGCATTTAAACTGATCCAACTCTCCTTTAGCGTAATCCACATGAACTCCAACACTTACCCCTCCGCACTAAAAAATAAATGCATCTATTTGCCAACACAGGAATCGATCCTTGCCTTCCCAAAGCTCCACACGCCACTTTTCTAGGAGCCTAGTGGCGCCACCCTTGCCACTTAACCAAGGCTCTTTTTGTGATGCAATTTACCCATCACTCCACTTAAGGCCACTTAGCCAGAACCCCTAACTCCTAAGTCTAAAATTCCAAAAATTCAACTGGGTTTTGGCCAACTCATGGGCCTTCTATAAGCCCATTTACCTACTCAAAATACTAATTCCACATCCAAATACAAAATTTTAAAAATCTTTACAAAATATTGAAAATCGCGAATAAACCTGAAAATCAGGATGTTACACTACCTATTCGTGAGGTAGAGTTTGGTATTGAGTTAGTGCCTAGGATGACTCCGATATTGATAGCTTCGTACAGAATAGCACCTACTGAATTAAAAGAATTGAAAGCTCAATTGCAAGAGTTAACAGATAGAGGTTTCGCGCGACCTAGTTTCTCTTCTTAGGGTGCACCAGTTTTGTTTGTGGAAAAGAAAGATAGAACTATGAGAATGTGTATCGATTATAGATAGGTCAATAAGGTGACTATAAAGAATAAGTATCCATTGTCAAGGATTAACGATCTATTCGATTAGCTGAAAGGGGCTACAGTGTTTTCAAAGATAGATTTGAGATCAGGCTACTATCAGTTGCGAGTTAAAGATTCTGATGTGCCAAAGACTGCTTGCCAAAGACTGCTTTCCGAATGAGGTACAAACACTATGAGTTTTTGGTTATGCCTTTTAGACTTACTAATGCACCTGCTATTTTCATGGATTTGATGAACCGAATTTTCATACAGTATCTAGATTGACTTGTGGCTGTGTTCATAGATGACATTTTGATTTACTCTCGTGATGTTACCGAGCATGCCGAACATTTGAGACTTGTATTACAGACTTTGCGAGATCAACAGTTGTATGCGAAGTTTAGTAAATGTGAGTTCTGGTCACGCAAGGTCAGTTTTTTGGGCCATGTCGTATCAGCATCGGGTATTCGAGTTGATCCGAGTAAGATTTCAGCTATACTTGATTGGAAACCTCTGAGAAATGTTTCTGAAGTCTGAAGTTTTCTGGGACTCACCGGTTACTATAGACGGTTCGTGAAAGGTTTCTCTATGATTGGAACTCCGATTACAAAGCTATTATAGAAAGATGTAATGTTCGAGGGGTCAGAAAGGTGCGAGAAAAGTTTTGATCAGTTGAAAGCCCTTTTGACCGAAGCTCCAGTACTAGTCCAGCCAAAATCGGGTAAAGAATTTGTTATCTATAGTGATGCATCTTTAAATGGTTTGGGTTGTGTTTTGATGCAGGAAGGCAAAGTCATAGCTTATACCTCGAGACAATTAAAGGCACATGAAAAGAACTATTTGACACACAACCTGGAATTGGTAGCTATTATGTTTGCATTGAAGATATGGCGTCACTATTTTTTCGGTGAGAAATGTCATGTTATTCTGATCACAAAAGCCTAAAATATTTGATAACTTAGAAAGATCTAAATTTGAGACAGCGACGATGGTTAGAGTTGCTAAAAGACTACGAGCTTGTGATTGACTATCATTGGGGTAAGGCTAATGTTGTTGCTGATGCTCTAAGCCGAAAATCACTATTTACTTTGCGTGCAATGAATGTGGATATGGTTATGTCTGATGATGGTTTGATAATAGCTGAATTAAAAGCAAGACCGTTATTTGTTCAATAAATTTGTGATGCTCAAAAGTTGATGATGATTTGTTAGCAAAACGAGCTCATTGTGATTCAGAGTTGATGCTGAGGGTTGTTTGAGGTTCAGAAATCGAATATGTGTTCTGAAAAATTCAGAATTGATTCAGATGATTTTGAATGAAGCTCACAGTAGTCGGTTATCTGTTCATCCAGGTAGTACGAAGATATATAATGATCTAAAACGCCTTTACTGGTAGCATGGTATGAAAAGAGACATTTCAAACTTTGTTTCAAAATGTTTAGTCTGTCAGCAAGTAAAAGTCGAACATCAAGTACCTTCTGGATTTCTTCAGCCGATCATGATACCTGAGTGGAAATGAGATAGAGTCACGATGGATTTTGTATCTGGTTTACCAATGAAATTGGGCAAGAAAGATGCAATCTAGGTTATTGTGGATAGATTAACTAAATCATCTTACTTTGTTCTGGTTCGTACAGATTATTCACTCAATAAGCTAGTTGAATTATATGTTTCTCAGATTGTGAGATTACACGGTGTGCCTATTTCTATTGTTTTGGATAGAGATTCGAGGTTTACATCGTGGTTTTGGAAGAAACTGCAAGACGCACTAGGTACGAAATTACATTTCAGCACTACTTTCCATCTGCAAACAGATGGTCAGTCTGAGCGAATCATTCAGATACTTGAGGATATGTTGAGATGTTGCATTCTCTACTTCGAAGGTACGTGGGAAAGATACTTACCTCTGATTGAATTTGCATACAATAATAGCTTTCAATCGAGTATGAAAATGGAACCTTACAAGGCTTTGTACGGTCGTAAATGTCGTATACCATTGTATTGGACTCAGCTCAGTCAAAACAAGATACACAGGGTCGATTTGATCAGAGAGACTGAACATAAAGTGAAAGTAATCCGTGAAAGTTTGAAAACAGCGTCAGTTCGTCAGAAATCGTATGCAGACTTGAAACGAAAAGATATAGAACTTCAGATCAGGGATAAAGTATTTTTCAAAGTCTCGCCTTGGAAGAAAATACTCAGTTTCGGTCAGAAAGGCAAACTGAGTCTGAGATTTATAGTGCCGCATGAGATTATAGAGCGTATCGGGTTGGTTGCTTATAGACTATTATTGCCACCTGAGCTAGAAAAGATCAACAACGTATTCCATGTGTGACAGCCCAAAATTGACCCTAGTCGGAAGGTGGTCTCGGGACCACAAAACCGAGGCATAAAAATAATTAAAAATTTATTTTGATGCCTATAATATGTGTGTGCTCATGTATGACATTTTATGATGATTGATTTAGTGTTATAAGGGTGAATTCCACAAGAAAGGACTTAGTAATGAACTTTGAAAGTATGATAGGAAATGTGTGATGACTAATTAAAGCATGCATGCAAAATAATGGACTTGCATGTCAAATTCCCCTTTATAGGTGGTGGCCGGCCATGACAAGGAGGATGGGCTAAACATGTCATGAAACATGTTTTGTTGGTGCATTAGGGTGAAATAATAAACAAAGGTGTATGGGTGATAAAAAATGAAAAAAATGTGTGTGAGTGTGGTAATCCCCCCATTGCCGTGAGTTGTAGAGAAGGAAAGAAAAAATTTTGTTCATCCTTTCTTTGAGCCAAAACTAAGGAAGAAGGAGGATTTTTGCTTCATGCTTGGTTTGGAAGAGATCTAGAAGGAGATTTGGCTAAGTTTGCATCAAGATTAAGGTATGTATGAGGTTGTGTTAGGAGTTTCATGCATGTTTTGGTTGCTAACTTGATGTGCATGTTAGCCATGGCTCAAATCTTTGTTAAGCCATGGAAATGGTATTTGGCCAAAGTTGTTATGGTGATAAAGCCATTGCATGCTAAGTGTGAAGCTTGATGATGATGCATGCAATGATGGATTGTCTACTCTTGAGTAAGATTTTGAGCTTTCTTTTGTTTTATCATGATTGAAGTTGAAAAGGAGCATGATTGTCATATTCGCCATGATGCATTCATGAGCATGGTTCATGCTTCTTGCATGTTAGTTAAAATTTGTGTTTTGGATGGCTATGGACACCTTGAAATTCGCCATGCTCATATATGTATATATATGTTTGCACATGATGTTTTGGTTATGAAGGAAGTGATGAATAAGTTTGTTTAAAGAAGAAGATGTTGAAGAATAATTGTGAAATTGTAAGCACATTCGGCCTAGCACACATATGAGTGCTTGATGCTATATTGTAAGTTTTGAGCTACAATATGCAAAGCATTAACTAGTAAAATGCATGCTGTTTTGTGTGGTATTAAGTGCATAATTGGCCTCAACATGGACAAGTATATTCGGCCTTGGGTAGCCTATTGAAGGCCTTAGCTTTTCCTTGATGCTCGAATAAATTGTATTGAATTGCTTGATGTAGTATAAAATGTGCATGACCATTGTGTATTCAAGCTAAAGGGTGGCCATATGACCATTTAAATTCCTTGTCATATTCGCCATAAGCTAGCACAATGAGGTTTTGATAAATTGAATTTGTTTGAATTAGCTCAAGAGCTAAGAGGGCCACAATTGGACAAGGGAAGGAAAAGTAATCGAATAGCCGTAAAAGCCGCTCGACAACATCCGAGGTAAGTCCTCAAGAAGTGACCTTACTTGAATTATGTGGAATGAAATATGGATGTATTGATTATTGATTTATGTGTATGAGTATTGAATGATACCCGGGCTAAGTCCCAAGGCGATTATGTTAGTGATTATAATTGTGTTTGAGCCTTAGTAACGAAAATAAATATGTATGTCCAATGATTATTGATGTATGTGCATGAGAAATTGAATGATATCCGGGCTAAGCCTCAAGACAATTATGCTGGAAATTATAACCGGTTAAGACCCAAGGCAATTGTGCTAGTGGCTACATCCGGCTAAGACCAAGGCATTCGTGCGAAGTCATTCTATCCGGCTAAGACCAAGGCATTTGTGCAAATCGTGATATCCGGGTTAAGTCCCGTGAGGCCTTGGTGCGGGTTACCATAACCGGCTATGTCCCAAGGCGATTGATCGAGTAGCGACATCCGGTTAAACTCCAAGGTATGTGATTTGAAAATTATAAGCTTGCTGGAAAATTTCAGCTAATGCACTTGTGAAATTTCCCAATGACAAGGTAAGTGTGGTGTGTGCTTTATGCGCTAGGAGTAAGAGCGTGTGAATATCCGCTCCTATGATGGAACGAGTTATCGGCCTTAATGAAGCCGTTATTTGTGTATGAACATAAGAGTTGGGATGGTGAAGTAAGTATGATTATGTGAATGTGCATCAATGAAATGATGCATTTAACTATTTGAATGTATTGCTGTAATTAGAGTTGATTATATTCCTTGAGACTTACTAAGCATAAAAATGCTTACTCCGCTACTTTGGCTCTCGTTTTCTAGATTTCGCCGATAGCAATCGGATTCGGGATCGTTGAAGTCAAGTCATCCACACTATCAAGCCCCCATTTTGGTATAAATTCTTGGTTGAACTTGAAATGGCATGTATAGGACTACCCTTGTTGGTTTAAATATGTTATAATGTATATGTGTACGGCCATGCGAAAATGGCTCGTAATAGTGAAGTATCAACTTAAACTATTTGCGGTTTGTATATATATATATGGTGTCATGATGTGACTATGAATTGAAATGGGAATGTTGGTCACATGATCAGCCATTGGCATGGTTAAAATGATCATATGTGGACCTATGTAAGGCAAGACTAGTTGGTTCATGGAGACTACAAAATAGGTAAGACCTACCTTAAAACAGATGCTGCCAGCTGCAGTAACGTGAATGTGAAAAATCACCAAAATTTGTAAGAATGGTATTAAATAGTGAATCAGCTATGTAAATGAACATTGATGAGTCTATTTTCATATGGAAGAAACGAAATGGTCATAGGAGTTACATGTTAAGAGATATTAAAGCTATTGTAAGACAGGGCCAGAACGGTTTCTGGGTTCCCTGTCGCAACTTTAAAATTTACTATAAATTATCCAGAAATAATTAGGAGACATACCTTATATGTAAAGATTCCATTTTGAGTCTAGTTTCATTAGAAAGAAACGGCACCAGCATTAAAGCCCCGTACAGAGAGATATTCAAGTTATACCGCGCGAAGGTCAGAGCAGTCGATCCCTGTAACATGGGTGACTTTAACTAATAAACTGTACCAATTGGCCCGACCAAAATTCTAGAAATAAATCCATGGATGGATATATGAGTCTAAATTCAGGAAAATTTACGAAACTAGTTTCCGAGTTTTGAAACTCGAGATATGATTTTAAGGCGACAGTGACGCAGTTTTTCCAGCCTGACTGAAATGTCCAATGGATGGGCAAAACAAGTGAACTTGGCTTGCTAACCCCTCGTGTCCGACACCGGCGATGGTCTCGGGTTCGGGGTGTTACAATTTTATTGGTATCAGAGCCAGGTTTAGTCGATTCTAGGACTACCGTGAGGTGTTTGGGGTCTAGCTATACATGCCATTAAATAATGAATCGATAGTGTGGTGATTTCGACAATTTGACTTTGAGTTTGTTTATAGCAATGGATCCCGATCCCAACCGAGCAATAGCTGATGATGTGGAGAGTGTGGCGCTGCCTCAAGACAAGGGACAGCGCCGGCGGACTCTCAACCTATGGCCAGCAATCCGAATGATGAGGCTAGGCAAGCCTTTTATAGTGTGATGAACGAATGGTTTAATCAATACATTCGAACTAACACGGCTGTCCCACAACCTCCATTCCCGAAAAATGCAACCTCAAGACCTACAATACCTCCCAGAATCGACCAAATAAGGTCAAGTAAGCCCCAATCGATAGGATTCAAAACATGGGGCCACTGAATTTAAAGCTACGGATGATGATGATGCCGAACGAGCTGAATTTTGGTTGGACAACACTATCCGGTGCTCGATGAGCTATCTTGTACACCGATGAGTGCTTAAAGTGTACCATCTCCTTGCTACGTGATTCCACCTACTATTGGTGGAGTACTCGACTGTGGTACCTAGAGAGCAAGTGACTTGGGAATTCTTTCAAACCAAGTTCAAAAAAAAAAAAAAAAAAAAAAAAGTATATCAGTCAGAGATTCATCGACCAAAAGCGAAGGGAATTTCTTGATCTTAAGCAAGG
The DNA here is from genome assembly GCF_025698485.1 of Gossypium arboreum. Lineage (NCBI taxonomy): Eukaryota > Viridiplantae > Streptophyta > Magnoliopsida > Malvales > Malvaceae > Gossypium > Gossypium arboreum. The sequence goes on from NC_069073.1 coordinate 30,878,327, forward strand.
TTCTATGTCGGTTACCGACTATGAACGAAAATTTGTGAGGCTTAGCCGATACACGCGAGAATGCATTTCGTCCGAAGCTATTATGTGTAAACGCTTCGAGGATAGGCTGAATGATGATATAAGGATGTTCGTTGGCATTCTCGAAATACGAGAGATCGTAGTACTTGTTGAGCGAGCTTGTAAAGTCAAGAGCTTAGAAAGGAGAAACAAAAGCGATGTGGGAATTGGAGAATTCGAAGAGGTCCTCGGAAAGTCTCTTCAACAGCAATCAAGAGATTTCGAGATGATGTGAACCGGTCTAGAGGCACTTTGGGCTTTTCTAGACGAGGACGCGATCGACCCCTGTGACCACACGAGTCACTTGATCGCCAGTGGTGGAAATGATCGCCGAGAGAGGCGGAGTGTCAACATTGTGGCAAATGGCATTCGGGAGCTGTTGGTTTCGTGATCGCTCCCGCTATAAGTGTGGATCGGCCGACCACTTTAGGAAGGATTGCCCGAGGATGCTTGAATGAATGTGAGTCGAGTGGAAACTCGGGTGCTACCCTTCGCCGAGGTAGGCCACCTAGAAATATGGGCAATGTCGATGGCGGTCGAGAGGATCTAGAGATGCTACCATCGATCTCGAGGCTCGTGCTCCTGCGAGGACTTATGCCATACGCGCACGCCGAGGATCTGCCTCTCCGGATGTCATTACGGTGCTTTCACTCTTTTCAATACTAATGTGATTGCTTTGATTGACCCCGGTTCTACTCAATCTTATATATGTGAAACCTTAGCATCCAAGAAGACTTTGCCTATTGAGTCTCATCGAGTTTGTAATTCGGTGTCAAACCCTTGGGTCATTACGTGCTTGTCAACAAAGTGTGCAAGAAAAGTCCCCTAGTGTTCCGAGGTTCTTGTTTCCCGGCGGACTTGATGCTTTTGCCGTTCGATGAATTCGACGTTATTCTTGGTTTGAATGGGTTGACCATGCACGATGCGGTCGTAAATTGCAAAAGCAAGACTATCGATTTGAGGTGCGCGAATAACGAGATAATTCGGGTTAAGTCTACGGACTTAAAGGGGTTGCCACCGTAATATCGCAATGTTGGCCCGAAAATATGTAAGAAAAGAGTGCGGCGTACCTTGCGACGTGCTTTCGATGACAAGGAATCGAAAAGAAACCCGAATCTGTGCCGTGGTTTGTGAATACCGGATGTTTTCCTGAAGAATTGCCGGTTTACCACTGTTCGGAAATAGAATTTGGCATCGAATTGGTACCGGTACCACTCCAATTTCGATAGCTCGTGTATCGTATGGCACCAACGGAATTAAAGGAGTTGGAAGCTCGATTGCAAGAATTGGTGGATAGAGGTTTTGCTCGCCCGAGTTTTTCGCCTTGGGTGCGCCGGTGTTGTTCGTGAAAAGAAGGATGGAACCATGCGGTGTGCATCGATTATCGTCGACTTAATAAAGCGATAATAAAGAACAAATATCCGCTGCCACGTATCGATGACTTGTTCGATCAACTAAAGGGAGCCTCGGTGTTCTCGAAAATAGATTTGAGATCGGGCTATTATCAATTGCGAATCCGAGATTCGGACGTACCCAAGACCGCCTTGTAAGCGAGATATGGTCACTATGAGTTCCTAGTGATGCCGTTTGGGCTCACTAATGCCCTGCGGTATTTATGGATTTAATGAATCGGATCTTTAGACCATATTTGGATCGATTCGTAGTCGTGTTCATTGATGACATCTTGGTCTATTCAAGAAATGAGACCGAACATCTTTGAACACTGCGGTTAGTGCTGCAAATTTTACGGGATAAGCAATTATATGCTAAGTTCAGCAAGTGTGAGTTCGGTTAGAGAGGTTAGCTTCTTGGGTCATGTGGTATCAGATCGGGTATTCGAGTCGACCGAATAAAATTTCAGCCATACTTAATTGGAAGCCTCCAGAAATATTCTCGAGGTTCGACTTTTTGGGGCTTAGGTTATTACCGACGATTTGTAAAAGGCTTCTCAACGATAGCCACGCCGATGACGGCTTACTCCAAAAGGATGTTAAGTTCAAATGGACGGAGAAATGCCAAAAAAGTTTCGATCAACTGAAAACTTATTTGACTAAAGCCCCAATTCTAGTGCAACCCGAGTCCCAAAGAGCTTGTCATCTATAGCGACGCTCTCTACTTGGGTTAGGTTGCGTATTAATGCAAGAAGGTCGAGTTGTGGCCTATGCGTCGAGGCAATTAAAGCCACATGAGAAAAATTATCCGACTCATGATCTCGAATTGGCCGCCATCGTATTCGCCTTTAAAGATTTGGTGACATTACTTATTTGGTGAAAGGTGCCATGTATACTCGGATCACAAAAGTCTCAAATATTTGATGATCCAAAGAGACTTAAATCTGCGACAAAGACGTTGGCTCGAGTGTTAAAGGATTACGAGCTGGTCATTGACTATCACGGGAAAGGCGAATGTGGTTGCGGATGCCTTGAGTCGAATCATTATTCGCTCTACGAGCGATGAACGTGCACTTGTCTGCTCGATCCGATAGTGTGTTAGTAGCTGAATTGAAAGCCAAACCACTATTGATACATCAAATTCGAGAAGCTCGAGAAAGTCGACGACGAGTTGGCGCAAAACGGGCCGAGTGTGTTCCAAACAAGGATTCGAGTTTCAAATCGATGATGACGATTGTTTGAGGTTCAAAAGTCGTCTGTGTGTTCCAAAGAATTGAACTCATTTCGATAATTCGAATGAAGCCCATTGTAGCCGAATGGCAATCCACCCGGGAGTACGAAGATGTACAATGATTTGAAACGTCGGTTTTGGTGGCATGGTATGAAGCGAGACATCTCCGACTTTGTTTGAGATGTTTAATATGTCAACAAGTGAAAGCGGAACATCGGTGCCTTCAGATTACTTCACCAATCACGATACTCGAGTGGAAATGGGATCGAGTCACAATGGACTTTGTATCCGGACCGCCATTGTCGACAAGTAAGAAGGATGCGGTTTGGGTCGTGGTAGATCGATTGACTAAGTCGGCCCACTTTGTCCCCGTCGCATTTAATTTTTCAATTGACAAATTAGTGAATTGTACGTTTCTCAGTTGTGAGACTACACGGGTGCCTATTTCCATCGTGTCGATAGAGATCCGAGATTTACCTCGCGATTTTGGAAAAAGTTGCAAGAAGCTTTGGGTACCAAGTTGCATTTCAAAGACCGCCTTTCACCCCCAAACCGATGGTCAATCCGAGCGGATAATTCGGATACTTGAGGATATGTTAAGATGTTGCGTCCTCGAGTTTAGTGGTTTATGGGAACGGTATTTGCCGTTGATTGAATTCGCTTACAACAACACTTTCAATCAAGTATTAAGATGGCACCCTACGAGGCCTTGTACGGTCGTAAATGCCGTACACCATTGTTTTGGACCGAGCTCGGTGAAAGCAAGATTTTCGGTGGATTTGATTAGGGATGCTGAATGTAAAGTGAAAGTAATCCGTGAAAGTCTCAAGATAGCCTCCGATCGTTAGAAGTCGACGCGGACTGAAGCGTAAGGATATCGAGTATCGTGGGTGATAAAGTGTTTCTCAAGGTATCGCTTGGAAAAAGATACTGATTCTACCGTAAGGGCAAGTTGAGCCCGAGGTTCGTTGGGCCATATGAGATATCCGAGCGAGTCGATCCAGTGGCATATCGCTTGATTTTGCCCCGAACTCGAAAAGGTTCACGATGTCTTTCACGCTTCGATGCTTTGACGCTATAGATCCGATCCATCGCACGTGATTAGTCCATCGAAATTGAAATTCAAGCTAATATGAGTTATGAGGAAGAACCGATTCGTATCCTATCACGAGAAGTGAAAGAGTTGTGAAACAAGCGGGTTCCGCTAGTAAAAGTGTTATGGCTCAAGCACGGGATAGAAGAAGCTACTTGGGAGACCGAGAACTCTATGAAAGAGCGATATCCAAACCTATTTACGGTAAGATTTTCGGGACGAAAATTTCTTAAGTGGGGAGAGTTGTGACAGCCCAAAATTGACCCTAGTCGGAAGGTGGTCTCGGGACCACAAAACCGAGGCATAAAAATAATTAAAATTTATTTTGATGCCTATAATATGTGTGTGCTCATGTATGACATTTTATGATGATTGATTTAGTGTTATAAGGGTGAATTCCACAAGAAAGGACTTAGTAATGAACTTTGAAAGTATGATAGGAAATGTGTGATGACTAATTAAAGCATGCATGCAAAATAATGGACTTGCATGTCAAATTCCCCTTTATAGGTGGTGGCCGGCCATGACAAGGAGGATGGGCTAAACATGTCATGAAACATGTTTTGTTGGTGCATTAGGGTGAAATAATAAACAAAGGTGTATGGGTGATAAAAATGAAAAAAATGTGTGTGAGTGTGGTAATCCCCCATTGCCGTGAGTTGTAGAGAAGGAAAGAAAAAATTTTGTTCATCCTTTCTTTGAGCCAAAACTAAGGAAGAAGGAGGATTTTTGCTTCATGCTTGGTTTGGAAGAGATCTAGAAGGAGATTTGGCTAAGTTTGCATCAAGATTAAGGTATGTATGAGGTTGTGTTAGGAGTTTCATGCATGTTTTGGTTGCTAACTTGATGTGCATGTTAGCCATGGCTCAAATCTTTGTTAAGCCATGGAAATGGTATTTGGCCAAAGTTGTTATGGTGATAAAGCCATTGCATGCTAAGTGTGAAGCTTGATGATGATGCATGCAATGATGGATTGTCTACTCTTGAGTAAGATTTTGAGCTTTCTTTTGTTTTATCATGATTGAAGTTGAAAAGGAGCATGATTGTCATATTCGCCATGATGCATTCATGAGCATGGTTCATGCTTCTTGCATGTTAGTTAAAATTTGTGTTTTGGATGGCTATGGACACCTTGAAATTCGCCATGCTCATATATGTATATATATGTTTGCACATGATGTTTTGGTTATGAAGGAAGTGATGAATAAGTTTGTTTAAAGAAGAAGATGTTGAAGAATAATTGTGAAATTGTAAGCACATTCGGCCTAGCACACATATGAGTGCTTGATGCTATATTGTAAGTTTTGAGCTACAATATGCAAAGCATTAACTAGTAAAATGCATGCTGTTTTGTGTGGTATTAAGTGCATAATTGGCCTCAACATGGACAAGTATATTCGCCTTGGGTAGCCTATTGAAGGCCTTAGCTTTTCCTTGATGCTCGAATAAATTGTATTGAATTGCTTGATGTAGTATAAAATGTGCATGACCATTGTGTATTCAAGCTAAAGGGTGGCCATATGACCATTTAAATTCCTTGTCATATTCGCCATAAGCTAGCACAATGAGGTTTTGATAAATTGAATTTGTTTGAATTAGCTCAAGAGCTAAGAGGGCCACAATTGGACAAGGGAAGGAAAAGTAATCGAATAGCCGTAAAAGCCGTTCGACAACATCCGAGGTAAGTCCTCAAGAAGTGACCTTACTTGAATTATGTGGAATGAAATATGGATGTATTGATTATTGATTTATGTGTGTATGAGTATTCGAATGATACCCGGCTAAGTCCGAAGGCGATTATGTTAGTGATTATAATTGTGTTTGAGCCTTAGTAACGAAAATAAATATGTATGTCCAATGATTATTGATGTATGTGTGCATGAGAAATTGAATGATATCCGGCTAAGCCCAAGACAATTATGCTGGAAATTATAACCGGTTAAGACCAAGGCAATTGTGCTAGTGGCTACATCCGGCTAAGACCAAGGCATTTGTGCAAATCGTGATATCCGGTTAAGTCCCGTAGGCCTTGGTGCGGGTTACCATAACCGGCTATGTCCCGAAGGCGATTGATCGAGTAGCGACATCGGTTAAACTCGAAGGTATGTGATTTGAAAATTATAAGCTTGCTGGAAAATTTCAGCTAATGCACTTGTGAAATTTCCCAATGACAAGGTAAGTGCGGTGTGTGACAAGGTAAGTGCGGTGTGTGCTTTGCGCGCTAGGAGTAAGAGCGTGTGAATATCCGCTCCTATGATGGAACGAGTTATCGGCCTTAATGAAGCCGTTATTTGTGTATGAACATAAGAGTTGGGATGGTGAAGTAAGTATGATTATGTGAATGTGCATCAATGAAATGATGCATTTAACTATTTGAATGTATTGCTGTAATTAGAGTTGATTATATTCCTTGAGACTTACTAAGCATAAAAATGCTTACTCCGCTACTTTGGCTCTCAGTTTTCTAGATTTCGCTCGATAGCAATCGGATTCGGGATCGTTGAAGTCGAAGTCATCCACACTATCAAGCCCCCATTTTGGTATAAATTCTTGGTTGAACTTGAAATGGCATGTATAGGACTACCCTTGTTGGTTTAAATATGTTATAATGTATATGTGTACGGCCATGCGAAAATGGCTCGTAATAGTGAAGTATCAACTTAAACTATTTGCGGTTTGTATATATATATATGGTGTCATGATGTGACTATGAATTGGAAATGGGAATGTTGGTCACATGATCAGCCATTGGCATGGTTAAAATGATCATATGTGGACCTATGTAAGGCAAGACTAGTTGGTTCATGGAGACTACAAAATAGGTAAGACCTACCTTAAAACAGATGCTGCCAGCTGCAGTAACGTGAATGTGAAAAATCACCAAAATTTGTAAGAATGGTATTAAATAGTGAATCAGCTATGTAAATGAACATTGATGAGTCTATTTTCATATGGAAGAAACGAAATGGTCATAGGAGTTACATGTTAAGAGATATTAAAGCTATTGTAAGACAGGGCCAGAACGGTTTCTGGGTTCCCTGTCGCAACTTTAAAATTTACTATAAATTATCCAGAAATAATTAGGAGACATACCTTATATGTAAAGATTCCATTTTGAGTCTAGTTTCATTAGAAAGAAACGGCACCAGCATTAAAGCCCCGTACAGAGAGATATTCAAGTTATACCGCGCGAAGGTCAGAGCAGTCGATCCCTGTAACATGGGTGACTTTAACTAATAAACTGTACCAATTGGCCCGACCAAAAATTCTAGAAATAAATCCATGGATGGATATATGAGTCTAAATTCAGGGAAAATTTACGAAACTAGTTTCCGAGTTTTGAAACTCGAGATATGATTTTTAAGGCGACAGTGACGCAGTTTTTCCAGCCTGACTGGAAATGTCCAATGGATGGGCAAAACAAGTGAACTTGGCTTGCTAACCCCTCGTGTCCGACACCGGCGATGGTCTCGGGTTCGGGGTGTTACACCATGTTTTGATGTTTTGTAGATATCGATCTGATCCTTCACATGTGATTAGTCAGTCAGAAATTGAGATTAACTCAATATAACATATGAAGAAGAATTGATTCGTATTTTGGCTTGTGAGGTTAAAGAATTGCGAAATAAGAAAATTCTGTTAGTTAAAGTACTGTGGCATAAACATGGAGTTGAGGAAGCAACGTGGGAGCCAAAAGATGCAATGAAAGAGAGTTATCCGAACCTATTCACCGGTATGATTCTCGGGGATGAAAATCCTTAAGGGGGAGAGTTGTAATATCCTAATTTAGACCCTATTTAGAACTGTGGTTTTGGGACCACAAATCTAACTCAGAAAAATATTTTAAAAACATTTTTTTGTGTTTATTATGTGTGAATTTATATCTGTCAAATTTTTGTGATTTAATTTTGTCGTTTGAGTGCTCGATTAAAAAAAACGACTTAATCGTGTAAAATGAAAATTTGATGGTTAAATGTGAATGTGGCTAATTATTGTTTTCTTTATAATATGAACCATTTATGTTGCAATTATGCCATTGATATTACGTATGGAAGACATTAGACATATAATATATAGTTTTATTATAAAATCACTAATGTTAAATATGTAAACTTATTAATATGTTAATACATCATAAAATATAAAAAATTAAAGCCATTTTGGTGTTCATACTTGTTCTTGCCGAATACAAAAGAAAAGAAAAAGAAAATAAAAGGGTTTTAAAGTTTGAGATTTAATGGGATTATGAATAGTATATTTTGGTTTGGTTAAATAAGTTGATTATGCTTTGAGATGTTTATTTGCTTATGACTTACTAAGCTATGATAGCTTATTGTGTGTACATGTTTTCTTCTGTTTTATAGATTTTGGAGTCAAGTTACGAGCTCGGGGATCGTCAGCAAAGTCTATCACACTATCAACTATTTTTGATACTTTATAAGTTGAATTTGAACTTATGGCATGTATGGGCTAACCATTGTGTTAGTTTATTTTGATTGAGTATGTATATAAAGTCATGCGAATATGGCTAAGTATAATGTTTAAGTTAAAGGAAATTTCGTTTTTGGTATATATATATATGAGGGAGGTGTTTGATATATATGTTAATGGTTGTATAATTACGGTTATGGTTTAAGTCTATTTTGAAAATATCAAACATGCTATATGCATATGATATATTTGGTATATTGATGATGATATAGTCATGTGGGTTGATAGGATTAAAAAGGTGAAAAGTTTATATATATGTAAATGACCGTGATTTGAAGTGTGGATATTCGGTTGTGGAATAGAATAGATATAGATATAAGTTTATTATCTTTGTTCATTGATTATAAATGAAATTTTAAGCATAATGAATAGTTTGTGAAATGACTATGTTTAGTTTGGCAAACAAGGTAAATAAATTTTCGGTGGATGTAAAATAATTGAGGTGTTATTTATTTGATGAATAAATTGGATTGCTTTGGCTATAGGGATTTATATATAGATTTAGCTGAATATGTGGTTATCAAATTGGTTTTAAGTATGACTTTTGTTTATTTAATTGATATGTGATAGTAACATGTTAAAACAAATTTGAGTGATATGCTATATATGTTGGATGAATAGCTAATATGTATTATATATTTATATATAATTGATATGTTGGTGTGAAGGGTAAAATAATAGGTTTGGATATTCATTTTGGTTATTGGAAATGTTTCATAATTGTAATGTGATTGAGCATAGTAGAAGTAGACAACAAATAAGGCATATATGTTTGCATGTTATATATATATTCGGTTAAAGGTTTAGCAAATGAACATATGAATAGTAATTTCAGTTTTAATAATTAAGTTGGTTTTGATTTAAATTATAATAAGTTTGCATGTATGTTTGATTTTAAGTAATGAATAATGAGATGTTTATATCCATATGCTTATAACCGGCCATTTAATAATGATTATTGTTGTATGTTATTTAATTTATGTGTAACCTGTAATAATTAGTTTGATTTAGTATATATTTAGTTGTGATATTTTAAGATGTTTAATTTCTATGTGTATCTATGATTATCCGAAAGTTTTGTTTAGTTTGGCAGTACCTCGTAACCCCTTTTTGGCGATGGATACAGGTTAGGGGTGTATATTTGATTGGTATCACAGCTACGGTTTAGTCGATTCTAGGACTAACGTAGTGCGTGTGAGTCTAGCTATATATGCCATATTATATACTGCGATAGTGTGATGATTTCTAACATTTGAAAATGTGTTTTCGTATAGTAAATGGATCCTGATAGAGCCGTAGCTGATGATGTCGAGAGTATAGGACTTGCTCCCGCACAAAGGATAACACCGGTTAATTCTCAACCAACTTCGAATAACCAAGAGGGAAAGGCTAAGCAAGTCTTTTATCAAATGATGAATGACTGGTTTACTCAGTATATTGGATGAATCCGGCTGTACAACAACCTCCACCCCCGATTAATCCTTTTCCGATACCTGCTATGCCTCTAGTGAGTGATCCGTTGAGATTACATAACCCTCCTGCTGATAAAATTAGAAAACATAGGGCTGAAGAATTCAGAGCTACTGATGATGATGATGCTGAGCGAGCTGAATTCTGGTTTGATAATAATATCCGCGTATTTGATGAGTTATCTTGTACTCTAGATGAGTGCTTAAAATGTGCCATATCATTGTCATGAAACATTGTATATCACTAGTGGAATACACTAGTATGGTGGTTCTGAAAGAATGGGTGACCTAGGACTTTTTTCAGACTGAGTTCCGTAAGAAATATATCAGTCAGAGATTCATTGATAAAAAACGCAAGGTATTTCTTGAGTTAAAACAGAGTCGTATGACTGTGATAGAATATGAACAAAAATTTGTGAAACTTAGTCGGTATGCTTGAAAGTGTGTTCCGACTGAAGCCATAATGTGTAAAAGATTTGAAGACGGGTTGAACGAAGACATTAAACTACTAGTTGGCATACTTGAAATAAAAGAGTTCATAGTACTAGTTGAGCAAGCTTGCAAAGCTGAAGAGCTCGGGAAAGAAAAAAGAAAAGCTGACTTTGAAGCTAGAGATTCACGTAAGAGATCATCGAGTAAGTTATTTCAGTCGGTATCCAAGAAGTTCTGAGATGATTTTAGTCATTTTAAGGCCACTTTTGGTTATTCTAGACGGGATTGGGATAGACCACCTGTGAGCTCGATAGCTACCTCAATAGCTAGTGTTGGTAATGTTAGATCGAATCAACCTGAGTGTAAACATTATGGTAAACAACTTCCTGGCAAGTGTAGATTGCATGATCGAGCCTATTTTAAGTGTGGATCAATGGATCATTTTGTTCGTGAATGCCCTGAGTTAGCTAAACAAAATCCAGTATGGAATACGAGATTGGGTAGCACTACACTCGAGGTAGACCACCTAGAAATATGAGTAATATAAGTAGCAATCAGAGAGGAACTAAAGACATGACAGTTCGATCTGGGGCTCATGCACCTGCCAAAGCTTATGCCATATGTGCTCGCGAGGAGGCTTCATTCCCAGATGTTATTACTGGTACATTCACTCTCTGTGATACTAGTGTTGCATTGATTGATCCTAGTCTGACTCATTCTTATGTGTGTGAGACTTTAGTATTCAGTAAGACTTTGTGTAACACCCCAAACCCGGCCTAGACATTATGGCCGAATCTGCCGGTGTCATATTGAAGTGTTTTTCGAAACCATAATTTCATTAGAAAGCCCGTTATCTCTTAAAACCTTATTATATCATTAACGAACATTTGTGAATCATATTAGATTGTTATTACACTTTAAAACTATGTTTGTTGCGGAAGCTTTAAAATTATATTAAGAAGTCGTGGTGTTTTAAAAAACAGTTATCTTTTGAAAACACGTCTTCTTCCTACAACTTGCAGTTTATATCAAAGCAAGAAAAAATCCCAAATTTAAAGTTAAAACCTTAGAGAGGCCTTATTACATGAAAATTCCCAAATTAAACTACTTATAATTTAAAAGATAATTGCGGAAGCATAAGCTGTTGTGTGGCCACCTTCGAGTCCCTTGCAGCACAAGTCCGCCTAAGGATTACCTGTATAGTTAACAGATGGGTAAGTTTACGAAAACTCAGTGTGTAATCCTATATAAGCAAACAGTCAAACATACTGTGAATGAATACAGTCTGGGCCTAAGCCCAAATCAATAACAGTGGCAATAACAGTAAACAGTATGCAAGTCCTACCCATCTAGCATCTACACATCATCTCCGTACCAACCCTACACACCATGTGGGGATAAAATCAACCCACCCATCCTTACACTCCAGAATTAGCACCGGTTGCGGCACTAAACAGTATTGTAGCAAAGTTGCCAGTGATATGAATGGCTTAAAGCCAGTAGTAGGTCCACAGTCGTCTTGGGTGACCCGTGCAACCTTAGATCCATAGTCGTCTTGCGCGACCTGTGTGACCATATCAATACAGTACACTTCCTCTAAAATAACAATCCCAACCCCATGCAACATGTCATGCATCGTATCATAATATCTTACATGGATGCAATATACATATAACGTGGCATGCTCAAATACAGTCATACACATCGTAGGGCAAATCAGTCATTTTACCTTACAGGGGTATTATAGTCATTTTACCTTATAGAGGTATTTTAGTCATTTTATCCCATGGGCGTATTTCAATCATTTTATCCTATGAAGGTATTTCAGTCATTTTACCCTATGGGGGTATTCCAGTTATTTTACCCTATGGGGGTATTTCGGTCATTTTACCCTATGGGGGTATTTTGGTCATTTTATCATATAGGGGTATTTAGGTCATTTACCCTATGGGGGTATTTCGATCATTTTACCTATGGGGGTATTTTAGTCATTATTTCGACCCAACATGGCCCAAATTAGCCTAAGCCCATGAGATCGCCCATGGTGGCCTCTCGTAATCTAGTACCCACATTTATGAGTTTGAGATTACCACACGAGTGATCGCACGCCCATATGGCATCAATGGTCCTATTTTTTGGTTTTTGCCAATTTACGGTTAAGACAGTCATTACACACTTGATTGCGAAAAGGCGTAGAAGCCAACGAACACCAACCTATATTCAAACACAAAGCACCATTAATCTTATTAATAATAGGATTAGCAATCCCTTTCTATATCACTTAACAAAACGATATCTCATCACTTGCCTACCTCAATCGATTAGGGTTTGCAGACCTAAGCCGTTGTAAGAGACTAATCTCTAGTTCCTTAAAGATAACCTGAAATCCAACTGACACTGATTAACATATATTCCCACGATCAGATTGAACCGACAAAAGATCACTTATCAAAGTGGAACCCATACATAGGGGAAAGGAACAATCACTCTAGTACTCTCCATTAAAAGACAAAAGCTTAGCACAACATACCCTAGCAATTAATGGCGGAAAGAGGAGATGTTAAAAGAAAACTATTAGTATGATAAAAAGAAAAAGAGAGAAAGAGAAGCCAGAATGTTTGTAAATGCCACCAAAATCTATAGAGAGCAGTGAAGATTTGGTACAGTGAGGTGGAGAAATAACAGTTTTTGGTCAAGGAGAAACCGATATAGGGTGAGGGTGCGAAGTAAGATTCGGTCAAGAAAGGACCAATAGAGAGGGAGAGGGGAGAATACAAGATATTCGACCAAGAAGCCACCACCGATTGAGGGGAGAAAAGATGGAGTAATCAATCAAGAAAGGTCACAACAAGAAAAAAAACTGTAAGAATAACTTGACAAAACCAAAAGTGTGAAAGGAAAAGAGAGAGAACAAAATTGCGTAACGCAGAAAAAGAGATACTTGAAAGAACCTTAGGTACCAATCGGCTTCTAGAGAACAACAGGAAATACCCAAAAATGCTCACAAAATAAAAATAGAATAAACAAACTCACCCCCAAAATCAAAATTCCTGAGTATTCCTTGATCAAATTCTGCACTCTATTCCCTCTCCCCTCACTTCCCTTGATTTCTTCCTAATATCTCTCCTCAACTCCCTCCTACAATCCCTCCATGACCAATTCAAACTCCACTCCACTCTGCAGCATTTCTGTCAGACTCTACTACCTCCCATGGCCATCAGTAAAAATAATCTCCATTTGCACAAGCAAGGATTCGAACCTCAGACCACTAGCACACTTCACACGCCACTATCCACTAGACCAGCATGCCCATTCTATCATGATTTTAACAAATTTTACTTATAACCCTATTGACCAAAGATAGGGGTTTTATCCTTAAAAACCAAAATTTTTGTGGAAGCTAAAGCTTGAATCCAAGACTTCCCAGACTCTCCAGAACACTTAACCACTGATGCAAACACTCATTTCTGTCACCTTCTTGCGTAAGTAAATATTTATGAGCAGCTTCCTAACTGTTCCCATGCTCAAGACATAATATTTCTAGTCCCAAATTCAGGGTGTTACACTTTACCTGTTGCGTCTACTGAATTTGTGATTAGAGTGTCGAACCCCTAGGGTCGGTGTGTTCTGGTTGAGAAAGTGCGTAAGAAGTCCGTTGGTGATTTGACATTCGTGTTTTCCTACCGATTTGATAGTGTTTCCATTTGATGAGTTCGATATAATTCTGGGTATGGATTGAATGACTTTGCACGATGCTATTGTAAACTACAAAAGAAAGACTATTGATTTACGGTGCCAGGATGATGAGATTATCCGGATTGAATCTAATGATCTAAATGGTTTACCAGCAGTGATATCTTCGATGTTAGCTCAGAAGTATGTGAGAAAAGGGTGTGAAGCTTACTTTGCATATGTGCTTGATACTAAAGTGGCTGAAAGAAAGATTGAATTAGTACCAATTGTGTGCAAGTATCCGGGTGTGTTTTTTGAAGAATTTTTGGGTTTGCCACCTATTCGAGAAGTAGAGTTTGGAATTGAGTTAGTGTCGAGGACGACTCTGATATCGATAGCTTAGTACAGAATGGCACCTACTGAATTAAAAGAATTAAAAGCTCAGTTGCAAGAGTTGACAAATAGAGGTTTTGCACGACAGAGTTTCTCTCCCTGGGGTGCACTAGTTTTATTTGTGAAACAGAAAGACAGAACTATGAGAATGTGTATTGATTATAGACAGCTAAATAAGGTGACTATAACGAACAAATATCTGTTGCCACAGATTGACGATCTGTTTGATCAACTGAAAGGGGATACAATGTTTTCAAAGATAGATTTGAGATCAGGCTACTATCAGTTGCGAGTTAAAGACTCTGATGTGCCAAAGATTGCTTTTCGAATGAGGTACAGACATTATGGTTTTTTGGTTATGCCTTTCAAACTTACTAATGCACCTGTTGTTTTCATGGATTTGATGAATTGGAACTTCAAACAGTATTTGGATCGGTTTTTGGTTGTGTTCATAAATGATAATTTAATCTATTCCCGTGATGAAACCAAGCATGCTGAACAACTGAGACTTGTGTTACAGACTTTGCGAGATAAATAGTTGTATGTGAAGTTCAGTAAATGTGAGTTTTGGTTATGCGAAGTTAGTTTTCTGGGCCATGTTGTATCAGCATTGGGTATTCAGGTTGATCCTAGTAAAATTTCAGCTATAATTGATTGGAAACCTCCGAGAAATGTTTCTGAAGTTCGAAGTTTTCTGGGACTTGCCAATTACTATAGGTGGTTCGTGAAAGGTTTCTCTATGATTGCAACACCGATGACAAAGCTATTATAGAAAGATGTTAAGTTCGAGTGGTCAGAAAAGTGCCAGAAAAGTTTTTATCAGTTGAAAGTCCTGTTGACCGAAGCTCGAGTGCTAGTTCAGCAAGAATCGGGTAAAGAATTTGTTATCTATAGTGATGCATCTTTAAATGGTTTGGGCTGTGTTTTGATGCAGAAGGCACAGTCATAGCTTATGCCTCGAGAAAGTTAAAGCCACATGAAAAGAATTATCCGACACATGTAATAGTTTGATTTTGGGTTGTCGAGACAGTTGTTTCCGAAAAACCAATCCAAAGTCAGAGAAAATATTTTATTAATATTTTAGACTTATAATAAGTTTATATTAGTGCATGAAAAATTTGGTGAAATAATTTTAGCGATTGCTTGCTTAATTTCAAAAAAGGACTAAATCGCATAAACTGCAAAAGTCTAAAATTGATAGCTAAGGGTGTTGAATTGTTATGAACCTTAATTTTGGGGTCTTTAAAGGGAAAAAATACCCTTAAATCTTAGCTGGTCGGCCATGGGAGATAAAAATGTTGAAAAGCCAACATTAGGTAATTTGATGATATAATGTATGATATAATAATGCCCTAAGACTAGCTATCATTTTTTTAATTCATTCTTTCTTCATCTCCACCGATTTTTCAGCCACTGTTAGGGGTTTTGAGCTTCAAAAATTTCTGCAACTCATTCCTCTTGCAAGTAAGTGATTTTAATGGCTTTTCTTGAATATTATTGTACTTTTGAGACCCTTGAAGCATGAGCTTTCAAATGAGGGTACTATTTTGCTTAAGGTTTTGTGATGAAAGGATTTGTAATGTTTGTTGAGTTTTTATGGAAAAAAAAAGAGTCTTGGGTGTGTTATAAACAACTATTGAAAAAGGTGTTAGCATGAAAACACTTAAAAGGACTATTTTGCATAAGTTGTAAAATAGATGATATATGTGTGAAATAGTGGAAATTTTGGGTTACTATAAGAGAAAAAGTGGTTCGGCTAGGCTTATGATATGAAGAATTTTGATAAAAATTGATTTTTGAGTCTAGGGGTAAAATGGTTATTTTTTCAAAGTCTAGAGGCAAAATGGTAATTTTACCGAAGATGTGAATTTTTGATTGCCCAATTTTATTAAGTGACTAAATAAATACATTTTTGCTATTATAAATCAAGAAATACTGAATTCGGACCTAGATCAGGGGAAAGCCAAGCAAATCGACTAAATCGACTAGTCGCCACATTTTGTAATCTGAGGTAAGTTGTATGTAAATAATACAACTACATTGCTTATGTATGTGTTGAATTGTATTTGAATTAATATAGCATGAATTGCTTGATTGTGGAATTGAGAAAGTATGATGATAATAGAGATAGTTGAATTCCTATTTGAACCTAGGAAATAAATTGGATATTCGTGCCATGACAAATGGGTTATTGTAGGCTAGTAAAGACATCTCTGGGACATGCATCAGCCACATTATAAGAGCCAGTGTAAGACCATGTCTTGGAAATGGCATTGGCATCGAGATTAGTGCTAGTGTAAGACATGTTTGGGACATGCATCGGCCTTGAGACGTAAGCCAGTGTAAGACATGTCTAGGACATACATTGGCTACGAAATGATAGTCAGTGTAAGACCATGTCTAGGATATGGCATCGACTTGAGATATGAGCCAGTGTAAAACCATGTCTGGGATATGCCATTAGCACCCTACCCCATGTTTGGAGGCTTATTAAATATCTGGTAAAGTTTTGAACAGTTCAGCGGTGAGAGATGCTGTTTAAACTAATGAGTAAGGTATAACCGTGTTGTGAGTGGTACAAGTGCCTATTTGAAATGCATGAGATATGAGCTCGATATATGCCATAATATTTATATTGATTGTGATGAGTAAGTTATGCTTATGCCCATTTTTTTGTTATAGGCATGTTGATGAATGGTGAAATTGTTGTTGTATATTTATTTATGTGCAACTTACTAAGCTTTATGCTTACTCCCTATCCTTTCCTTTTTCTTATAGTGCTGCCTGGCTAGCACTAGGGTCATTGGATGTTGGAGGAAACGAACACACTATTAGCTGAAGCACTCAGTATAGTTAGACTATTTGTTTTTGAGAATGGCATGTATAGGGCTAGACTTCGATGTTTTAAGTCTTTGAAAATTGGCCAAATGTGTTGGAATGGGTGAATCCCCTCTATTTGTATTAAGCCTCAAATGATGGCTAATATTCATTTTGATATATGCAAATAATGTTATTTTCAGGGATGAGTAAATTGCACAAATGAAATGTTGTCTATTGTGGCTTATCTGGTTGCATGAAATAGTCTTGTATTGGTTTTGGTTGCTATTACGTTGGTTGTGTAAGTAGGGTGGCAAGGAGGCTTGGTAAATAGCCTTATTTTGTCCACACAGGTAGGCACACGGGTGTGTGTCTAGCACACGGCCAGCCCCATGGGCGTGTTGTTCGGCCTTGTGTCCCCTGCACGTAAAATTTGAAAGTCAGTATGCATGATAGTAAATGCACTGGCAGAGACACGACCGTGTGTCTTAGTCATGTGAAGGGCACAGCCTAGAACAAGGGCGTGTACCTTGGTCGTGTGACCCTTAAGAACTACTGACGTCAGGAATAGAATGTCTAGGTTTTTGCACACAGGCTAGGACACGGGTGTGTCATGGCCGTGTGAAAGACACGGGCTAGGGACACGGACATGTGCCAGGCCGTGTGAAAACCCCTGTAGATGTGACGTTAGAATTAATTCCACATGGGTGAGGGACACGGGTGTGTCCCTGTATTCCTTAGGCCGTGTGAAAAACATGGTCCAACAGCAGTTGCCCCTCCCACACAAGCGTGTGCCCCTATGTCCAGTGTTATTTTTCTAAAGTTAACTAAAGAATCCGAGTTGGTTCCGAATGATTTTCGATGTGTGTTTTGGGCCTCTTATGCCCATATTAAGGTCATGTTGATAAGCTCGAGAAAGTTTTAAAATTTTCCAAGTCTTAGAGACTCAGAATTGGTCATAAGCATGAGTTGAAGTTAGGTAATGCCCCGTATTCCGTCCCGGTGTCGGATACGGATATGGGATGTTACAACACATGATCTGGAATTGATAGTTATTGTGTTTGCATTGAAGATATGGTGTCATTATCTGTTCAGTGAGAAATGTCATGTTTATTCTGATCACAAAAGCCTGAAATATTTGATGACCCAGAAAGATCTAAATTTGAGACAACGTTGATAGTTAGAGTTGTTAAAAGACTACGAGCTTGTGATAGATTACCATCCAGGAAAGGTTGATGTTTTTGTTGATGCTTTAAGCCAAAAATCACTATTTTCTTTGCGTGCAATGAATGCGCATATGGCTATGTCTGGTGATGGTTTGATAATAGCTGAATTAAAAGCAAGACTGCTATTTGTTCAACAGGTCTGTGATGCTTAGAAAGTGGATGATGATTTGTTAACAAAGCGAGCTCAATGTAATTCAAATGTTGATTCAGATTTCAAAGTTGATGCTGAGGGTTGTTTGAGGCTTAGAAACTGAATATGTGCTTCGAGAAATTTAGAGTTGATTCAGATGATTTTGAATAAAGCTCACAACAATCGATTATCTATTCACGCGGGTAGTACGAAGATGTATAATGATCTAAAACAAATTTACAGGTGGCATGGTATGAAACGAGACATTTCTGACTTTATTTCAAAATGTTTAATCTGTCAGCATGTAAAAGCCAAACATCAGGTACCCTCTGGGTTGCTTCTGTAACACCCCTCCCCCGTGTCCGAGGCCGGGACCGGATACGAAGCATTACCAGACTTAAACATATACAATCACATAAAATCGGGCCATAAAATTTCATTCAAATAAAAAACATTCATACATACGTATAATGTCCCTTAAACTTGCTTACGATGCCCTAAACACGCATCGAAGATGATTTAGGATTAAACCAAAAACTTTGAAAACTTTTGGTAAAACTTAGAAAATTTCATCATGAAGTAGGGTCAGACGCCCATGTGGGTAGGCCGTGTGGTCACACACGCCTGTATGGCTTAGGATACGCCCGTGTCCTTAGCCCGTGTAACTCTCTGTTTATGACGTCAGCAATTTACACGCCCAGGTGCTAGGCTGTGCCCTCTACACAGTTGAGACACACGGCTGTATCTCTACCCGTGTGGCGAAGAAAGTGGCTTTTTACCAAGCCATTTGGCACCCTCATTTGCACATACTTAAACATAGTTTTAGTGGCACTTTTCATGGCATAATTGAGCATTTCAACATCATCAAACAAGTCATGATCATGGTGATTTCATATCAATTTATTCATGGATAACGTACCACACTTTGCCTAGTGTAAACTTCTCAAACTTTCATGCCATGACTATCATTAACCCATTCTCTTATTTCATACTTATGCCAATTATGTCATCAACCAATTATCAAGCACCTAAACCATATCCACACACCCATCCATATTAAACAACATTATCACACCACATGACCTTTGGCACATGCAAGTACAAATAATTATGCATTACAACCCAAATAGTCAATATAAGCCACATCTCATGGCTATATATACAAAATGAATCAATATATCATCATAAGCCAATACATTTGTCCAAATCAAATGACACATACACAATTGACTAAGCCCCTATACATGCCATAAACTCAAGTGCTTGAATACTTATACCCCAAATCGTAGCTTGATAGTGTGATTGAATCTCCCGCGATCTCCAACCCCGAGCTAGCTGAATAAACCTATAAGAGATGGGAAAGGAAGGGGTGTAAGCTATACAGCTTAGTAAGTCCGTATGAAAATAATAAGCAACTTATTAACATGCTTTTGCCAAATTCTAACAACATGTTTTCAAGGTAGCACAATCATAATTGCACATAATTCAGTCAAGCTATCTACTCGAGTAATGGTAACTAAATTATTTATAACTTGAGCTACAGATTTCTAAATTATGATCTGTTAATTTTCCTTGAAACTAGACTCATATATATTTCTACCATAAAATTTTCAGAATTTATGGATTATCTAATAAGTACAGTTTATTCTTCAAAGTTACCCCTATTTTGTTATTTGACAGCTTTGACCTTTGTTTACTAAAAATTTATTATCTCCTCATACGTTATTCAAATGGTGTTCCCATTTGTTTCTTTTTAAAATAGACTCATTAAGTATTTTAAAAATATAAATTATGACCCACAATTTTTTTAACAATTTTTAATGATTTTAAAAAATCAGAATAAGGGATTCCAAAATCATTCTAACTCTGTCTCACAAAAATTCAAATATCTTATAATATAAAATTCTTTTGCTTACACCGTTTCCTTTATAAGAAAATAGACTCAACAAGCTTTTATTTCATTTCTTATTAAACAACTAATTAGATTTATACAATTTTTGGTGAATTTTCAAAGTCAGACTGCTGCTACTGTCTAAAATTGTTTTAGTGTAAATAATGATAACTAAGTTAATAACACCTTTACAAATCATTTCAACCATAATGGTATAAATACATGTTTATACAACATAAGCATGGACCCATAACCACAAGGTCATCAAAAAATCATTTTCATAAGCATGACTTACTTATTTACTTCGTTACAAAGATGCATCATAAACCGAAATCATTTCTCATGAGTTTTGCATACATACTTGTACCTATCCTTACCATTTCATAGATACACATAATGCCGATGCATCTTCGATGTCTAGCACACTAAGTTTCATACTCAATATCTCACACACCAAGTGTCATTCTCAATATTTCGCACACTAAGTGCCACATATATATATAGTCGAAGCTATCTCAAATCGCACACCAAATGCCACATTTAGTCGAAGCTATTTCAAACCGCACACTAAGTGCCATTCTTAGTCAATATGTCGTTAAACATAACAATAGTCACATATATATAGTTTATGTGATATCAAAGCATTAAAAGCATACATATAACAATGCTTATTGCATACGAACTTACCTCGATCGTTAAAATGACAGAACGGATCGACTAGTCCGAATCTTTGCTTTCCTTTCGATCTAGACCCGCACGAGGCTTAACTTGATCTAAATAATCAAATTCAACTCATTTAATCATTATTCTACTCAATTCAATCAAATTTCATCTTATAGAAAAATTACCATTTTGACACTATACTTTTGACCTTTTTACAATTTAGTCCTTAGGCTCGTAAAATTAAAATTCATGAAATTTCATCACACCCAAGCCTAGCCGAAAATCATACATGCTCATATCATCTCATACAATTCATAATTTCACATATTTAACACACAATTTTCACATTTATCAATTTAGCCCCTATTTGACAATTTCATTAAAAATTCGTTAACAAAAGTTGTTTATTTAACAACAAGGATTTATTTTCTTCCATAAAACTTTAAAACCCTAGCATTATCATCAATTACAAATCTCAAACTATTCAATATTTTTGCAAATTAGTCCCCTTATTAGATAGATTAAGCAACAACGATTTCGAAAACATAAAAATTATTAAAAACCGAGTAGAAAATACCTACATGCATACAAAAACACCATGGCTGAATGAAGCTTCATCCATGGCTGCCCTTTTTGTTTGAAATTTCAGTGGAGGAGAGAAATAAAGATGAGAAATTACTTTAGTTTTATTTATTTTGTCTTTTATCACTTATTTACCAAAATAACCTTTAAAACATTTAATAATTACACTAATGCCAAGCCATCAAAATCCACTATCTCTTTAATGGGTCATTTACCAAATAAGGACTTCTACATTAAAGTTCTATAACTATTTGGTTCATTTAACTAATAGGACTCATATTTTACGCCTTATGCGATTTAGACCTTTTTACTGAATTAAGCATTTAAAAGGTAAAATTTATACACGAAATTTTCACACAACTCTAACATCATGCTGTAAATATTAAAATAATAATAAAATAAATTTTTTGACATCAGATTTGTGATTTCGAAATGACTATTTTGGCTTAGCTAAAACTGGTTTGTTACAGCTTCAGCCGATCATGATACCTTAGTGGAAATAGGACAGAGTCACGATGGATTTTGTATCCAATTTATCATTGACACCAAAAAAGAAAGATGCAATCTGGGTTATTGTGGATAGATTGACTAAATCAGCTCATTTTGTTCCGGTTCGTACAGATTACTCGCGTGATAAGCTTACTGAGTTATATATTTCTCAAATTGTGAGATTACACGGGGTACCTATTTCTATTGTTTCGGATAAAGATGGTTTACATTACAGTTTATGAAGAAACTGGAAGATGCGCTAGGTACAAAATTACATTTCGGCACTGCTTTCCATCCGCAAACAGATGGTCAGTCTGAATGAATCATTCAGATACTTTAGGATATGTTGAGATGTTGCATTCTCAAGTTCGAAGGTACGTGGGAACGATATTCACCTCTGATTGAATTTGCGTACAATAATAGCTTTCAATTGAGTATAAAAATGGCACCTTACGAGACTTTATACGGTCGTAAATGTTGTACACCATTGTATTGGGTTGAGCTCAGTGAAAACAAGATATACGGAGCCGATTTGATTAGAGAGATTGAACAGAAAGTAAAAGTGATCTGTGAAAGTCTAAAAACAGCGTCAGATTGTCAGGAATCGTATGTGGACTTGAAATGAAAAGATATAGAATTTTAGATCGAAGACAAAGTATTTTTGAAAGTCTCACCATGGAAGAAAATACTCAGTTTCGGTCGTAAAGGAAAATTGAGTCTGATATTTATTGGGTCGTATGAGATTATAGAGCGTATCGAGCTGGTTGCTTATAGACTGTTGTTACCACCTAAGTTAGAAAAGATCCATAATGTATTCCATGTTTCGATGCTTCATAGATATTGATCTGATCCCTCACATGTGATTAATCCATCAAAGATTGAAAGTAAGTCTGATATGACATATGAGGAAGAACCGATTCGTATTCTGGCTCGCGAGGTTAAAGAATTACGAAATAAGAAAATTTCACTAGTTAAAGTACTACGGCATAAACACAGAGTTGAGGAAGCAACGTGGGAGTCAGAGGATGTAATGAAAGAGCGTTATCCGAACTTATTCACTTGTAAGATTTTCGAGGGCGAAAATCCCTAAGGGGGGAGAGTTGTAACATCCTGATTTAGACCCTATTCAGAACAGTGGTTTCGGGACCACGAATCTTAGTTAGAAAAATATTTTAAAATTATTTTCTATGTTTATTTTGTGTGAATTTATATATGAGAAATTTTAGTGATTTAATTTTTTCATTTGAGTGTCCGATTTAATAAAATGGATTAATCGCGTAAAATAAAAATTTAGTGGTTAAATATGTCGAGGTTGAATTAAACTTGTCTTATTAATATGAAGTATTTATAATGCAATTATGCCATTGAATATAGGAGTGGACGGTTTTGGACATGTTTTATATGGTTTTCTAATTAAGTTTTAAAGGTTAAATATGTAAAATAGTAAATAATATATATGATATATTATAACATAAATTAAAAGCCATAAGTGTTCAAATTCTTGCATGACCGAATATAAAGAAAAGAAAAAAGAAATAAAGCTTCCATAGGTTCAACCATTGTTGATAGCTTAATCAAGGTATGTAACTAGCTCGGTTTTTGATAATTTTTATATTTTTAAGATCGTTGCTAAGTTATCTACAAAGCCCATGCTTGGATTTTTTATTTTGATGGATATTTTGAGTTATCTCATTGATGAATATTTGATCTTTGTGATGTTAGTTGATGAAATATGAAAGATATGTTTTGGATTGACATGTTTTGTATTGGAATTTTTGATGATTTTGAGTAATTAGGACTAAATTACAAAAATAATAAATTGAGGGACTAAAATGTGAAATAAATGAAATATATGGACTTGTATAAACACAAGGAAGATTCGTCCTAAGCATGGTATACTCAAATTTTGCATGTTTTGCGTTTTGTGCAATTTGGACTAAATTGTAAAAAGTGTAAAATGTTAGGGATAAAATGGTAATTTGCCCATTTATGTGTTTTTGTACTAAATTGAGTGAAAATATGTTTGAATGAGTTTAATTTGAATATGTTTAAATCAAGAACCAAAGAAATCGGATTTGGATCGGGGGAAAACTAAAGTTGTCGAATTGCCGTCCCGTTTTGATTTTCATCGTTCGAAGTAAGTTTATAAGCAAATAAATGCTATTAATTTTGAACATATATAAGTTTTAAATCCTTAATTGAATTTTATGATTATATATACATAGTGACCGAATATGTATATGTTTGAAAATTAAGTTTAAGAGTTGATTCGACTAAGTTACGACATTTGAAAGCCTCGTACAAACCCTAGGAATAGCTAGGATACATATGTCATGACATAGGATTTTTGAGATGTATTCTCGTGCAAGATCACATCTGGGACGTTGGCATAGATATATGTGGTTATATGTAAGACCATGTCTGGGACATCGACATCGTATTTGATTCGTGTAAAACCCTGCCTGGGACAGTGGCATCGATATGAGATAGCCTGTAAGACGACATTTGGGATGTTGGCATTGTTCGATATATGTGATTATTTGAGTATATCAATTCTGAATGGTTCAACGAGAAATGATAAGTTCTGTTTGAGGGTGTAAAACGAGCTAAAACGATCAGGTATGAGTTAGTTGATCACTTGTTTGAAGTTAAAGTAAGTTGGCCATTTAATATGTTATGCTAATTTTACAAGTTATTAATGTGAACTTATGTATATTTGAGTAGTATATTCAACCATATACTATGAATATGTATTTGATGTTATATTTTGATTCATGAGTATAAGTGTACGAGAGTAAATGTACTTTGTTAATATATTTATGTACATTCGGTTCCAACTAAGTTTATTTGTGAAAGTATATGAGATAAATGAAATTGTAAGTTTGAGATTTAATCGGATTATGATAGTATAGTTTGGTTTGGTTAAATGAGTTGATTATGTTTTGAGATGTTTATTTTCTTATGACTTACTAAGCTATGATAGCTTATTGAGTGTACATGTTTGCTTTTGTTTTATTGTGACAACCCGAATTAGGGCCTAATCGGAATAGTGGTTTCGTGACCACAAATCCGAGATAGAAATAATTGTTTTATAATTATTTTGGGGTTTATGATATGATTGCATGATTGTGTGAAAATTTCGTGATGAAATTCTATGCCTAAAGTGCTTAAATTGAAAGTAGGGATTAAATCGAATAAGTTGCAAAATTTGCATCCCAGAAGTTTTTAGTATGAAATTGTTTTGGAATATTAATTAGGAGGTCTTAAATAGCAATTTAACCAATTTTAAGTTCATGGACAAAATTAGGACATGGAAGGAATTTTTGAAAGTTTAGTAAGGAGGGGCATTTTGGTCATTTGGATATTAAATGAAATAAAATGGGAAAAATAACACAAAATTGATCATCATCCTCCTTAGTTGCTGCCGAATTCTCCTCTCTCCATAGCTAGGGTTTCTTCAATTTTCAAGCTCCATAATCAAGAAAGACGCGGAATTGATCTCGAACGGGGGAAGGAAAAAGTTTTGGACTAAATTGCAAAATTTCCACATTTTGCACCAAGTGTTCTTCGGCTTGCTCAGGAGTTAAGGATCGTGAAGATCTACCCGCACTATTATACTTTAGGGTATTTGAACTAAACGTTTTGAATTATGGCATGTATAGTAGGCTTAATTATTTTGTTACGTGTCATATTTGTCTAGGTTTAAAATATTAGTTACGATTTCGACCACTAATTTGTACAAGCCATTAAAGTTGGCTAATATTGTTCAAGACATATATTATACGATGCACTATCAAATTGGATGACATATTTATATTTCGGTTATGTTCGGTAATACCTTGTATCTGTTCGGCGTGACGATAGCAGGTAAGGGTGTTACATTTAGTGGTATCGAGCTATGGTTTAGTCGGTTCTCGGACTAATAAAGTGTGTGTAAAAGTCTAGCTATACATGCCATAAAAATATTGTGATAGTGTGGTGACTCGATTATTCTAAAGCGTATTTTGTTTTAATATAGTAATGGATCCTGAAGGAACTGCGGTGATGATCTTTGCTAGTAATGTGCCGCTCCCGCACAAGGGACCGCTTTGTGGAAAGTAGACTGAGACATTGAGACAAGGAGATGAGGCTCGGGATGCCTTTCTCCAAATGATGAACAATTGGTATCTTGAATTTATTCGAGCAAATCCAAATGCTCAACCTCCTCCACCCCTCCTATACCTCGATGATTCTGTGAATGCTCAAGGTATAGATTTGGTAAGAATGAACAAGCCTCCGGTTGACAAGATTCAAAACAAGGGGCAAGAGTTTAGAGCAAAGGTCGATGATGATCCCGAGAAAGCGGAATTCGGCTTGAAAATTCTACCCGTGTATTTGATGAGCTCTCATGTACACCCGAGGAATGCTTAAAGTGTCTTGTATCACTTTTGAGAGATTCGACTTACCACTAGTGGAAGACTTTGGTTGCGTGGTGCCAAAAGAAAAAGTTACTTGAGATTTCTTCCGGGAAGAATTTAGAAAGAAATACATAAGTCGCGATTTATTGATCAAAAACGGAAGGAGTTCCTTGAATTGAAGCAGGGAAAATGTCATGAGCAGTATGAACGCGAATTTGTAAGACTCAGCAAGTATGCCTGAGAATGTGTGTCCACCGAGGCCATTATGTGTAGAAGATTTGAAGATGGGCTGAATGAGGACATTAAAGTGCTTGTAGGAATTTTGGAGTTGAAAGAATTTGTAGTATTGGTTGATCGAGCTCTTAAAGCGAAGAATTGAACAAAGAAAGAAGAAAAGTGCTATTGAGGCCGAGATGTCGAAAAAGACAGATAAGCAAGCCATTTCAATCTCAACCTAAGAGGTCCAAAGAGACAAACCCTCGAATGATAGTTTCAATTGGGATTCACAGAGATCGTGGTAGAGCATATTAGGGTCTAAAGCTCAAGCTACTTGATGGCAAGTGTGGGTAATGTGCGACCTAGAAAGCCCGAGTGTCGACAATGTGGCGAGCAACATTATGGTGAGTGTTGGGGACCGAGCGAGCTTGTTTCAAAAGCGGTTCTCATGAGCATTTTATTAGAGATTGTCCGGAGAAAGTTAAAGAAGAAAGATTTGAGTGCTAGATAGAATACCACCGCTAGTAGAGGTAGACCACCGAGAAATCTGGAGGTGGGACTAGTAGTAAAGCGTGATGAAAGATTTAACGGCAAGATCGAAGCTAGAGCACTGCTAGAGCTTATGCTATACGTGTTCGAGAAGATGCATCATCTCCGATGTTATTCTGGTACATTTCTCTCTATGATACTATTGTTATTGCATTGGTGATCCGGGTCCACTCATTCCTATATTTGCATGAATTTAGTATCCAATAAAAAGTTGCTGTTGAATTTCTTGAGTTTACGATTAAAGTGTCGAACCCTTAGGCCAATATGTGCTAGTTGACAAGGTTTGCAAGAATTGCCCATTAATGATTCAAGGTCTGTTTTTCGCCAACTTGATGTGTTACCATTTGGTGAGTTTGACGTTATCTTGGGAATGGACCTGGTTAACATTGTATGATGCTAAGGTAGATTGTAAACAAAAGACACTAGAGTTGAAATGTGAAAATGGAGAAATTCTATGGGTTGAAACAGATGAATCAAATAAATTGCCTATGGTGATTTCGCACATGTCCGCACGTAAATACATGAGAAAAGGGTGTGAAGCTTATAAAGCTTATGTAATGAATATTGAGTTGCCTCAACTGAAATTTGAATCGATCTGATAGTCTGTGAGTTTCGGATGTATTTCTGAGGAATTGCTGGGTTGCCTCCAAGCAGAGAGATAGATTTTGCCATTGATTTGTTGCCTGCATCGCACCGATCTCGATTGCTCCATATAGAATGGCTCATTGAATTAAAAGAATTGAAGGTGAGTTGCGGGAGTTAACAGACAAGGGATTTGTGAGACCGAGTTTCTCTCACCGGGTGCTCTGTATTATTCAGAAAGAAGAAGGATGGTTCAATGAGACTTTGCATTGATTACCGTCGACTTAATAAGGTGACTATAAAGAACAAGTACCGTTGTCGAGGATTGATGATTTATTCGATCGGTTAAAGGGGCCACAGTGTTTTCAAAGATTGATTTGAGGTCCGGTTACTACCAATTGAGAGTTAAGGAGTCGATGTCCGAAAACCGCCTTTAGGACAAGGTATGGACATTATGAGTTTCTTGTGATGCCTTTCGACAACAAATGCTCCACTATATTTATGGACTTAATGAATCGGATCTTCCACCATATTTGGATAAGTTTGTAGTAGTGTTTATAGATGACATTTTAATTTATTCTCGAGATGAGTCCGAACATGCCGAACACTTGAGAACTATATTGCAGATCTTGAGAGAAAAAAAGCTGTTTGCCAAGTTTAGTAAAAGTGAGTTCGGCTTCATGAAGTCGGATTTTTGGGGCATATAGTCTCAAGTGATGGTATTCGGGTGGATCCAAGCAAGATTTCTGCGATCGTTGATTGGAAACCGCCCAAGAATATATCCGAGGTTAGAAGCTTTTAGGCTTAGCCGGGTATTATAGACGTTTTGTTGAAGGATTTTCGATGATTGCCTCTCCTATGACTAAGTTGTTGCAAAAGAATGTTAAGTTTGAATGGTGATAAATGTCAACAAAGTTTTGAAAAATTGAAAGCACGATTGATGAAGCACCAATTTTAGTACAAATTTTGAGTCGGGAAAGGAGTTCAGTAATTTATAGTGATGCATCATTGATGGGCCTTGGATGTGTGTTGATGCAAGAGGGTAAAGTGGTAGCTTATGCTTGAGACAGTTAAAACCGCATGAGAAGAACTATCCTACACATGATTTGGGCGGCATTGTTGTTTTTGCCTTGAAGATTTGGCGACATTATTTGTACGGTGAAAATGCGAATTTTACCGATCACAAAAGTTTGAAATACTTGATGAATCAAAAGGATCTGAATCTGACAATGAAGATGGCTTGAATTATTAAAGGATTATGATTTAGTGATTGATTATCATCCGGAAAAGCAAATGAATTCTTGGCGCCTTGAGCGAAAAATTTCTTTTTACTTTGAGAGCCATGAACACGGGTTAGCATTGTCGATGATGGGTCAATCTTAGCAGAGATGAGAGCTAAACCGTTATTTCTCCATTGATTTGTGATGCTCAAAAGAATGATAGTGAGTTGCGGATCAAGAGAACTCAATGCGAATCGAGTTCGACTTCGATTTTCGAGTTGGACCGGATGACTATTTGATGTTTCGAGACAGGATATGTGTCTTGAAAAACGATAAATTGATTCGAAAATATTACATGAGGCGCACAATGGCTGTTTATCGGTTCATCTGGTAGCACAAAATGTATAATGATTTAAAGAAGTCAGTATTGGTGGTCGGTATGAAAAAGGACATTTCGAATTTGTAACCAAGTGTTTGATCTGTCAACAAGTAAAAGTTGAACATCAAGTGCCTTGAGATTACTTCAACCGGTAATGGTGCACGAGTGGAAATGGGACAAGATTACCATGGATTTTGTAACCGGTTTGCCTTTAACTCCTAAAAGAAGGATCTTTGTTTGGGTAGTGGTTGATAGATTAACAAAGTCAGCCCACTTTATACCAAGACGCACGATTACTCACTTGATAAATTAGCGAATTATATATTGCTGAAATTGTGAAGTTGCACGAGTAC
Source organism: Gossypium arboreum (assembly GCF_025698485.1). Classification (NCBI taxonomy): domain Eukaryota; kingdom Viridiplantae; phylum Streptophyta; class Magnoliopsida; order Malvales; family Malvaceae; genus Gossypium; species Gossypium arboreum. Next base: position 30,908,050 of record NC_069073.1, read on the forward strand.
CTATGTCTATAATATCGATAGAGATCCAAGATTTACCTCGAGATTTTGGAAAAAGTTACAAGAAGCTTTGGGTACAAAATTGAACTTTAGTACCGCATTTCATCCACAAACAGATGGTCAAACGGAAAGAGTAATCCGGTACTCGAAGATATGCTTAGATGTTGTGTTTTAGAATTTGGAGGTAGTTGGGAGAAATATCTATCTTTGATTGAGTTTGCCTACAATAATGCTTATCAATCAAGTATACAAATGGCACCGTCTGAAGCCTTGTATGGTCGTAAGTGTCGAACTCCTTTATATTGGACCGAGCTTAGTGAGAAACAGATTCATGGAGTTGATCTAGTTAAAGAAACCAAGAGAAAATAAAAGTAATTCGGGATTGCTTGAAAGTCGCTTCAGATCGACAAAAGTCATATGCTGATTTAAAAGAAAAGAGATTGAATTTCAAGTGGGTGATAAAGTGTTCTTGAAGGTGTCACCATGGAAAAGATTCGAGATTTAGTCGAAAAGGCAAGTTGAGTCTGCGTTTTATTGGGCCGTCTGAGATTCTTGAGAGAATTGGACCGATGGCATATCGGTTGGCCTTACTGGCAGAGTTAGAAAGAATTCATAACGTGTTTCATGTATCAATGTTATGACGTTATCGTTCGATCCTTCACATGTGATTTCCCAACAAAATTGAGATTCGATCGGATATGACCTATGAGGAGAAACCAATAAAGATTTTGGCTCGAGAGGTTAAACAGTTAAGAAATAAAAGTATAGCTTTAGTGAAAGTATTGTGGCATAGACATGGGATAGAAGAGGCTACGTGGGAACCCGAGGAAGCTATGAGGAAACAAGACCCAAACCTCTTTCTCGGTAAGATTTTCGGGACGAAAATCTCAAAAGGGGGAGAATTGTGACAACCCGAATTAGGGCCTAATCGAATAGTGGTTTCGTGACCACAAATCCGAGATAGAAATAATTGTTTTATAATTATTTTGGGGTTTATGATATGATTGCATGATTGTGTGAAAATTTCGTGATGAAATTCTATGCCTAAAGTGCTTAAATTGAAAGTAGGGATTAAATCGAATAAGTTGCAAAATTTGCATCCCGAAGTTTTAGTATGAAACTGTTTTGGAATATTAATTAGGAGGTCTTAAATAGCAATTTAACCAATTTTAAGTTCATGGACAAAATTAGGACATGGAAGGAATTTTGAAAGTTTAGTAAGGAGGGCATTTTGGTCATTTGGATATTAAATGAAATAAAATGGGAAAAATAACACAAAATTGATCATCATCCTCCTTAGTTGCTGCCGAATTCTCCCTCTCTCCATAGCTAGGGTTTCTTCAATTTTCAAGCTCCATAATCAAGAAAGACGCGGAATTGATCTCGAACGGGGGAAGGAAAAAGTTTTGGACTAAATTGCAAAATTTCCACATTTTGCACCAAGTGTTCTTCGGCTTGCTCAAGAGTTAAGGATCGTGAAGATCTACCCGCACTATCATACTTTAGGGTATTTGAACTAAACGTTTTGAATTATGGCATGTATAGTAGGCTTAATTATTTTGTTACGTGTCATATTTGTCTAGGTTTAAAATATTAGTTACTGATTTCGACCACTAATTTGTACAAGCCATTAAAGTTGGCTAATATTGTTCAAGACATATATTATACGATGCACTATCAAATTGGATGACATATTTATATTTCGGTTATGTTCTGGTAATACCTTGTATCACATTAAATGACAGTAGCGGGTAAGGGTGTTACATTTATAGATTTGGGAGTCAAGTTACGAGCTCGGGGATCGTCATCAAATTCTATCCAATTATCAACTATTTTCGGTACTTTATAAGTTGAATTCTAACTTATGGCATGTATAGACTAGCCTTTGTGTTAGTTTATTTTGAATTCTAACTTATGGCATGTATAGACTAGCCTTTGTGTTAGTTTATTTTGATTGAGTATGTATATAAAGCCATGCAAATATGGCTAAGTATAATGTTTAAGTTAAAGCAAATTTGGGTTTTGGTATATATATATGAGTGAGGTGTTTGATATATATGTTAATGGTTGTATAATTATGGTTATGGTTTAAGTCTATTTTGAAAATATCAAACATGCTATATGCGTATGATATATTTGGTATATTGATGATGATATAGTCATGTGGGTTGATAGGATTAAAAAGGTGAAAAGTTTATATATATATAAATGACAATGATTTGAAGTGTCGATATTCGGTTGTGGGATGGAATAGATATAGATATAAGTTTATTATCTTTGTTCATTGATTATAAATGAAATGTTAAGCATAATGAATAGTTTGTGAAATGACTACGTTTAGATTGGCAAAAATGGTGAATAAATTTTCGGTGGATGTAAAATAATTGAGGTGTTATTTATTTGATGAATAAATTGGATTGCTTTGGCTATAGGGATTTATATATAGATTTAGCCGAATATGTGGCTATCAAATTGGTTTTGAGCATGACTTTTGTTTATTTAATTGATATGTGATAGTAGCATGTTAAAACAAATTTGAGTTGATAAGCTATATATGCTGGATAAATAGCTAATATGTACTATAAATTTATATATAATTGATATGTTGGTGTGAAGGGTAAAATAATAGGTTTGAATATTTAGTTTGGTTATTGAAAATGCTTCATAATTGTAAAGTGATTGAGCATAGTAGAAGTAGGCAACAAATAAGGCATATGTGTTTGCATGTTATATATATATTCGACTAAAGATTTAGCAAATGACCATATGAATAGTAATTTTGATTTTTAATAATTAAATTGGTATTGATTTAAATTATAATAAGTCTGCATGTATGTTTGATTTTAAGTAATGAATAATGGGATGTTTATATCCATATGCTTATAGCCGGCCATTTCATAATGATTATGGTTGTATGTTATTTAATTTATGTGTAACCTGTAATAATTGGTTTGATTTAGTATATATTTAGTTGTGATATTTTAAGATGTTTAATTTTTATGTGTATCTATGATTATCCGAAAGTTATGTTTAGTTTGGTAATACCTCGTAACCCCTTTCCACGACGGATATGGGTTAGGGGTGTTACATTTGATTGGTATCAGAGCTACGGTTTAGACGATTCTAGCACTAACGTAGTGCGTGTGAGTCTAGCTATACATGCCATATTATATACTGCGATAGTGTGATGACTTCTGACATTTGAAAATGTATTTTTCTATAGTAAATGGATCCCGACAAAGTCATAGCTGATGATGTCGAGAGTATAGGACTTGGTCCCGCGCAAGGGACAGTGCTAGTTAATTATTGATCGACTTCGAGTAACCAAGAGGGAGAGGCTAGGCAAGCATGAATGACTGGTTTACTTAGTATATTCGAATGAATCTGGCTATACAACAACCTCCACCCCCGATTAATCCTTCTCCAATACCTACTATGCCTCAAGTTAGTGATCTGTTGAGATTACATAAGCCTCCTGTTGATAAAATCAGAAAACATGGGGCTGAAAAATTTAGAGCTATTGATGATGATGATGCTGAGCGAGCTAAATTCTGGTTTGAAAATACTATTCGCGTGTTTGATGAGTTATCTTGTACTCCGGATGATTGCTTAAAATGTGCCATATCTTTGTTACGGGACACCGTATATCACTATTGGAATACACTAGTATTGGTGGTTTTGAAAGAACGGGTGACCTGGGACTTCTTTCAGACTGAGTTTCGTAAGAAATATATCAATCAGAGATTCATTGATCAAAAGCGCAAGGAATTTCTCGAGTTAAAACAAGGTCGTATGACTGTGATAGAATATGAACAAAAATTCATGAGACTCAGTCGGTATGCCCGAGAGTGTGTTTCGACCGAAGCCATAATGTGTAAAAGATTTGAAGACGGGTTGAACGAAGACATTAAACTGCTAGTTGGCATACTTGAAATAAAAAAGTTTGTAGTACTGGTTAAGCGAGCTTGTAAAGCTGAAGAGCTCGGGAAAGAAAAAAGAGAAGCTAACTTTGAAGTTAGAGATTCACGTAAGAGATCATCGAGTAAGTCATTTTAATTGGCATCCAAGAAGTTCTGAGATGATTTTAGTAGTTCTAAGGCCACTTCTGGTTATTCTAGACAGGATCAGGATAGACCACCTGTGAGCTCGAGAGCTACTTCAGTAGCTAGTGTTGGTAATGTTAGATCGAATCAACCCGAGTGTAAATATTATGCTAAACGACATCCTCACAATTATAGATTGCATGATCGGGCATATTTTATATGTGGATCGACGGATCATTTTGTTCGTGAATGTCCTGAGTTAACTGAACAAAATCCAGTATAGAATACTAGATCGGGTAACACTGCAGCTCGAGGTAGACCATCCAAAAATACGGGTAATATGAGTAGCCGTCAGAGGGGAACTAAAGACACGATAGTTCGATCTGAGGCTCGTGCACCTGCCAGAGCTTATGCCATAAGTGCTCACGAGAAGGTTTCATCCCCGGATGTTATTACTGGTACATTCACTCTCTATGATACTAGTGTAATTGTATTGATTGATCCTGGTTTGACTCATTCTTATGTGTTTAAGACTTTTGTATTTATTAAGACTTTTCCTGTTGAGTCTATTCAGTTTGTGATTAGAGTATCGGACCCCTTGGGCTGATGTGTTCTAGTTGACAAAGTGTGTAAGAATTGTCCTTTGATGATTCGAGATTCTTGTTTTTTGACCAATTTGATGTTGTTGCCATTTGACAAGTTCGATATAATTCTGGGTATGATTGGTTGACTTTGCATGATGCTGTTGTAAACTACAAAAGAAAGACTATTGATTTACAATGCCAGAATGATGAGATTATCTGGATTGAAAATTATGATTTGAATGGTTTACCAACAGTGATATCTTCGATGTTAGCTCAGAAGTATGTGAGAAAAGGGTGTGAAGCTTACTTTGCATATGTGCTTGATAGTAAAGTGGCCAAAAGAAAGACTGAATCGGTACCAATTGTGTGAGAGTATCCGAATGTGTTTCCTGAAAAATTGTAGGGTTTGCCACCTATTTGAGAAGTAGAGTTTGGTATTGAGTTAGTGTCGGGGATGACTCTGATATCGATAACTCCGTACAGAATGGCACCTACTGAATTAAAAGAATTAAAAGCTCAGTTGCAAGAGTTGATAGATAGAGGTTTTGCGCGACTGAGTTTCTCTCCCTGGGGTGCACCAGTTTTTTTTGTGAAAAAGAAAGACGAAACTATGAGAATGTGTATCGATTATAGATAACTAAATAAGATGACTATAAAGAACAAATATTCATTGCCACAAATTGATAATCTGTTTGATCAACTGAAAGAGGCTACACTGTTTTTAAAGATAGATTTAAGATCAGGCTATTATCAGTTATGAGTTAAAGACTCTGATGTGCCAAAGACTGCTTTTTGAATGAGGTACGGACACTATGAGTTTTTGTTTATACCTTTCGAACTTACTAATGCACCTGCTGTTTCCATGGATTTGATGAATCGAATCTTTAGACAGTATTTGGATCGGTTTGTGGTTTTGTTCATCGATGATATTTTTATCTATTCCCGTGATGAAACCAAGTATTCCAAATATCTTAAACTTGTGTTACAGACTTTGTGAGATAAACATTTGTATTGAAAGTTCACTAAATGTGAGTTCTGGTTATGCAAAGTCAATTTTCTGGGCCATGTTGTATCAGCATAGGGTATTTGCGTTGATCCAAGTAAAATTTTAGCTATACTTGATTGGACACCACCGAGAAATGTTTCTGAAGTTTAAAGTTTTCTAGGACTTGCTAGTTACTATAGACGGTTTGTGAAAGGTTTCTTTATGATTGCAATCCTGATGACAAAGCTATTATAGAAAGATGTTAAGTTCAAGTGGTCAGAAAAGTGCCAGAAAAGTTTTGATTAGTTGAAAGTCCTGTTGACCGAAGCTCCAGTGCTAGTTCAGCCAGAATTGGGAAAAGAATTTGTTATCTATACTAATGAATCTTTAAATGGTTTGGGTTGTGTTTTGATGCAAAAAGGAAAAGCCATAGCTTATGCCTCCAGACAGTTAAAGTCGCATGAAAAGAATTATCAGACACATGATCTGGAATTGGCAGCTATTGTGTTTGAATTGAAGATATGGTGTCACTATCTGTTCAGTGAGAAATGTCATGTTTATTCTTATCAAAAAAGCCTGTAATCTTTGATGACCCAGAAAGATCTGAATTTGATATAGCGTCGATGGTTAGAGTTGTTAAAATACTACTAGCTTGTGATTGATTACCATCTAGGATAGGCTAATGTTGTTGCTAATACTCTAAATCAAAAATCACTATTTGCTTTGCATGCAATGAATGTGCATATGGCTATGTCTAGTGATGGTTCGATAATAGTTGAATTAAAAGAAAGACCATTATTTTTTCAACAGGTATGTGATGCTCAGAAAGTGGATGATGATTTGTTAACAAAGGGGGCTCAATGTGATTCAAATGTTGATTCAGACTTCAAAGTTGATGCTGAGGGTTGTTTGAGGTTCAGAAACCAAATATGTGTTCCGAGAAATTCAGAGTTGATTCAGATGATTTTGAAAAAGCTCACAGCAGTCGGTTATCTGTTCACCCAGGTAGTACGAAGATGTATAATGATCTAAAACAACTTTACTGGTGGCATGGTATGAAACGAGACATTTCTAACATATTTTTAAAATGTTTAATCTATCAGCAAGTAAAGCCGAACATCAGGTACCTTCTGGGTTGCTTCAACCGATCATTATACCTGAGTAGAAATGGGATAGACTCATGATGGATTTTGTATCCAGTTTATCGTTGACTTCGAGCAAGAAAGATGCAATCTGGGTTATTGTGGATAGATTAACTAAATCAGCTTATTTTGTTCCAGTTCGTACAGATTACTCGGTTGATAAGCTTGTTGAGTTATATGTTTTGTAGATTGTAAGATTACACAGGTACCTATTTCTATTGTTTCGGATAGAGTCCGAGGTTTACATCGTGGTTTTGGAGAAACTGCAAGATACACTAGGTACAAAATTACATTTCAGCACTGCTTACCATCCGCAAACAGATGGTCAGTCCGAACAAATCATTCAGATACTTGAAGATATGTTTACATGTTGCATTCTCGAGTTCGAAGGTACGTGGGAACGATATTTACCTCTGATTGAATTTGCGTACAATAATTGCTTTCAATCGAGTATGAAAATGGCACCTTACGAGGCTTTATATTGTCGTAAATGTCGTACACCATTGTATTGGACTGAGCTCAGTGAAAACAAGATATACAGAGTTGATTTGATCAGAGAGACTGAATAGAAAGTAAAAGTGATCCATGAAAGTCTGAAAATAGCGTCAGATCGTCAGGAATTGTATGCAGACTTGAAATGAAAAGATATAGAATTTCAAATCGGAGACAAAGTATTTTTGAAAGTCTCACTGTGGAAGAAAATTATAACAATCCGATTTAAACCCTAGTTAGAACAATAGATTCGAGACCACGTAACCAATTCTAAAAAAAATATTTTAATATTATTTTCTGTGTCTGTGATATGTGAATTTATATCTGCGAAGTTTCTGTGATTTAATTTGTCTGTTTCTGTGCTTAATTATGAAAAAGGATTTAATCGCGTAAATGATAAAACTTGCATGCCATATATTCAAGGTGTTTAATTGGCATGGCTTTAGATTATTATGGCCTTATGTGGTAATTACTCCATTGGATTTATGACTGGTCATAAATGACCTTGTTTTATCTAATTGATATGTTTATTTACGAGGGATGCAATGGTAATTCATGCTTTAACATGAAATAAAGAAAAAAAAATTGCATGAATGTGTTCAAAAACACATATTATATCCGAAAATCAAACAAAATAAAAAGAAGAAAGCCATTTTAGGTTTTGGCTAGCTTAATCCTTGATTAAGGTATGAATTTTCGTCTGTTTTTGATAATTTCTATGTTTCTGTGATCGTTGCTTCGTGTTCTTCAAAACCCATGTTTGAATTTTTGTTTCTGTTGTAGATTATGAAATGTGCCATTGATGATTATATGAGCTTTGTAATGTTTTTATATGGATTATGAAAGATATATGTGAGATTATCATGCTTTGTTCTTGAATTTTTGATGGAATAGAGATATTTGGGCTAATTTAGGAAAATGAGGTTTTGAAGGACTAAATTGTGAATTAAATATGTTATTTGGCCTTGTATGGAAGCTATGTATATTCGGCTAAGCTATAGTCTTGGTGAATTTTGCATATTTGTGATTTTGTGAAAAATGGACTAAATTGTCAAAGTGTGAAAATGTAAGGGCTAAAATGCAAAGTGCTTTAAATATGTGCACATGGATTATTTTTCATGAAATGAATGATTGAATGGTTGAATTTGAATTGTATTAGATCAAGAAAAAAGAAAATCGGACTTAGATCGAGAGAAGTCCAAAATAGTTGAATAGTCGACTCGTTTTCGTTTGAAATTCGTACGAGGTAAGTCAAATTACAATTACGTGTTAAATTGACTAAATTTTGTACATACAAACTGTAATCTGTATTGGACGGCCTTGAGACCTTGATGAATAAATTTCGAGTAAACTCCGATAATATGCTAGTATCTGAAAAGCTCTGTATGTTTCTAAAAGAATGTTGACATTGATCTGAGATATTGTGTAAGACCGTGTCTGGGACACAAGCCTCGAGTTGAGATTTACGTGTAAGACCATGTCTGGGACATAGGCATCATATCTAATTCCATATAAGACCCTGTATGGGACAGAGGCTTCGATACTGAATTACATGTAATACCACATTCGGGACATCAACATTGTACCCATTTACGAGTATCTATATCATTTCTGAACCGTCTGATGGTAGAGTACGAGATATGGGAATGAATATATGAAATGTATAATCTATACAGGTACGTTTGTATTGTACTAAATTTCTAAATATGGAAGACTCTATTTCTGTGAAATAATGAATGCGAAGTATGTATAAAATCATGGAAATGAAACATGACATGTATACAAGCAAATGAGCATAGTTAGGCTCATGAACTATTCTGTGAAATGGCTATGAATTCTTGCTGTTGATTTCTACTTTATATGCTTTAATAGTTAAACCAATTGTATTTGGCTTACTAAGCTCTTTGTAGCTTACTTTGTGTGATTTCTGTCTGTTTTACAGTTATCGTAGCTACTGAAGGCTCCGAGATAGTCGAGGAATTGTCACCATACCATCGAACTCATTTTGGTACTTTTGAATGTGTAAATATTTTTAAGTATGGCATGTATAGGCTAGAATGTCTATGTATTTAAGCTTTGACATGTATATATGTTATGCCATGAGAGTTGGCTAGCAAATGGTATGTTTGTGCTTAGTTTTGGTAAATGGTTTGTGATCGCAAATTGTGTATGCTTGTAATGGTTATATGGCCTTGTTTGTGGTGGTCATTTTGAAATATGCCAAGTTGAGGAAATGGTAAGTTTAAGCATGTTTTGAGCATGGAATTGGATGAAATTTTTAGTATAAATGTTATTTAATATTGCTTGTAGGAATAACCCACAAAGGGGTGGCAAGTTGGCTTAAACCAAGCCTCAATTGTGCCACACGGTCAGTGAACACGGGCGTGCCTTGTGGCCATGTATGCAAAGCAGTAACCTCTTAAGACCACACAGTTAAGACACATGGACGTGTTATATGGCCGTGGGCTTAAGTCAGTAGCTAGCTAAGTATCACACGGCCATGGCACACGGCCATATGTAAAAGTCAGTATATATACTCTGTTATGGCACGAGTGGATTACATGGGCGTGTCTGGTGCCCATGTAAGGCACACGGCCTGGTCACACGGACGTGTGACCTCAACAGAATTGAAAAATTTTTCTAAGTTCTGAAAATTCTAAATGTGTTCGGTTTAGTCCTGACCTTTTTTAAAAGTATGTCTTAGGTCTTGGAGACCTCCATAACGGATGAATTGTTGAATTGCTTATGCATTAATATTATGTGGTATCCGTGATTCTGTATTGATCTGTGATGTTCTGTCTATCTGGTAATGCCCCTTACGTATTCCGGCGACGGTTGTGGGATAGGAGTGTTACATTTTATTGGTATCAGAGCTATGGTTTAGTTGATTTTAGGACTACCATAACATATGTGAGTCTAGTTGTACATGTCATATTTATGAACTGCGATAGTATGATGAATCCTGACATTGAAATGTGCTTTTATATAGCAATGGATCCCGATAGAGCTGTAGCTGACGATGTTGAAAGCAATGCGCCTGCTCCTACACAAGGGATGGTGCAAGCTGATTCTCGACCGGCTACTAGTAGCCGTGATGTGAGGCTAAACAAGCCTTCTATCAGATGATGAATGATTGGGTCACCCAATACGTTAGAACCAATCCGGCTGTACAACAATCTCCACCCCTGGTTAATCCTTCTCAAATTCTTGTTATGCCATCAGTGAATCCGATTCAGTTAAATAGACCACTAGTTGATAAGATTAGAAAGTATGGGGCTGAAGAGTTCCGAGCTACAATGAATGATGATGCTGAAAGAGCTGAATTCTGGTTAGAGAATACAATAGTGTTTGATGAAATGTCTCTAAATCTTGAGGAATGTGTCAAATGTGCCGTTTCACTTCTGAGAGATATGGTGTACCATTGGTGGAAAATTTAAATATCTATGGTTCTAAGTGAACGGGTTACTTGGGATTTCTTCCAAGCTGAATTTTAGAAGAAATACATTAGTTAGAGATTCATCGATTAGAAACGTAAAGTGTTTCTCGAGCTTAAATAACGCCGTATGTCTGTTACTAAATACGAATGTGAATTTGTGAGATTGAGTTAGTATGCTCGAATATTTGTATCAAATGAAGCAATAATGTGCAAAAGGTTTAAAGATGGTATAAACGAAGATATCCATCTGTTAGTTGGGATTTTGGAGATTAAAGAAATGGTAGTACTCGTTGAGCGAGCTTGTAAAGCTGAAGAATTAAGTAAAGAGAAAAGAAAAGTTGATTCTAAAGCTAGAGATGTTAGAAAGAGATCTTCGAGTAGATCATTTTAGTCTGTGTCAAAGAAATTTTGAGATGAACATAGCTGTTCAAAGGCTGATGTAGGACATTCGATTCGAGATCGAGCTAGATCACATTTGAATTTTAGAGCTCCTGCTCCTTCTGTTGCAAGTGTTGGGAATGTCTGATTTGAGAAACCTGAATGTAAACACTGTGGTAAAAGACATCCAGGAAATTGTAGATTGAATGACTGAGCCTATTTCTAATGTGGATTTCCGGACTATTTTGTAAGAGATTGTTCTGACCTCTGAGCAAGAGAATGTACAGAATTCGAGACCGAGCAACACCTCAGCTAGAGGTAGACCTTCCAAAAATTCGAGAAATGCAAGTGGTGGTCAAAGAGCTACTGGGGATACTGTTGTTAGATCTGAGGCCAGAGCACCTACCAGAGCCTATGCTATCCGACCTCATGAGGAAGCCTCTTTTTTACACGTGATTACTAGTACTTTTACTCTTTATGATACTTCTCTGATTGCATTGATAGACCCTAGATCAATGCATTCTTATATCTGTATGAATTTAGTGCACAGTAAGACATTGCCTGCAGAGTCTACTGAATTCGTAATTAGAGTATCGAACCCATTACGCAAAAGTGTCTTGGTTGATAAAGTCTGCAAGAATTTCCCGTTATTGATTAGAGATATCTATTTTCCAGCTGATCTGATGCTTTTGCCTTACAACGAATTTGATATAATTCTGAGAATGGACTGGTTAACTTTGTACGATGCTATTATGAATTGTAAACGAAACGTCATTGATTTAAGGTGTAAGAATGACGAGATAATTCGAATTGAGTCTAGTGATCTGAATGAACTACCAGCTGTAATATCTGCAATGAAAGCACGAAAATATGTGAAGAAAGGCTGTGAAGCCTACTTAGCTTATGTGTTAGACTCAAAAATGAATGATAAGAAAGTTGAATCAGTGTAACACCCCGTACCCGAGTCCGCTACCGGAGTCGGACATGAGGGGTTAACGGCTTAAACCATTCACTTTCACAGTCCATTTTAAAATTTTTTTTTCCAGGCAGTTGGCTAACTGCTTCACTGTCGCTTTAAAAATCATATCTTGAGTTCCAAAACTTGAAAACCAGTTTACTAATTTTTCCCTGAAACTAGACTCATATGTGCATCTACAAATTTTTTTCTAGAATTATTGGTCGGGCCAATTAGTATAGTTTATTAGTTAAAGTCTCCCCTGTTACAGGGTGCGACTACCCTGACTTTCATACATTAAGACCTGGATATCTCCCTGTACAGGGCTTCAATACTGATTCCGTTTGTTTCTTTAGAAACTAGACTCAAAGAGGAATCTATACATATATGGCATGACTCCTAATTACCTCTGGTTAATTTACAATGAATTTCCAAAGTCGGAATAGGGAATCCAGAAACCGTTCTGGCCCTGTTTCACAAAAACCCGAATATCTCTTAACATACCACTCATATGACTGTTTCGTTTCTTCCATATGAAAATAGATTCATCAAGGTTCATTTACATAATTTATTCACTATTTAATTCCATTCCTACTATTTTTAGTGATTTTTCACATCCACATCACTGCTGCTGCCAGCATCTATTTCTAGGGTAGACTTTCTCTAACACATAGTTTCTATGATTCAACTAACCCTTTTGCATATATAGTCCAAAATATAATCATGATGAACCATTCTAATGGCTAATCATTGCCAAACATTTCCATGCCTCTTAATGAGCATATACATACCGAATGATTATAACATTATGCTCAAAACATTTATAAGCCATTTTCGCATGGCTATTCAAAATTTTACATACCAAGTTCAAACAAAACATAATAGCCTATACATTAACCATGATATCCTCTCACTACTAGTCTATTCTATACATGCCATAAGATGTTCCAAAACATAGCAGTACCAAACAGTGGATAGTGATAGTGTGACTAGTTGCTGACGATCCCCGAGCCTGTAGCTTCCAAATGAGATCTATAAAACAGAGGAAACAAAGTACACGGAGTAAGCATTACAATGCTTAGTAAGTTTCAAGCAGTGTCAATAGATAACAATCAAGTTATAACATAGTTGTTCGTATTTTTATTTCACTCTTCCTTCGGGCATACCACCCCTTTATCTGAATATGCACATCTCATCATAATCATGGGAATAGTCTCATAGATTGCTCTCGTATACATCACATAACTACCTTATGGTTTAGTTTAAATCAAGCTCACATGTAAACTTGGAGCACATACATGTTTAACCTTTCGCATTGCGTATATTTATAATCAATTCTTAATACGAAGTCTTACCCGAACATAATCTCCACTCGTAGTCATCGGGTCGTACCCGGACATAATCTCCACACGTAGTCATCGGGTCTCACCCGGAACATATTTCCAAGTTTCATGTACACTTAATCACATGTTACAACATTCACATTAGCCATTCGGCTTTACCACATATATATATACACTTTCACATTCATCACGTCGGCCATTAGGCCTTATCACATATATATACATTTTCACATTCATCACATCGGCCATTAGGCCTCATCACATATATATACATTTTCACATTCATCACATCGGCCATTAGGCCTCATCACATATGTATACATTTTCACATTCATCACATCGGCCATTAGGCCTCATCACATATATATACATTTTCACATTCATCACATCGGCCATTAGGCCTCATCACATATGTATACATTTTCACATTCATCACATCGGCCATTAGGCCTCATCACATATGTATACATTTTCACATTCATCACATCGGCCATTAGGCCTTATCACATATATTATTATGTACAGACTTGGTCTTGGCCGAATCTTCATCAATCATTTTCCAACGAATAATTCAATTTCACGCCATACTATCATTTCATATTCGAATACTCATAAACTTACAATTTCACAAATTTTGATATCAGAGATCCATCTAACACTCATGTATCATTTTACAATATCACAATTTAGAATTCAAGTATGGGATCAATCAATAGCTTATGAGCAACTAAAACAAGTTTTATCCATGTTTACAACAAAATCACATATTCACTACGAGCTGTTTTCCTGAGCAATGGTCACTAAATTATTTATACCCGGAGCTACAAGACTCCAAATCACTTGCCGTTAATTTTCTCAGAATATAGACTCATATATCTTCCATCCATGAAATTTTCAGAATTTTTGGTTTGGCCAATCAATACCAGATTTTTCTTAAACTTTCCCCTGTTTCACTGTTTGACTAATCTGACCACTCTTCGCTATTGAATTAAATTTTTCATTGTACAGAATTCATAGTGTATTCTATTTGATTCCATTTGAAACTAGACTCATTAAGGAGTCTCAGCATATAAATCTTATCCTACAACCATTTTTTACAAATTATAATGATTTTCCAAAAACAAAACAGGGAATTTCGAGTCAATCCGACACTGTCTCACAAAACTTTAAATATACCTTTATAGGAAATTCCTTTGCTTACATAGTTTCTTTTATAAGACACTAGACTCAATAAGCTTCATTTTAATATTTTATTCAACTTCGAACTCGCCTTCTACAATTTTTGGTGTAATTTCAAAGTTACAATACTGCAGTAACTCAAATCTGTCAAGACTAGTTCGGCACTTAAACTATATAAATTCATCCTTCTCGCTACTAAGTTTATACGATCTTTAAGTATACTAAAGTAAAGTTCAAACACTTGAGAACTTACCTCGGATACTGTTGAACAATTTCAAACGGCTATTCAATTACATTCGCCTTCCCGCTATACAAGATTGATTCCTTGAGCTCGTGAACTAAATCAACCAATTTAACAACTCAATTTACATTCGCAATGTCATCACATACATAACAAAATTAGATTCATTTCTTAAACCATCCCCGGCAAATCACCTTCCAAGAACCTTGATTTACTTTAAGCTAAACCACTTCATGGTATACATATACACATTCGGCTAATATAAACAAGGTTAGCACTTAGCCGAAATAATTTCTTTAACATTTTAAATTTCATTCGGTCTAATCTCCATATCAACTATTAATTCACAATAAGAATCAAATCCAAAATCAGCTACTATAATATATATCTAAATGCCATGTAGCTACTTAGTTGATTATCAATTATCACTTAATTCACATATTAACACATAACATCTCACATTAGCAATTCATTTGTATTATTCGAATACAAGCTCAACATGCAACCTCATCCCTTTAGTTTTCCATTCAATAATCGAACACAAAGATCACATGTCTAACTCACTATCCAATCTTGATTTCTAACACAAATACTCTCCCTTAACCGAATGTCCATAACCACTTTACAAAACATTTTCACTTCGAACTAAAATAATACCTTATAATCAACTTATAATCGGCAATTACAATCTAATCATCTCTAATTTCTAACACCTTAACCACATTTTCATATAATTATAAAGAAAATTTCCGAATTCATGAATGAATTTCGATTTCATCAACCACCAAGTCCTCACGCCAAGACAACCATGGCCAAATGAGCTATCCCAACAATGTATAAAATTCAATCCATAGGCTAATTAAAATACTAGATAACCACTTAAAAGTATATGAATTTCCCAAATTCTAATTACTATCTTAAGCTCAATTTAGCACTCATTTAGCACTTCAACATAGCCGATTGTCATTAAGCAATTAAGCCACATCTATTCAATTTTTTACCAAGCTCAACTTATCTATAATCAACCTTAAATACACTAAAGCATCAAAAACAACATAAAAAAAAAATACAAACATCCATGACCGAATGTCATCTTATTAAATTTACAAAAACATTTTCCATGAGCTAGCTTCTATACTTGATGACCACTCCAAATATACAAAGATTTTCAATGAAAGAGCATTAACATACCTTAATCCCCCTTTTTAGCCTTTTACTTGAAAATTTCAACTTAGAAGCAAACAAATTTCATGGTTTTCCACTACATGCAGCCGACCTCTCCTCTCTAGCTTCCTTTGCAAGAGACAAGGAAGCAAGATAGAAAATAATGTTGAAGTCTTTCTTTCTTCCCTTCACGGCAATGGAGGGGGGGGAGACAACTTTGGTTTCTCCTCCCACTCCTTCTTTTTTATTATTCTTCCCACACATTTTAACATAATATGTCTATAATATGCCTTACCCCATAGCATGGCCGGCCACCATTTAGATTTTTGGCTAATTTGACATGCAAGTCCCTCATGTCAATAACTCATGCATTATTTGGCCACTTTAAATTTCACCTATCACATTTTTATGTCCTCTCACATGGGTCCTTTCTTATAAATTAGCACCTAATTGATAAAATCAAGGCACGAAATATTCACACATACAAATCCCACATATAATAAGCACAGAATATAACATCTAATTATTTTTGTGACTCGGTTTTGTGGTCCCGAAACCACTTTCCGACTAGGGTCACATTAGGGGTGTCACAATCAGTGCCTCTTGTTTGTGAATGCTCTGATGTGTTTCTTGAAGAACTACCTGGTTTGCCTCCGATTCGAGAAGTCGAGTTTGGCATTGAATTAGTACTTGGTACTACTCCGATTTTGATAGCTCCGTATAGAATGGCTCCGACCGAGTTAAAGGAATTAAAATCTCAGTTGCAAGAATTAACCAATCGAGAATTTGCTAGACTGAACTTTTCACCATGGGGTGCTCCTGTTCTGTTTTTGAAAAAGAAAGATGGCATAATGAGAATGTGTATTGATTACCGTCAGCTTAACAAAGTGACTATAAAGAACAAATATCCTCTGCCCAGAATTGATGACTTATTCGATCAGTTGAAAGGTGCTATTGTGTTTTCAAAGATAGATCTGAGATCGGGTTACTATCAGTTGCAAGTAAAGGACTCTGATATTTTGAAAACTGCTTTCAGAACGAGGTACGGGCATTATGAATTTTTAGTTATGCCTTTTGGATTAACGAATGCACCTACTGTCTTTATGGATTTAATGAATAGAATTTTTAGACTGTATTTAGATCAATTTGTTGTGGTACTCATTGATGACATTTTGATTTATTCACTTGATGAATTTGAGCATGTTGAACATCTGAGAATAGTGCTACAGACTCTTTGTTTGTAAAGTTCAGTAAATATGAATTCTGGTTGCGAGAAGTTGGTTTCCTGAGTCATATTTATTAGCCTCTAGTATCCAAGTTGATCCGAGCAAAATTTTAGCTATTTTGGATTGGAAACCTCCGAGGAATGTTTTAGACGTCCGTAGTTTTCTGGGACTTACTGGTTACTATAGAAGATTCATAAAAGGTTTCTCGATGATTACGACTCCATTGACAAAATTGCTCCAGAAAGATGTGAAGTTCGAGTGGCCTGAAAAGTGTCAAAATAGCTTTGATCAGTTGAAAGCTTTATTGACTGAAGCTTCGATTTTGGTACAACCTGAATTAGGTAAAGAAGTTGTGATTTATAGTGATGCTTTTTTGATTGGCCTGGGATGTGTTTTAATGAAAGAAGGAAAAGTTATAGCTTATGCCTCGAGACAACTAATGCCGCATGAAAAGAACTATCCGACTTACGACCTCGAGTTAGCTGCTATTGTGTTTGCCTTGAAGATCTGGCGTCACTATCTGTTTGGTGAGAAATGTCACATGTTTTCTGATGATAAAACTCTGAAGTATTTAATGACGCAAAAAGATTGAATCTGTGACAGTGAAGCTGGTTAGAGCTGCTAAAAGACTACGAACTTGTGATTGATTATCAACTGTAAAAAGAAAATGTTGTTGCTGATGCTTTGAGTCAAAAATCATTATTTGCTTTGTGTGCAATGAACGCTCATTTAGTTCTATCTGATGATGGTTCAGTTTTAGCTGAATTAAAAGCGAGACCTTTGTTCTTACAATAGATTATCGAAGCTTATAAGGTTGATAATGAATTAATAGCGAAACGAGCTCAGTGTGATTCTGAATTCCGTGTTGATGTTGATGATTGTTTGAGATTCAGAAATAGACTTTGTGTTTCGAGAAATCTGGAGTTAATTCAGACTATTTTGAGTGAAGCTCATAGTAGTTGTTTATCTATACATTTGGGTAGTACGAAAATGTATAACGATCTAAAGCAGCATTATTGGTGGTCCGAAATGAAAAGAGATATCTCTGATTTTGTTTCTAAATGTTTAATCCGTCAGCAAGTTAAAGCTGAACATCAGGTGCCATCTGGGTTATTACAACCAATTATGATTCCGGAGTGGAAATGGGATCAAGTGACCATGGATTTTGTTTCGGGTTTGCCCCTGTCTACAAGAAAGAAAGACACAATTTGGGTTGTAGTTGATCATTTGACGAAATCAACTAATTTTATTCTGATTTGATAAATTAGCTGAGATATATATTTCTGATATCGTAAGACTGCATGGTGTACCATTGTCGATAGTGTCAGATAGAGACCCGAGATTTACATCGCGATTTTGAAAGAAATTGCAAGATGCTCTGGGTACTAAATTGCACTTTAGCACTGCTTTTCATCCACAAATAGATGGTCAATCTGAACGGATTAGTCAGATACTCGAGGATATGTTGAGATGTTGCATTCTTGAGTTTCAAGGTACGTGGGAACAATATCTACCTTTGATTGAATTCGCTTATAATAATAACTTTCAATCGAGCATTAAAATGGCACCATACGAAGCCTTATACGGTAGAAAGTGTAGAACTCCGTTATACTGGTCTGAGCTCAATGAGAATAAGATTTACGGTATTGATCTGATAAAAGAAACAGAACAGAAAGTTAAAGTAATCCGAGATAGTCTGAAAGCTACCTCTGATCGTTAGAAATCTTATGCGAATTTAAAACAAAAAGATATCATATTTAAGATTGGTGATAAAGTGTTTCTGAAAGTATCTCCGTGGAAGAAACTGTTCTGATTTGGTAAAAAGGGCAAGTTGAGTCCGAGGTTCATCGGACCGTATGAAATCATCGAGCGAGTTGGGCCGGTTACTTATAGATTGAGGCTACCATCTGAGTTAGAAAAGATACATAATGTGTTTCATGTATCGATGCTTCGACGATACAAATTCTATCCTTCACATATAATTTCCCCGTCTGATATTGAAATCGAATCTGATATGACTTATGAAGAAAAGCTGATACGTATTTTAGCTCGTGAGGTTAAAAAATTACGAAATAAAAAAATTTCGTTAGTTAAAGTGATTTGGCATCGACACGGTGTTGAAGAGGCCACATGAGAGTCTGAAGATGCTATGAGACAACAATATCCGAATCTGTTTAATGGTAAGATTTCCGGGGACCAAAATCCCTAAGGGGGAGAATTGTAACAGTCTGATTTAAACCCTAGTTGGAACAGTGGTTTCGAGACCACGTAACCAATTCTGAAAAAAATATTTTAATATTATTTTTTGTGTCTGTGATATGTGAATTTATATCTGCGATGTTTCTGTGATTTAAATTGTGTGTTTCTATGCTTAATTATGAAAAAGGATTTAATCGCACAAATGATAAAATTTGCATGCCATATATTCAATGTGTTTACTTGGCATGGCTTTGGATTATTATGGCCTTATGTGGCAATTACTCCATTGAATTTATGAGTGGTCATAAATGACCTTGTTTTATGTAATTGATATGTTTATTTATGAGGGATGTAATGGTAATTCATGTTTTAACATGAAATAAAGAAAAAAAATTGCATGAATGTGTTCAAAAACACATATTATATTTGAAAATAAAAAAAAATAAAAAGAAGAAAGCCATTTTTGGTTTCGGCTAGCTTAATCCTTGATTAA
Organism: Gossypium arboreum; assembly: GCF_025698485.1. Lineage (NCBI taxonomy): Eukaryota > Viridiplantae > Streptophyta > Magnoliopsida > Malvales > Malvaceae > Gossypium > Gossypium arboreum. The sequence continues at coordinate 30,927,907 of NC_069073.1, forward strand.
GGCATGAATTTTCGTTTGTTTTTGATAATTTCTACGTTTTTGTGATCGTTGCTTCGTGTTCTTCAAAACCCATGTCTGAATTTCTGTTTCTGTTAAAGATTATGAAATGTGCCATTGATGATTATATGAGCTTTGTAATGTTTTTATATGGATTATGAAAGATATATGTGAGATTATCATGCTTCATTTTAGAATTTTTGATGGAATAGAGATATTTGGGCTAATTTGGGAAAATGAGGTTTTGAAAGACTAAATTGTGAATTAAATATGTTATTTGGGCTTGTTTGGACTCAATGTATATTCGGCCAAGCTATAGCCTTAGTGAATTTTGCATATTTGTGATTTTGTGAAAAATGGACTAAATTGTCAAAGTGTGAAAATGTAAGGGCTAAAATGAAAAGTTCCTTAAATATGTGCTCATGGATTATTTTGCATGAAATGAATGATTGAATGGTTGAATTTGAATTGTATTAGATCAAGAACAAAGAAAATCGGACTTAGATTGAGGAAAGTCCAAAATAGTTGAATAGTCGACTCGTTTCTGTCCGAAATTCATACGAGGTAAGTCAAATTACAATTACGTGTTAAATTGACTAAATTGTGCGCATACAAACTATAATTTGTATTTGACTGCCTTGAAAGCCTGATGAATAAATTTCGAGTAAACTCCGATAATATGCTAGTATCTGAAAAGCTCTGTATGTTTCTAAAAGAATGTTGACATTGATCTGAGATATCGTGTAAGACCGTGTCTGGGACACAAGCCTCGAGTTGAGATTTACGTGTAAGACCATGTCTGGGACATTGGCATCGTATCTAATTTCGTGTAAGACCCTGTCTGGGACAGAGGCTTCGATACTGAATTACATGTAAGACCACATCCGAGACGTCGGCATTGTACCCATTTATGAGTATCTGTATCGTTTCTGAACTGTTTGATGATAGAGTACGAGATATGGAAATGAATATATGAAATGTATAATCTATACAGGTATGTTTGTATCGTACTAAATTTCTGAATATGGAAGACTCTATTTCTGTGAAATAATGAATGCGAAGTATGTATAAAATCATGGAAATGAAACATGACATGTATACAAGCAAATGAGCATAGTTAGGCTCATGAACTATTCTGTGAAATGGCTATGAATTCTTGCTGTTGATTTCTACTTTATATGCTTTAATAGTTAAACCAATTGTATTTGGCTTACTAAGCTCTTTGTAGCTTACTTTGTGTGATTTCTGTCTGTTTTACAGTTATCGTAACTACTGAAGGCTCAAAGATAGTCGAGGAATTGTCACCATACCATCAAACTCATTTTGGTACTTTTGAATGTGTAAATATTTTGAAGTATGGCATGTATAGGCTAGAATGTCTATGCATTTAAGCTTTGATATGTATATATGTTATGCCATGAGAGTTGGCTATAAAATGGTATGTTTGTGCCTAGTTTTGGTAAATGGTTTGTGATGCCAAATTGTGTATGCTTGTAATGGTTATATGGCCTTGTATGTGGTGGTCATTTTGAAATATGCCAAGTTGAGGAATGGTAAGTTTAAGCATGTTCTGAGCATGAAATTGGCTGAGAATTTTAGTATAAATGTTGATTAAAGTTGCTTGTAGGAATGACCCAAAAAGGGTTGGCAAGTTGGCTTAAACCAAGCCTGCATTGTGCCACACGGTTAGTGAACATGGGCGTACCTTATGGCTATGTATGCAAAGTAGTAACCTCTTAAGACCACATTGTTAAGACACATGGCCGTGTCATATGGCCGTGGGATTAAGTCAGTAGCTAGCTAAGTATCACATGGCTATGGCACATGGCCGTGTCTGTTGGCTGTATGTAAAAGTTTGTATATATACTCTGTTATGGCACGATTGGATTACATGGGCATGTCTGGTGCCTGTGTAAGGCACACGGCTTGGTCACACGGGCGTGTGACCTCAATAGAATTGAAAAAAATTTCTAAGTTTTGAAAATTCTAAATGTGTTCAGTTTAGTCCCTACCTTTTACTAAAAGTATGTCTTAGGTCTTGGAGACCTCCATAACAGATGAATTGTTGAATTGCTTATGCAATAATATTATGTGATATATGTGATTTTGTATTGATATGTGATGTTCTGTCTATCTGGTAATGCCCCTTACCTATTCCAGCAACGGTTACGAGATAGAGGTGTTACAAAAATACACAGATTCGATTGTAAAGGTAAATTGAGTCTGAGATTTATTGGGCTGTACGAGATTATAGAGCGTATTGGGCCGGTTGCTTGTAGACTGTTGTTATCACCTGAGTTAGAAAAGATCCATAATGTATTCCATGTTTTGATGCTTCGTAGATATCGATCTGATCCCTCACATGTGATTAGTCCGTCAAAGTTTGAAATTAAGTCTGATATAACATATGAGGAAGAACCGATTCGTATTCTGGCTCGCAAGGTTAAAGAATTGCGAAATAAGAAAATTTCGCTAATTAAAGTAATGTGGCATAAACATCAAGTTGAGGAAGCAACGTGGGAGTCAGAGGATGCAATGAAAGAGCGTTATCCGAACCTATTCACCGGTAAGATTTTTGAGGACGAAAATCCCTAAGGGGAGAGTTGTAACATCCTAATTTAGACCCTATTTGGAACGGTAGTTTCGGGACCACAAATTTGAGTTAGAAAAATATTTTAAAATTATTTTTTGTGTTTATTATGTGTGAATTTTATATGAGAAATTTTCGTGATTTAATGTTTTCATTTGAGTGTTTGATTTAATAAAAGGGCTTAATCGCGTAAAATGAAAATTTAGTGGTTAAATATGTAGGGGCCGAATTGAACTTGTCTTAGTAATATTAAGTATTTATAATGCAACTATGCAATTTAATATAGGAGTGGACAATTTTGGACATGTTTTATATGGTTTTCTAGTTAAATTTTAAAGGTTAAATATGTAAAATAGTAAATAATATATATGATATATTATAACATAAATTAAAAGCCATATGTGTTCATATTCTTTCATGACCGAATATAAAGAAAAGGAAAAAGAAATAAAGCTTCCATAGGTTCGGCCATTGTTGATAGCTTAATCAAGGTATGTAACTTGCTTTGTTTTTGATAATTTTTACATTTTTAAGATCGTTGCTATGTTATCTACAAAGCCTATGCTTGAATTTTTGATTTTGATGAATATTTTGAGTTATGCCATTGATGAATATTTGAGCTTTGTGATGTTAGTTGATGAAATATGAAAGATATGTTTTGGATTGATATGTTTTGTATTGGAATTTTTTATGATTTTGTGTAATTAGGACTAAATTAAAAAAATAATAAATTGAGGGACTAAAATGTTAAATAAATGAATGTACTCAAAGTTTGCATGTTTTGCGTTTTGTGCAATTTGGACTAAATTGTAAAAAGTGTAAAATGTCAGGGTTAAAATGGTAATTTGCCCATTTATGTGTTTTTGGACTAAATTGAGTGAAAATATGTTTGAATAAGTTTAATTTGAATATGTTTAGATCAAGAACCAAAGTAATCAGATTTGGACCAGGGGAAAACTAAAGTTGTCGAATAACCACCCCGTTCTGATTTTCATCGTCCGAGGTAAATTTATAAGCAAGTAAATGCTGTTAATTTTGAACATATATAAGTTTTAAATGCTAAATTGAATATTATGATTATATATACATAGTGACCAAATGTCTATATGTTTGAGAATTAAGTTTACGAGTTGATTTGACTGAGTTACGAAGTCCGAAAGCCCCGTACGAACCTTAGGAATAGCTAGGATACATATGTCATGACATAAGATTTCTGAGATGTATTCTCTGTGAGAGTATGCCCAAAGATCAATCACGAGATGGTTGTAATAACATACTTGGTTTATCATGTTTATTAATAATAAGGCGTTGCCATTATTATTTCAGTTTCTTTTCTGTGTGCATAAATAAACTGTTTTATAATAATGTCCTGAGAATAATATGATTATTCTTAAAAGATCCTTAGTCAAGTATTATTGTTGGCTAGGACAATAATAATGCATTAAGACTAACATGTAGTTGATTGATGATAAAGAGTAGTCATTGATATGGAGTGTCAGAATCAATGCATGAATATGTGTGTTAGAGAACAACATATTGGATTGACCCGCTATGAGTATGTTTCTTGGATTATTATGTAATTGTCACAACATTACTCATACTGATTAATATGTATATGATCCTCATACTTGAGATCATCTTTATCCCAACATCGTGAGTTGTATATTTTGATGCAGTCAAACAAACATCGTAACTGGTTGTTCTATAAAGACTGATGTTGGATATACCACAATCTATGTTGAGGGATATAGTTGATCAATATAGGATAAGTCCCTCCTACATAATGGGAGTAATATTTCAGGCCACTTGATTGAGTGAGGCTAGAAATGCATGGCCATGCTCAAATAAGTTGATATGAGATGTCATACTTATTTGTGTATCATAGTCTACTCAAGGTATCAAGAAACATGGGATGGACTATGCAAGTGTGACTATTCCATGACTTATGTCCATTCCAAAGATATAGGACTTAAGGATTAATGCATGAAAGGTTAATCACAAAAGGTTATGTCGAATCATGACTTCTTGTAACTTAGGTAGCATTGATGCATTGCTAGATGCCACTCATTGTTTGTAACGTTAGATTCGTTCTAATATTACTGCTAACGTTACAAAAACCTATAGGGTCACACCCTATGGTTGAAATGAACGAGGTAAAACATAGTTGGTATATTACTTGGTTGTCACATGAATTAAATTAATTATAGAATTAATTTAATTGGGCAATCAAATTGTTGAACATACTATATGTACAAGGATGTTGTACACATAATCAGAACATAATTTTATTGATATATGAATTTAGTTCAGTATATAAGTTTAAATAAATATAGTTTATCAAATCTTTATTATAATTAATGTAATTATATTTTTCGGTTAAACATTATTATATTTAATTGAATGATAATTATTATGTTCGGATTAATTTTAATGAATTAAAATTAGTTATAAATATATACCAATTAAGAGGGAGTTATATATAGAAAGGGTAAAAACCCTAAAAATATATATAAAAACTAGCCCGAAAATATGCAAGGTGGTCTAGCAGCCGTTTAGCAAAATACTCTCTGGAAATAGTTTTCTGGGATTTCTACCGTTCATTGTCAATCGGGTGGACTACATAGAGGCCGACATCGGAAAAGGTTACGGCTTGGTTCGATAGTGGTTCAGCATTCCTGTTGCCTAGGCGTCGTTGTCTACTCAGATTGAAGTTTCGGTAATTTCGAAACCCTTTTTATCACCCCGATTCGTTCCATACACATGGATCCTTGGTTTGGATCGCCAGAATATTTTAATTATTTTATTTTTCTGCTGCGCCTTGGAGGCACTCGCGTTCCAACATTCTCGTGTAAGACCACGTATGGGACGTGGGCATCGATATATGTGGTTATGTGTAAGACCATGTCTGGGATATCGGCATCATATTTGATTCGTGTAAGACCCTGTTTGAGACAATGGCATTGATATGAGATAGCATGTAAGACCACATCTGGGATGTTGGCATTGTTCGATATATGTGATTATTCAAGTATCCTATTCAATTTCGAATAGTTCAACGGGCAATGATAAGTTGTGTTTGAAGGTGTAAAATGAGCTAAAACGATTAGGTATGAGTTAGTTGATCATGTAACGCCCCAAAATCAGAACTTTCTTATTATTTCAGTTTTGATAAAATGTGTGCTTAATATTCCTAGTTAAGTGCTAATTATGTGTTAATAGGCCTGGGTTAGTTTTGGGGTTCTAACTTAAGGGTGAAAGAAATTATAGTTTAATAATCAAAAGAACCTTGTTGGCAAGTAGGTGGGTTTTTAAGTAAATGAAGGAGGATTTGGACACGAGAAAGCTTTATGTTGGAGTGGCAAGTGGCGTCACATGTGAGGCTTAGAGGTGGCGTCACATGCATGACAAGGAGGTCTGGGGTTCTAGTCCCTCTTTGTAACAACCCGATTTAGGGCTTAGTCGGAACACTGGTCTCAGAACCACAAATCCGAAGATATAAAAATTATTTACTATTTTTATGAGGTTATAGCGCGACTATATTAGTGAATGAAAAATTTGGTGAGTTAATTTTAATATTTTCAAGCCCGATTGCGAAAAAGGACTAAATCGCAAAAAGCGCAAAAGTTACATTTTAGTACCCAAATGTGTTAAATAGCTAGAAAATCAAAATTGAGGGCTTTTAAAGGGAAATTACACCATTTTTCATAGTGTTGGCTGGCCATGTGATGGATTTTAAACAAATATTCAAAGTATTAGGTAGATGATGTCATGATTTGGTGAGAAAATAATGCTTAAAAGCCTAGCTATCATTTTCTTCTTCTCCATCTTCTTTCGTCACCGAAATATCATCAAATATTGAGGTTTGAAAGCTCAAAAATCTACAGCAAGTTAAAGCACTCATAAATAAAGATTTTTCAAAACCGAGCCTAGACTGGGCAAAGTCAATCAATCCGATTAAGTTGACTAGTCAAATACTTTTTGTAAACTGAGGTAAGTTGTATTATACAACTATATTACTTATGCATGTGTTTGATTGTTATTGATTTGATATAGCATAAATTTCTAGAATTGGAACTAAGTATTGAGAAAGTCGAAAGATCCAGTAAGAACCCCAGGAAACAAACCGGATATTCATGCCATGACATGGGGTTATGTGAAAGCCAGTATAAGACCATGTCTGGGACATGGCATCGGCATTGAGATGAGGGCTAGTGTAAGACGTGTTTGGGACATGCATCAGCCGCATCATGATAGCTCGTGTAAGACCACGTCTGGGACATGGCATCAGCATAGAGGTGAGTGCCAGTGTAAGACATGTCTAGGACATGCATCGGCCTTGATGATGTTAGCCAGTGTAAGACGTGTCTGAGACATGCATTGGCTAAGTTTCGTGCTAGTGTAAGACATGTCTGGGACATGCATCAGCACGTATACACGAGAGCTAGTGTAAGACCATGTCTAGAACATGGCTGCGGCAACTTAACCCTTGTTTGAGGCTTATAGAAAATCTGGTAGTATTCCAAAAGGTCCAACTTTAAGAGTTAAGAAAGAGATTTAATAAGGAAAGTATGATAATGTTGTAAGTGTTACAGGTACCTATTTGGTAGGCATGAGTAATGAGCTCGATTAGCAAATATGATTTGAGTTGATGGTAATGAGTAAGTCCAGTTTATACTTACCTTTGAGCTATGAGCATAATTGATAAATGGTGAACTTGTTGTTGTATATATATATTTATATGCAACTTACTAAGCTTTATGCTTACTCTTTTTCCTTTCCTTTTCTTTTAGTTTGCTATTTTACTCGAGGATCCCTTGAAGTCAGAGATATCGATCACACTATCAGCTGTAATACTCGGTATAGTTGGATTTATAATTTTGATTATGACATGTATAGGGCTAGACTAGGGAGTTGTATTAGTGAGAATTGTTTATATATATTGGCTTAAGATAAAAGCCCTTCATTTTGTATTAAGCCTAGATAATGACTATTATTCATTTTGGCAAATGTATATGATGTTCCTTCTATGGATGAATTGATGTCTTTTGGGATGGAATTAGCATATTAAAATGATCTTGTGTAGGTTGTGCAAATTAGGTAGCAAAATGGCTTGGAAGATAGCCTAGTTTGTCCACACAGGCAAGACAAACGGACGTGTGTTTAGACCGTGTGTGACACACGGCTCAGTCCCATAGGTGTGTGTTATGGTCGTGTGTCCCCCTCCATTTAAACTTTTAAATCAGTATTTTCCATGGTTAGGCGACATGGGCGTGTCCCATAGCCGTGTCCATAAGTCAGTATTGACCACGGGTAGGCCACACGGGCGTGTGTCATGGCCATGCCCTAAAGTCAGTGTCACACACGGGCTGAAGAAGTGGGCGTGTTTCGAGTCACACTGGCGTGTGGAACACTAAAGCATGAATTTCACCAAGTTTTTCTTAAATTCTCAGTTAAGTCCAAATCGTCTCGAATGTATGTTTTGGGCCTCGTAAGCCCATTCAAGGAACTAATTGCTTATAAAAGTAAAAGTTTTAAAATTTATCAAAATTTTACCACCCGATTTTGTATTGTTGATTGAGTTAAGTCAGGTAACACCTCGAACCATGTCCCGGAGTCGAATATGGGCGAGGGGTGTTACACTCCTTGATTAAAAGGAGGATTTATTTTTTCTCTATAGATGGTCAGTAGTGGCATTTGATATGAACTCCGTAGAGAGTGATAAGAGGAGAAATTTAAGAAAGGGATTAAGGAGCTATCAGGGAGGAAAATTAGGAGATGACAAGTGAAGAGAGGTGGAGCCAAATTGGGAATTTGGGGATAGGAAATTCATCTATAGTCTATATATAGGTGCCGATTGTGGGGATTCCAGGCTAATGCCAAATTCTCCCTCTCTATGTTACAAAAAACACCTTTCTCTCTAAAGATCTAAAAGCCAAAATCCCTTGTTCTTCCTCTCTTACTTTGTGCCAATTTTTACATTCTCCCTCTACTCGAATTCTCTTTGATTAACCATTGGTTTACCCGATTCCTTCTTCTCTTCTTCTTTAGGCCGAATAACCTTTTTCACCATACAAATCTCAAAAGCCGAATACCTTCTGTGCTGCCACTACTCCCTCTACTTCGGCCAATTCTAGTGTAAGTGCTTGCTTTTTCAATCAGTTTTTGCTAGTATAGATTACTCTTGTTCCTTAATCCTTCTAAATCGATTTTGGTAGGGATTAGTATTGAATCTCAGTCTTTTGGATCTCTGTCGATTTGCTCCTTTGGTGTTGGGACTTTGGTAAGTGTTCTTCACTTTGGTAAGAATTGGCCGAATGGGCTTTAGTAGGAAAGGGTGACTTAAGTTGGATAAAAGTCACCCATTATGTTTTTAACGATAAAGGTTAATGCAGATCTGGGAAGTACTCATGATTAGTGATCAAAGGGAAGCTATTAAGGCTTGGCGTTTCAGGTAAGGTTAAGGTGAGATTTCAGGTTTTGGTAAAGGTATTCGATAAGTATGTGTGATTAATCATTGAGTGACATTGATTGTAGGTTCGTGGCTAGGGAGATTGCAGCACGCTTTATTACCAGGTGTGTACATACACTGCACACACAGAGTAGATCGGTAAATCTCGAAATACCGAAAAGTTGAAATTTTCGCTACAATTGACTTGCAAGTGCGCGAACACTAGTAAGGGGAAACCGATAGGTTATTAGAGGACCTATGAGCGACACCATGGACTTGGGCTGTGTTTTGGCCAACTGGGCCAAAATAGGCTAAATGGGCCCGATGGGCTGTAGGGCCCATAATAGGCAAAATTGGCAACTTGATACTAAGTGATTAGAAGTTGTATGAAAACATGACTATGAATGTGATTTGGGCCTAATGGGCCATACGAATGTGATTTGGGCCTAATGGGCCATATGAATGAGATTGGGCCTAGTGGGCCATATGCATGGATGTAGACTTGTTTGGGCTTTGTAAGGGGGGTTATGGGCCTAGTATCTAAAACTGATTAAATGAACATAAAAATTAATTAATTAATTGCGACCGTGGACGAGTCATAAGGTTAAGTTGTGATAATGGATATATGCATGTCTAGGATTGTATCTAGGGAGAGCTTGGTACTTAAGCAGTCTTAATGACTCACCTCCTCTTCTCTGGAATCCTACCTGGTCCATAGTGTCTGTTCACTTTAGCCAACGAGGACTTGTTAACGGGCCAATGTAAGTAATAAACCCATAATAAAGAGAAATTACCAGAACGCCCCTAAGGGCGAAAATTAACCAAAATGCCTCTATGTGTTGAATGTAAGATTTACGAATGTTACATGTATATCTGCTGCATTCATAAGATATTATGTTTAGGTTGTATATGGGTTGGAAATTATGGAACGGAGGAAGTATATGAGGATAGCATGGTTGCTTAACAACTGTGGATCCACCGACGGCTATTTAGCCCAATATGTGATTAGCAGCTTGCTGCAATGAAGGTAGTACCGTAACTGGGCTACCATTCATGTGTATCGGATGGGTGAGTCAATATTTCTATCCCCAGATGATGTGTACCGAGGGACAGAGTTGGTGTATAGTGGTTGGAATATTGGGGTGGGTTGCATAGTATTGCATGTATGACATTATGGTGATTGATGATTGTTAAGACTTTTCGAGGGTTGTACACACTAAGTTTTTGTAAACTCACCCCCTTTTTTATTTTTCTCAGGTGATGGTCAGTAGGAGGTTCGACGGATGGAGGGACTCTGAGGTAGCCAACTAGCAAGACGACTTGGACATTTTTTTTTTATAGTTTCTAGTTTATTAAGTTATCTCAGACCGGATTGTAATAGGGCCTTTCCTCTGGTTATTATTCCAAATTAGGACTATTATTTTTATGCTTTATATTTACTTTTGAACATAGGTTCCTAAACCTTAACCATTTTTATTGAACACTACGTTTCCGTAACTCAATTTTTAAATGACAAGTTTTTATTCATTATCTGTTTTAAACAAAGCTTCTGCAACTGAAAAGAGAATTTACAAAATAATTAAGGGTTTTCATTCTAAGGAAGGGTTTTCAATGAAAACAAGGTTTTCGATAAAACACTTTGATGTGACATGCTGGATCTGGTCATAACGTCCGGGCCAAGTTTAGGGTGTTACAATTAGTTGTATCAGAGCCCAGGTTGCAAAACTTGGGCTGTGAAGTAGGCCTTATTATTTGGGTTTTGTTTTTTGTTTTAAAAATTTCACAATGTTTTGGAAGAAAAAAAATCTTGCTGTGCAGTACGCCGAGCCTCCGACGTCGAGCCAAGTAAATTCTTTTACTATTAAGCTTGTTTAATTTGATATACTGTAAATAGTTAGTGGGCTACTTTAGATGATTATACGAAGGTTTTTAGATTGAAACTGAAGCCCGTAGGACCTTGAAACTGTAGAGGATTTACGAAAACAACCTTCTTTTTAATACTTTCATAAAACATCGATTTAATTATTGAAATTAACAAAAACTTCAGAAAATTTCTAATCCAGATAATACGTGAATCAACGATGAGTACTAGAAGAGGTGCAAGAGGCCTTGGCCATGGCCGCAGAAGTGTTAGGGCTGAATCGTCGGCATCAGGCCATATGTCCAATTTTGGAGTAGAAGAGGCTCCAGCCTCACCCGTGGCTAGGACTGGACAATATGATCGGGCCCGGGGGATGATGCATTGTGATACGTGATATTCGTGACAGGTTTTAAAAATTTATAATTAATCGCTCTTGAAACTAACTATTATCATAATGAAGGCAAGTGTACCTATCGAACAGTAGTATAGTTTTAGCAAGACCGGATTGTCGAACCCAAAGGAACCAAGAGTACTAGTAATTACTTTCTTTTTATTATCTAGCTTAAAAATTAAGGGATTTGTTTATCTAAACTAATTAATTAAACAAAGGGTGCACAGAGAGAAAATTGGGGAAAAACTTTTGGGAAAACTCGATTGATTAAGACAATACCCAAGGAAAAATCCACCTAAACTTCACTTGTTATCTAACTCTGAATCAGACAATTTATTCATTTGACTTGATCTATAGAAATCCCTAAGTTATATTATTATCTCTCTCGAGACTAATAACATCTAACCCTAGGTTAATTAATTGAAACCCCTTTCTAATTAACACCCTAGTGTTGCATTAACTCGATCTATGAACTCCCTTATTATGTTTCACCCTAATCCAGTAAAATCTTATGTAACACCCCGTACCCGAGACCGTTACCGGAGTCGAACATGAGGTGCTAACCGACTAATTCATTTACTCTCACAGTCCAATTAAAAATTTTTCCAGACGACTGGCTAACTGCGTCACTGTCACCTTAAAAATCATAACTTGAGTTCCCCAACCCGAAAATCAGATTCGTAATTTTTTCCTGAAACTAGACTCATATTTCCATCTACATATATTTTTCTAGAATTTTTGGTCAAGCCAATTAGTACAGTTTATTAGTTAAAGTCTCCCCTGTTGCAGGGATCGACTACACTGACCTTCGTGCGTTACGAATTAGATATCTCCCTGTACAGGGCTTCAATACTGATGCCGTTTGTTTCTATAGAAACTAGACTCAAAGAGGAATCTATACATATATGGAATGACTCCTAATTATCTCTGGTTAATTTACAATGAATTTCCAAAGTCAGAACAGGGAATCCAGAAACTATTCTGGCCCTGTTTCACAAAAACCTAAATATCTCTTAACATACATCTCATATGACCGTTTCGTTTCTTCCATATGAAATTAGATTCATCAAGGTTCATTTACATAATTTATTCACTATTTAATTCCATTCCTACTATTTTTAGTGATTTTTCACATCCACATCACTGCAGCTGTCAACCTCTGTCCTTAAGGTAGATTTTACCTACTTCATAATTTCCTTGATTCAACTAGCCCTTTTAGCATACATGGCACAAAAGATGATCACGTTTAACCATTCCAAGGGCTAATCGATTCCAAACATTTCCACATCTCTTAATGAACAACATACAAAATGATTATGATACCATGCCAAAGTGTATACAAGCCATTTTCGCATGGCTATCCAAATTTATACAAAATCAAAGGGTCTATGACCAACAAACGAAAGAGTAGCCCTATACATTAACCAAAATATCCTCTCACTACTAGTCTATTCTATACATGCCATAAGATATTCCAAAACATAGCAGTACCAAACAGTGGATAGTGATAGTGTGACTAGTTGCTGACGATCCCCGAGCCTCAGTAGCTTCAAGAATGAGACCTATAAGGCGAGGAAACACAAGAACGGAGTAAGCATTACAATGCTTAGTAAGTTTTAAGCAGTGTCAGCAGATGACAATCCAATTATAACATAGTTGTTCGTATTTTTATTTCACTCTTCCTTCGGGCATACCATCCGTTTACCGAATATGCACATCTCATCATATACAATAGGCAGATAAACTCTCACACTAATCCGATGTCACATAATCATAGGAATAGTCCCATAGATTGCTCTCGTATGCATCATATATAAACTTGGGGTACATACCTGTTTAACCTTTCGCATTGCGTATATTTATAAGCAATTCTTATTACGAAGTCTTACCCGGACATAATCTCCACACGTAGTCATCGGGTCGTACCCGGACGTAATCTCCACACGTAGTCATCGGGTCGTACCTGGACGTAATCTCCACACGTAGTCATCGGGTCTCACCCGGAACATATTTCTAAGTTTCATGTACACTTAATCACATGTTACAACATTCACATTAGCCATTCGGCTTTACCACATATATATATACACTTTCACATTCATCACGTCGGCCATTAGGCCTTATCACATATATATACACTTTCACATTCATCACGTCGGCCATTAGGCCTTATCACATATATTCACACTTTCACATTCATCAGGTCGGCCATTAGGCCTTATCACATATATATACACTTTCACATTCATCACGTCGGCCATTAGGCCTTATCACATATATTCACACTTTCACATTCATCACATCGGCCATTAGGCCTTATCACATATATACACATTTTCACATTCATCACATCGGCCATTAGGCCTTATCACATATATACACACTTTCACATTCATCACATCGGCCATTAGGCCTTATCACATATATATATCTCATACATATTTCATATTTTTCTTGTACATCAATTTCAGCAATAGCTTATAAGGAACTCAAATATTTTCATCAAAGTTTACAACAAAATCACATATTCACTACAAGCAGTTTTCCTGAGCAACAGTCACTAAATTGTTTATAAATGGAGCTACAAAACTCAAAATCAATTGCCGTTAATTTTCCCCGAATGTAGACTCATGTATCTTTCATCCATAAAAATTTCAGAATTTTAGGTGTGGCCAATCAATACCAGATTTTTCTTAAAGTTTCCCCTGTTTCACTGTTTGACTAACCTGACCAGTCTTCACTACAAATCAAAATTCTCATTGTACAGAATTCAAAGTATGTTCTACTTGATTTCATTTAAAACTAGACTAATTAAGGAGTCTAAGCATATAAATTTTATCTTGTAACCATTTTTGTACAAATTATAGTGATTTTCTTAAAACCGAACAGGGATTTCGGAGTCATTCGACACTGTCCGCACAACTTTAAATATCTCTTTATAGGAAATTTCTTTGCTTCCACGGTCTCCTTTATAAGAAACTAGACCAACTAAGCCTTGATTACATATTTTATTCAGCCTATAATTCCACACCAACAATTTATAGTGATTTTCTAAATTCACATTACTGCTGCTGTCCAAGCAATTTATTACAATTTGCTCTTAAATTTCCAAGTCCAAACACTTATGAACTTACCATTTGGGTTTAAGACATATCATGGCCACATCATATCTTATTAAATCAACTCATTATATCCTATTATAGTTGAATTTACTCAACATTTAATCACTTAAAACTTACCTCGAAAGTGGTCGACGACTAGATATCCACGGCTATTCGTTTACTTCCTCTTTTCCCTTATCCGACTTTGATCCTCTAGGCTCTTGAGCTAAATCAAATAATTTACTTCCCAATCAAACACAATCACACGGCATCCATACACATGTTAGAACCATTCTTAACATATTTACTACTCAAGCATGTAACTTAACAACTTAACCATTAGTTGCCGAACCACAAACAAAACATATTCATACGTCAATATCTCAAACCTTACCATAACAACCAATATGCAAGATATCACATATACATAACTTAGCTTATGAGAACATATGTATTACATCATAAACACACCTTTTACCAATTACCTCACTTAAGCCAAATTTTTATAATCAACCACAAAGAAAAATATACCACAAATCACACTTCCAAAATGAGCTACCTCATGGCCGATTATACTTCATCATTAATACATAGATGAAACAATCAAAATCCCTTCCTTTATACCCTAGCCGAATGCTCCAATCATCCATCAAAATTTCATCCAAATTTACAAGAACAACAACCACATTCTTTGTTATCTACCATGAACGAAACCCATATTCATTCACCAAATATCAAAAATTTATCATCAATTTGACATATAAGGACATAACCAAATGTTTCTTGCAACACAAAACTCAAAAATTAACACATGGGTCATGTTATGAGCACCAAAACAAACTCATCTCCACAAAAATTCCAAAAGAATCACATGATATCATACCTTAATCTAACAACCACCATAGCCGATTTTCTCCAGCTCTTCCCCTTCCTTCCTTTCCTCTATTCGGCCAAGGATGTTCAAGAATGAACATTTTTTTTTCATTTTTTTGTTTTCTTTCCTCCCACTCACGGCAAAAAGGGGGGGGGGGGAGAACAAACACACACATTGCCCATGCTCTTTATTTTATTATCCCTTCCATAATACATTGTCCCAACATGTTTATGACATGTTTTTAGCCATAACACTTTGTCCACCCATGCCCATGGCCGGCCACTACATATTGGGAGGGAAAATTGACATGCAAGACCTCCCTTTTGATTACATGCACTATTAGATCCTTGTAGATTAGCCTATCACATTTTCAAGTCCTATCACATGGGTCCTTTCTTATAAATTAGCACCTAATTGATAAAATCAAGGCACGAAATATTCACACATACAAATTCCACATACAATAAGCACAGAATATAACATCTAATTATTTTTGTGACTCGGTTTTGTGGTCCCGAAACCACTTTCCGACTAGGGTCACATTAGGGCTGTCACAACTCTCCCCCACTTAAGAAATTTTCGTCCCCGAAAATTTCTACCGATGCATAGTTTAGAATAACGTCCTCTTATTGAATTATATTCATATAAACATTAGCTCATCGATAGCAATTGTAATTCATTATTGATTTCACATCGATCTATAAAATCATTTTCTTATCTCAAAACAAATACATAAACATTTCTACAAGTATGGACATATATCTCATTTCCTTGATTTCATAAGCAATAATCACTTAATTTAATTCACAATTGCATTTCAAACACATATCAAGCACATATTAACATGTATAATTCACATCATCAACCCACATATTTGTAATCCACATTTTCATCCATGTATAAGTCAGTAATCGGCGAAAATACACATATACTCAAACATCCCAATAAATATCCTTTATAACTCCATCGTATCTCAATATTCAACTTCCACACACTGAACATTTAATTCATTCAGACATACGAACATACCTCATTGCTGGAATTTTTGCAAGCGTATTAACTGAAATTTTTACAGCAAGATTGCTCATCTCCGAATCACGTACCTTCGGGATTTAACTGGATATAGCGACTCTCTCGATTGTCTTCGGGACATAGCTCGGTTATAGTGATTCGCACAAATGCCTTCGGGACTTAACCCGGTTTTGGTAACTCGCACAAATGCCTTCGGGAATTGACCCGGATTTAGTCACTTAGCACAAAAGCCTTCGGGACTTAGCCCGGATACCATTCGAATAACCAAGCACATATATATCAACAAATCAATACACATTCTTAATACATTCTCATTACGAAAGCTCAAACACAAGACACTTATCATATTAACAATTTCGGCTCAATAGTCACACACAAAGAGCATGATTTTGATTTGCTTAAAACATGATCTAATCAAATCATGATTTAAGCTCTATTACTCAAGAACTTACTTCACATTACCAACCCTTATGTTCATACAAAAAAGATCAACTTAGCCAAAGGCCGGTAGCTTGTTTATCAACTGAGCGAATACTTACTTGTAAGGGCTCAACTAATTCAAGCACATATAGCTCTTACAATGCCATATCCTAGATATGGTCTTACATATTCTCACATATCGAGCCGATGCCATGTCCCAAACATGGTCTTACACACTATCTCAAATCAATGCCTTCGTCCCAGACGAGGTCTTACTTGAATTCCATTTCACACACTTAGTGCCCACTGATCGATCTCGCACTCATAGTGCTCGGTTAAAGGGATTTACACACACACAGTGCCTCCAATCATTCACACACATAGTGCTCTTATTCATTCGTTATTACACATTGAAATGACTTAACCAAGTCGATAAACATCATGTATGTACACTTTTAAACATATCATCTCATTTAAATTTGAATTCGTATAGTAATGAACACTTAAACTTTGCTCAAATTACCGGCACGAAGCCTACTAGGAACGAAGGTCCGAATACACGCCACCAAAGATGATTGCTCTTGGGACCTAGCCGGATACATCACTAGCACGAATGCTCTTCGGAACTTAGTCCGGATACATCACTAGCACGAATGCTCCTCGGAACTTAGTCCGGATACATCACTAGCACGAATGCGATACCTCACTAGCACGAATGCTCTTCGGAACTTAGTCCGGATACCTCACTAGCACGAATGCTCTTCGGAACTTAGTCCGGATATATCACTCTCAATTCTCATGGTCATATACACATATAGCAATACACATTAGTATATCATTTACATTACTTGAATACAAACACAACATGCTTATCGACCATTCAACTTCTAGTTCCATAGCCACATACAAAGAATCACATTTATAGTCATAACACTCTTTCAAAATTGCATCACTTATACCCTTAATTCAATCCAAATCGAAATTCAAATACGAGTACATGATACGTACCTGATCAACTTAATAATTTAGGCATATCTAAGTGAATTTATATCGCAAATTCTCATAGTCAGAAGCTTGCTACAGCTCGATCGGGATCAAGATTCATTACAATACAGCAACCACATTTTAATAGTCAAGAATCATCACACTATCATTTTATCACTTTATGGCATGTATAAATAGACTCACGCGTGCTACATTAGTCCTAGAATCGACTAAACCGTAGCTCTGATACCAATATAATTGTAACACCCCGTACCGGAGACCGTTACCGGAGTCGAACACGAGGTGCTAACCGACTAATTCATTTACTCTCACAGTCCAATTAAAAAATTTTCCAGACGACTGGCTAACTGCGTCACTGTCACCTTAAAAATCATAACTTGAGTTCCCAACTCGAAAATCAGATTCGTAATTTTTCCCTGAAACTAGACTCATATGTCCATCTACATATATTTTTCTAGAATTTTTGGTCGAGCCAATTAGTACAGTTTATTAGTTAAAGTCTCCCCTGTTGCAGGGATCGACAACACTGACCTTCGTGCGTTACGAATTGGATATCTCCCTGTACAGGGCTTCAATACTGATGCCGTTTGTTTCTATAGAAACTAGACTCAAAGAGGAATCTATACATATATGGAATGACTCCTAATTATCTCTGGTTAATTTACAATGAATTTCCAAAGTCAGAACAGGGAATCCAGAAACCGTTCTGGCCCTGTTTCACAAAAACCTAAATATCTCTTAACATACATCTCATATGACCGTTTCGTTTCTTCCATATGAAATTAGATTCATCAAGGTTCATTTACATAATTTATTCACTATTTAATTCCATTCCTACTATTTTTAGTGATTTTTCACATCCACATCACTGCAGCTGTCAACCTCTGTCCTTAAGGTAGATTTTACCTACTTCATAATTTCCTTGATTCAACTAGCCCTTTTAGCATACATGGCACAAAAGATGATCACGATTAACCATTCCAAGGGCTAATCGATTCCAAACATTTCCACATCTCTTAATAAACAACATACAAAATGATTATGATACCATGCCAAAGTGTATACAAGCCATTTTCGCATGGCTATCCAAATTTATACAAAACCAAAGGGTCTATGACCAACAAACGAAAGAGTAGCCCTATACATTAACCAAAATATCCTCTCACTACTAGTCTATTCTATACATGCCATAAGATATTCCAAAACATAGCAGTACCAAACAGTGGATAGTGATAGTGTGACTAGTTGTCGACGATCCCCGAGCCACAGTAGCCGCAATGAGACCTATAAGGCGAGGAAACACAAGAACTGAGTAAGCATTACAATGCTTAGTAAGTTTTAAGCAGGTCAACAGATGACAATCCAATTATAACATAGTTGTTCGTATTTTTATTTCACTCTTCCTTCGGGCATACCATCCCTTTACCGAATATGCACATCTCATCATATACAATAGGCAGATAAACTCTCACACTAATCCGATGTCACATAATCATAGGAATAGTCCCATAGATTGCTCTCGTATGCATCATATATAAACTTGGGGTACATACCTGTTTAACCTTTCGCATTGCGTATATTTATAAGCAATTCTTATTACGAAGTCTTACCCGACATAATCTCCACACGTAGTCATCGGGTCGCATGCGGACGTAATCTCCACACGTAGTCATCGGGTCTCACCCGAACATATTTCTAAGTTTCATGTACACTTAATCACATGTTACAACATTCACATTAGCCATTCGGCTTTACCACATATATATATACACTTTCACATTCATCACGCCGGCCATTAGGCCTTATCACATATGTATACACTTTCACATTCATCAGTCGGCCATTAGGCCTTATCACATATATTCACACTTTCACATTCATCACATCGGCCATTAGGCCTTATCACATATATATACACTTTCACATTCATCACGCCGGCCATTAGGCCTTATCACATATATTCACACTTTCACATTCATCACATCGCCATTAGGCCTTATCACATATATATACACTTTCACATTCATCACGCCGGCCATTAGGCCTTATCACATATATTCACACTTTCACATTCATCACATCGGCCATTAGGCCTTATCACATATATACACATTTTCACATTCATCACATCGGCCATTAGGCCTTATCACATATATACACACTTTCACATTCATCACATCGGCCATTAGGCCTTATCACATATATATATCTCATACATATTTCATATTTTTCTTGTACATCAATTTCAGCAATAGCTTATAAGCAACTCAAATATTTTCATCAAAGTTTACAACAAAATCACATATTCACTACAAGCAGTTTTCCTGCGCAACAGTCACTAAATTGATTATAACTGGAGCTACAAAACTCAAAATCAATTGCCGTTAATTTTCCCCGAATGTAGACTCATGTATCTTTCATCCATAAAAATTTCAGAATTTTAGGTGTGGCCAATCAATACCAGATTTTTCTTAAATTTTCCCCTGTTTCACTATTTGACTAACCTGACCAGTCTTCACTACAAATCAAAATTCTCATTGTACAGAATTCAAAGTATGTTCTACTTGATTTCATTTAAAACTAGACTAATTAAGGAGTCTAAGCATATAAATTTTATCTTGTAACCATTTTTGTACAAATTATAGTGATTTTCTTAAAACCGAACAGGGGATTTCGGAGTCATTCCGACACTATCCCGTACAACTTTAAATATCTCTTTATAGGAAATTTCTTTGCTTCCACGGTCTCCTTTATAAGAAACTAGACCAACTAAGCTTTGATTACATATTTTATTCAGCCTATAATTCCACACCAACAATTTATAGTGATTTTCTAAATTCACATTACTGCTGCTGTCCAAGCAATTTATTACAATTTGCTCTTAAATTTCCAAGTCCAAACACTTATGAACTTACCATTTGGGTTTAAGACATATCATGGCCACATCATATCTTATTAAATCAACTCATTATATCCTATTATAGTTGAATTTACTCAACATTTAATCACTTGAAACTTACCTCGAAAGTGGTCGACGACTAGATATCCACGGCTATTCGTTTACTTCCTCTTTTCCCTTATCCGACTTTGATCCTCTAGGCTCTTGAGCTAAATCAAATAATTTACTTCCCAATCAAACACAATCACACGGCATCCATACACATTTTAGAACCATTCTTAACATATTTACTACTCAAGCATGTAACTTAACAACTTAACCATTAGTTGCCGAACCACAAACAAAACATATTCATACGTCAATATCTCAAACCTTACCATAACAACCAATATGCAAGATATCACATATACATAACTTAGCTTATGAGAACATATGTATTACATCATAAACACATCTTTTACCAATTATCTCACTTAAGCCAAATTTTTATAATCAACCACAAAGAAAAATATACCACAAATCACACTTCCAAAATGAGCTACCTCATGGCCGATTATACTTCATCATTAATACATAGATGAAATAATCAAAATCCCTTCCTTTATACCCTAGCCGAATGCTCCAATCATCCATCAAAATTTCATCCAAATTTACAAGAACAACAACCACATTCTTTGTTATCTACCATGAACGAAACCCATATTCATTCACCAAATATCAAAAATTTATCATCAATTTGACATATAAGGACATAACCAAATGTTTCTTGCAACACAAAACTCAAAAATTAACACATGGGTCATGTTATGAGCACCAAAACAAACTCATCTTCACAAAAGTTCCAAAAGAATCACATGATATCATACCTTAATCTAACAACCACCATAGCCGATTTTCTCCAGCTCTTCCCCTTCCTTCCTTTCCTCTATTCGGCCAAGGATGTTCAAGAATGAACATTTTTTTCATTTTTTTGTTTTCTTTCCTCCCACTCACGGCAAAAGGGGGGGAGAACAAACACACACATTGCCCATGCTCTTTATTTTATTATCCCTTCCATAATGCATTGTCCCAACATGTTTATGACATTTTTTTAGCCATAACACTTTGTCCACCCATGCCCATGGCCGGCCACTACATATTATGGGGGGGAATTGACATGCAAGACCTCCCTTTTGATTACATGCACTATTAGATCCTTGTAGATTAGCCTATCACATTTTCAAGTCCTATCACATGGGTCCTTTCTTATAAATTAGCACCTAATTGATAAAATCAAGGCACGAAATATTCACACATACAAATTCAACATACAATAAGCACAGAATATAACATCTAATTATTTTTGTGACTCGGTTTTGTGGTCCCGAAACCACTTTCCGACTAGGGTCACATTAGGGCTGTCACATCTTGTCACCCTATCTCTAGGCGTACAATCTATTCCGCTTAATTACGACAAATTTACTCTTAGACAAGGACTTTTGCTCCTCTGAATAAGCACATTAATTTGAATCAATATCCTAGAATATTAAAACAAGAATTAAGAACACATAATTAAGAACAAGTCAAATGTTTATCATACAATTCAGATAATAACAAGATCCGTCTTAGGTTTCATTTCCTTTTAGGCATTTAGGGGGTTTAGTTCATAATTATGAAAGAAAAAATCTCAAAAGAGTAAAGATAACAAAACATAAAGAAAACCCAAAACTCTTGAAGGAAATTGAAGGGAGATCTTCAGTCTTGACGAAGAATCTGACTTTTGAGATGGATCAATTGGCTTTCTTTGAGTAATTCCTTGCCTCCTCCTTCGTGTCCCCTTTTCTAGTGCCTCTTTAGTGTTTAAATAGGCTTTAGAATGCCTATGAGTCCTTAAAAGTGGCCTTTTCCAAATAGGACTATACTTGGGCTCGACAGGGACACGCCTATGTGACACACCCATGTGCGATTGCTTTAGACCGTGGTCAAGGCTGTTAAATAGGCACGGGCGTGTGGTCTACCCGTGTAAGTCATGCTTCAATTCTGCCAAATGGACACGACCATGTGGACTATCCGTGTGAGGAAGTCCAGGTCGTGTTAATTTCTCATGTTGGTCCATTTTCTCCGTTTTCAGCCCGTTTCTCGCTCTTTTTATTCTCCTATGCTCACCTAAGTATAAAACATGAAATCAAAGGATTAGGAGCATCGAATTCACCAAATCTAAGGAGAAATCATCCATAAATGTTGTAAGCATAGGATAAAAATATGTATAAATATTGTTTATCACATCATCACAGGCAATGTTGAGGATTTTGAAAAGGGTCGCAGGGCTGAATAACGGCACGGGAAATCGGGGGCCCATTTCGGAGCGACTTCGATCAAATAGGGCTGAGATCTTCAAGGGCGTGGCTGGTGTGGCTCCTAACGTGGCTAAATACTGGTCGGAGGCCACTGAAAGGATATTGGAAGAGTTAGACTGTTCACCTGAAAAAAAGTTGAAAGGGGCAGTGTCGCTACTTAGGGAAGAAGCTTACTAGTGGTGTTTGACGTTGAAAGAGGCCACCCAACCTGAGCAAGTCACTTGGGAGTTTTTCAAATCTGAGTTTCAAGGAAAGTATGTGGCTGCGAGTAATGTGGACGCTAGAAGGAAGGAGTTTCTGAACCTGACCCAGGGAAACAAATCTGTGGTGGAGTATAAGGCGAAATTTCTACGCCTTAGTAGGTATACAAGAGCTATGGTGGCAACAGACTATAAGCGTTGCTTTAGGTTTGAGGATGGTTTTAGGGATAGCCTCAGAGTATTGATAGCCCTACAAAGGGAGCGGGTTTTTTTGGAGTTGGTTAAGAAAGCAAAAGATAGTAGAGGAGGTGAAGCGCACTTAACGCTTAAATCGGGAAAAAGAAAGGGGTAAGAATAAAAGGGAAGCTGAGACTCCTAGTGTGGGACAGAGGCCTAAGGCTAGGGCCAGAGTTAATGGGCCAGTTAGAGTAGGGTCCCTTGCTGTTAATCCAGGGGTGCCACCCTGTGCTGATTGTGGGAAAGGTCATGTAGGCGAGTGTTGGAAGAGGACAAGATCTTGTCTAGCTTGTGGATCTATGGAGCATAGGATTACGAACTACCCTAGAATGCCAGTTCAAGTGCCAGGCGTGGGCCGAGGTGGTGTTTAGCCACCAAGGGGTGGTGAGTTGCCGCCAAGGGCCCGAGGGTAGGCTAAGGGCGGTAACGACAATGGACATGGACATGGAGCACTAGTCGAAAATGCAGGCCATGCTGAGGCGAGACAGCCAACTTTGGTTTATGCTGCTCATCACCGAAAAGACGGGGATGCCCCAAATGTGATAACAGGTATGTTAATTATACATGAGTCACCTCACACTGCATTGATTGATATTGGATCGACGCATTCATATGTTGCATGCAATATGTCTGAACCTTTGGGTGATATGTTTGAAATTACTGCGAATGAGATTACTATAATAAGTCCATTAGGTCAGTCAGTGGGAGTGAATAAGTTGTTTAGG
This sequence comes from Gossypium arboreum, assembly GCF_025698485.1. Classification (NCBI taxonomy): domain Eukaryota; kingdom Viridiplantae; phylum Streptophyta; class Magnoliopsida; order Malvales; family Malvaceae; genus Gossypium; species Gossypium arboreum. The sequence goes on from NC_069073.1 coordinate 30,952,023, forward strand.
GAGGTACCCTTAGTAGTCTAAGGGGTTACCTTATTAGCGGATTTGATGGAATTTCCGTTTAGCGAGTTTGATTTAATCTTGGGTATGGATTGGTTGGTGAAACACCGAGCCACCTTGGATTGCTCTGCAAAGCGAATGGTGTTAAGAACGACGGAGGATAAGGAGGTGGTGGTGATTGGGGAATGCCAGAATTATCTGTCGAATGTGATTTCGGCATTAAGGGTTGAGAAGTTGGTACGAAAGGGATGCAAAGCCCTTTTGGCTCATATTAGTGATACGGAGGTTGAGAGCCCTACTGTTAAGGAGTTAAGAACAGTTAAGGAATTTCCTGAAGTTTTTCCCAATGAGCTTCCAAGGTTGCCACCCAGTAGAGAACTAGAATTTAGAATCGAGTTCTTACCTGGTACGTCTCCGGTGTTGATCGCCCCTTATCAGATGGAACTGAAGGAGTTGGTAGAACTTAAGGCACAGATTCAGGAATTGTTGGATCGAGGATTTATCCGACCAAGTGTGTCTCCTTAGGGAGCATCGGTGTTATTCATAAAGAAGAAAGATGGGACGTTGTGAATGTGCATCGACTACTGGCAATTGAACAAGTTAAATATTAAGATCAAGTACCCTCTACCGAGAATCGATGGCCTTTTTGATCAGTTTAGGGGAGCTTTCATTTTCTCGAAGATTGATCTGCATTCGGGGTATCACCAATTGAAGGTTAAGGAAGTAGATGTTTATAAGACAGCTTTCAGAACTCGTTATGGGCACTATGAGTTCTTAGTGATGCCATTCAAGCTGACGAACACACTTGCTTCCTTCATGGACCTCATAAATCGGGTCGTCCAACCCTACCTGGATCGGTTCGTGGTAGTTTTTATAGATGACATTTTAGTGTACTCAAGAGATGAGGATGGGCATGATGCACACTTAAAGATTGTGTTGTAGACTTTGAGGGAGAAACAGCTGTATGCCAAATTCAGTATGTGTGAATTTTGGCTAAAGGAGGTTACTTTTCTAGGGCATGTGGTGTTAGCTGAGGGGATTAAGGTGGATCCTCGAAAAATTGAAGCAGTGTTAGATTGGAAAACACCCAAGTCAGTATCGAAAATCTGAAGTTTTCTAGGCTTGGCAGGGTACTATAGGTGGTTTATTGAGGGCTTTTCATTCATTGCTACACCGTTAACTAAGTTTTTGAGGAAGGGGGTACTGTTTGAATGGATGGACAAGCAGCAAGAGAGTTTTGGAAAGCTTAAGAAGGTCTTAACTGAGGCCCCTGTGTTGATTCAGCCAGAGCCTGGGAAAGAGTTTACGGTTTTTAGTGATGCGTCGCATGTGGGCTTGGACTGTGTATTGATGCAAGAAGGAAAGGTAGTTGCATATGCATCACGACAAATTAAGACTCACGAGGTGAATTATCCAACCCATGACTTGTAACTAGCCGCGGTGGTCTTCGCGCTTAAAATATGGAGGCATTATTTATACGGGGATAGGTGCATAATTTATTCAGACCATAAGAGTTTGAAGTACCTCCTCACCCAGAAGGAGCTAAACCTTAGGTAGCGCAGGTGGGTGAAATTATTGAAGGATTATGATTGTACAATTGAATACCACCCTGGCAAAGGAAATGTGGTAGCTGATGCATTGAGTCGTAAGGTTAAGTTAGACTTGAGGGCTATGCTCACCCATTTTAGTTTGTTGGATGATGGTAGCTTGTTAGCTGAGCTTCAAGTAAAGCCAGTATGGGTTGAGCAGATAAGGAGTATGTGACAGCCCTAAAGTGACCCTAGTCGGAAAGCGGTTTCGGGACCGCTAAACCGAGTCACCAAATTATTTGAATGTGATATTTATTGTCTAAAATATGTGAATGTGAATGTGCGAAAATTTTTAAGCTTCGATTTAGTTAATTGCATGTGAATGGAGTACATAGGACTTATGTGAGAAAATTTAGAAATGTGCTAGGCAAATGTAAAGTGGCCTAATAATGCATGTTATAAAATGGTGGGTTTGCATGTCAAATTGCCCAATATTTGAGCTAATGGCCGGCCATGCTATGAGTGGAAACATGTCACAAACATGTTATGTAGTGATGTATGTTAGGAACAATAAAATAATGATTATGGGTAATAAAGAAATGGAAAAAGGAAAAGAATGGAGAGATTGTTTCTCCCCCTCCCCATTGCCGTGAAGGTAAGAAAGAAAACAAAAAAAAAAGTGTCCATCTTTCTTCATAGCTCTTGGCCGAATGTTCTAAGGAAGAGAGAAAAACAAGTTGTGTTCTTTGGTTTTTCTTGGCCGAATTGAAAGGAAGAAGAAGGGAGTGAAGCAATCGGTCATCTTAGGTCCCTATTAAGGTAAGGAAGTCGATACTAGTTCTTGAAATCCTAGTTGATTATGAGTGAGATATCAAGTTATTGTTGGTAACCCATGTTGAAATTGTGATTTTGGAATAAGTAAGGTTTTCGGCTATGGAAATTAATAAGGGTGATGGTCGTGTTTCATGCTAAATCTTGATGATTATGAGTTCCTTTCTTGGTTCTACCTTAGATCCATGAAGTATGTTTTTATTTGGTGTTGTTGGAAGTATCGCCATGGTATATCCATAAGTATGATTATGCTTATTGCATGGTAGATAAGATTTATGTTTTGGATATATGTTTATATTTGATTATAATCAACTTTGTGATTCGGCTCTTGCACATATATATATATATATGATTGCACACGATGTATTGGTATGACCTATATATTATCTCAAGGTATATATTTACATATGATGGTGTTTTGTTATGGAGTAAACGATGGATGCGTATTGAGTTATAATATGTAATGCATTAGTTAGTAAAATGTATGCCATTTGTGTGTGGTATTAAGTATATATTCGCCATAGGAAGAAGATTGGGGTTGCATGTATTCGGTTAGAGGCAAGCATATTGATGCTTTTATCTTGGCTTAGAAAAATTCGCCAAGGGGAATATTAGCTAAAATGTTGAGTTTGATTCGGATTCCATATATATATGTGACTCTAATGCCTAAAGTATATATGGGCTAAGTACCTTGAGGTTTCCTTTTGATGTTCGAATGAATTGTATTAAATTGCTTGATGTGATTAAAATGCATATGACCATTGTGTAGTTGAGCTAGAAGGTGGCCATATGACCTATCAAACTCCTTGTCATATTCGCCATAAGCTAGCATAACGAGACTTTAATAAGTTAAATTTGTTTGAATTAGCTCAAGAGCTTAGAGGACCACAGTTGGATAAGGGAAAGGAAAAGTTATCGAATAGCCGCCGAAAACGTTTGACCACATCCGAGGTAAGTTCTTGAGTAATAGAGCTTAAATTATGATTTGATTAGATCATGTTTTAAGCAAATCAAAATCATGCTCTTTGTGTGTGGCTATTGAGCCGAAATTGCAAGTGTGATAAATGTCTTGTGTTTGAGTTTTGCTAATGAAAATGAAATACTGAATGTGTCATGATTTATTGTTAAATGTGCATGGTTATTCGAATGATGTCCGGCTAAGTCCCAAGGCTTTGTGCTAAGTGACCATATCCGGACTAAGATCCAAGGCATTTGTACGAGTTACTAATTAGGGCTAAGCCCAAGGCATTGGTGCGAAGTTACTAAATCCGGGTTAAGTCCCGAAGGTATTTGTGCGAAGTTACTATAATCGGGCTATGTCCCGAAGGCATTTGAACGAGTAGCTATATTCGTTAAATTCAAGGTACGTGATTCGGGAATGAACGATCTTGCTGTAAAATTTCAGTTAATACGCTTGTAACATCCCAACATTGAGGTATGTTTCAGATGTGCTTTGAATTAGTTGAGCCCTTACAAATAAGTATTCGCCAGCTTGATAAATGAGCTACCGTGTTTGGCTAAGTTGATCTTTGTGTATGAATATAAGGGTTGGTAATATGAAGTAAGTATGATATTGAAAATTTGTGCATATGAAATTACCTGTTTAGCTACATGAATGCTATACTTTGGTTGTGTCTAAATTCTTTGCTCAAAACTTACTAAGCATTTAATGCTTACTCCGTTTCTTTGATTCTCTATTTTATAGATTTTGGTTCTTCAGCTATCGGACTCGGGATTTTGAAGTCAAAGTTGCCCACACTATCAAAGCTCCTTTTGGTATACTTTTGGCTGAACTTTGAAATGGCATGTATAGGACTACCCTTTTTGTTGTGGGTCATGGACCGCTTTGGATTTGTATAATTTTGGATAGCCATGCGAAAATGGCTTATATATGTTTTGAACATAATGTTATGATCATATGGTATGGATATGGTTATTGAGAGGTGTGGATGTGCTTGGCAAGGAATGGCCATTGGAATGGTTAATCACTATCATAAATTGTGCTATTTATGCTAAAAGGGCTAGTTGAATCATGGAAACTATGAAGTAGGTAAAGTCTACCTTAAAGGCAGATGCTGACAGCAGTAGTGATGTAGGTTTGAAAAATCACTAAAAATAGTAGGAATTTAATTAAATATTTAATAAATTATTTAAACGAACCTTGATGAATCTATTTTCATAGGAAAGTAATGAAATGATCATATGAACAGTGTGTTAAGAGATATTTAAGTTTTCGTGAGACAGAGCCAGAACGGTTTCTAGAGTCCCTATTCCGACTTTAGAAATTCATTATAAATTGATCAGAGATAATTAGAAGTCATGCCATATATGTACAGATTCCTCTTCGAGTCTAGTTTCTGAAGAAAGAAATGGTATCAGTATTGAAGCCCTGTACAGAGAGATATCCAGGTCGTAATGCATGAAGGTCAGTGTAGCCGCACCCTGTAACAGGGGAGAGTTTAACTAATAAACTGTACTAATTGGCCCAACCAAAAAATTCTAGAAAAAATCTGTAGGTGGACATATGAGTCTAGTTTCAGGGAAAAATTACAAAACTGATTTTCGAGTTTTGGAACTCAAGATATGATTTTTAAAGTGACAGTGACGCAGTTAGCCAACTGCCTGGAAATTTTTAAAATGGACTGTGAAAATGAGTGGTTTAAGCCGTTAACCCCTCGTGTCCGACTCCGGCAGCAGCCTCGGGTACGGGGTGTTACAGAGTAAGCAATTAGTGAATGAGACTTTAGGTGCTCATTTTAGACAAGTAGGGAATGGGGAGACGTCATACTTTGGGATAAATAGTGAAGGAGTGTTGTGTTTCTGTGGGAGAATGTGTATACAAAGGACGATGATCTAAGGCAGTCTATTCTGCGGGAAGTACATAGCAGTTTCTATGCTATGCATCCTGGTGGAAACAAGATGTATCGGAATTTGCGTGAGCTTTATTGGTGGCCTGGACTTAAGCGCGAGGTTATGGAGTTCGTAAGTAAATGCTTGGTTTGTCAAAAGGTGAAGGCAGAGCATCAGTTGCCTTTAGGATTGTTTCAACCAGTAAAGATTCCACTCTGGAAGTGGGAAAGGATTACTATGGACTTTGTTAGTAGGCTACACTTGACGCGTACTAAGAAAGACTCAATATGGGTTATAATAGATCGGTTAACTAAGCCTGCCTATTTTATATCGATCCGCACTGATTACTTATTACAAAAGTTGGCTAGATTGTATGTAGCGGAGATTGTAAGATTACATAGAGTGCTAGTTTCCATAATATCTGATAGGGACCTATGTTTCACCTCGCGATTTTGGAAGAAGCTGCATAAGGTGTAACACCCCTAACTCGTGACCGTCGCCAGTGTCAGACACGAGGGGTTAACGGCCAAATCCTCTCAAGGTACCAACCAATTTGACATTACCAGTCAGGCTGGAAAACTGCGTCACCATTGCCTTAAAAATCATATCTCGAGTTTCAAAACTCGGAAACTGGTTTCGTAAATTTTCCCTGAATTTAGACTCACATACCCATCCATGGATTTATTTCTAGAATTTTTGGTCGTGCCAATTGGTACAGTTTATTAGTTAAAGTCACCCATGTTACAGGGATCAACTGATATGACCTTCGCGCATTACAACTTGAATATCTCTCTGTACAGGGCTTTTTTACTGGTACCGTTTGTTTCTAATGAAAATAGACTCAAAATTAAATCTGTACATATAAGGCATGACTCCTAATTCTTTCTGGATAATTTATAGTAAATTTTCAAAGTCGCGACAGGGGACCCAGAAACCGTTCTGGCCCTGTCTCACGAGAACTTTAATATTTCTCAGTATACTGCTCATATGGTCATTTTGTTTCGTCCATATAAAAATAGATTCATCAAGGTTCAATTTCATAATTTATTCACTATTTAATTCTGCTTCTTCTATTTTTAGTGATTTTTCAATCTCATCTCACTGCTGCTGTCCGCAACAGTTACTGCAGTAGACTATGCCAATTTCATGAATCTTTCCTTGGCCTTAATCATCCATCATACATGACACAAATTATGGCCACCTTATCAAAATTAGAGTTTCTAAGACTCGTGGCTATAGGTTCTAGCATCCCACTCGACGACCACATAGGCCATTTTCACATGGCTTAAAGTTTACAACCCACAATTCGACAAAATATAATAGCCTATACATGCCAAATGTTCTTCAACAACGAAAACAATACCACAAGATTTCAGCGGTGTGATGACTTCAACGACGGTCCCGATCACGCAAAACAATACGAGTCCGAGAGACCTAAAATGGGTGACAAGAAAACACCGAGTGAGTTTACAACTCAGAAGTCATAAGCATTCATCAATCCACCGATAAAGTTACTACAACATGTACGACAAACGAGGCTAGGTACTCATTCATATCGAATCTATACCATAATACCTCGGACCTTTCGGTCCAATCTCGCACCAAGTCATACATCCACATTTCATATTCTACACAACAAGATAATCAAACATTTTTACACATTAACTCATTTTCCAGCACAACCATACAATTTCAATCATCACATAGATTTAAGGCTTACCAAATTCAAACCCAAGCATGAACGTATTCTCTATTCGTCATGGGCTCGAGGTACTTACCCGATCCGCTGTCCATACTCAATTCAATGGAGACACCCTCCATATATATAGAGTACGCACACACAGTGCTTACTACTCGATTTCGCACACTTAGTGCCACGCAATTTAAGCCCGCACACACAGTGCCATACCCTTCGAGCTCGCACACCCAGTGCCGTATTTTTCCAGCTTGCACACATAGTGTTATATTTTTCCAGCATGCACACTTAGTGCCTTATATTTCCAGCACGCACACTTAGTGCCATATATTTCCAGCACGCACACTTAGCGCCAATCTCGCCACCATACACACGATTGTTCAAGACACATAGTGCCGAAAGCAAACTTTCTACACATTCCACTATTTCTTTTACATTCAACAATTATCCTCACTCCATACACATACAATTTCATTTATACATATATAGCATTCCATTAAACACAATTGCATAGATTTTCCAATCATTTAAGCAATATCAAACATATGTGCTTAATGACTTACTTTGTTTGGGGTAGAACGGTTCCAAATCGGCTACTGCTTGCTTTCTCCTTTCCTTTGTCCAATCTAGTTCCCTTTGCTCTTGAGCTAAATCAAACAATTTACCTCTCCATCAAACACAAACATACGGCATTCACATGCATTATTATGGTTATTGCCGAATACTTAACACAACTAAGCTGAAAATTTACTCAATCTCATCTTAATTTATTGCTACTTATTTATCAAAGTTTCCAATACAAGGTATTTAACACCTATGCCCATTTATACCCCATATGGCCGAATACTCATGCACACACACACATAACAACAAGAACTCAATGGCACAAAATTTCCTTTTGTTAAACATTCAACTCACTCATCTCCATGCTTTCATCACAACAACATCAAAACACTCACCAAGGAAAATAACATGCATGGCCGAAATTTAACTCACCTAACAACTTAGTTTCGATTTGAGATTCAAGGAAAATTTTGAACCAATCCTCCAAATCATGCATGAATTTTCAAGAGTGGCATAAAACATACCTTCTTGTATCAAAACACCTTAGTCTAGTAAGCTCCCATGGCTGATTTTTCTCAAGCTTTTTCCCCCCTTTCTTCTTAGTATATTCGCCAAGCAAGGAGAAAATGAGAGAATGAACACTTTTTTTTCTTTTGTTTTCATCATATCCCTATTTTTTTCAATTTCATTTCTTTATTCTTTCAAGCATAATCCATTAGCTAAACATGTTTGAAATATGTTTTCCTTGCCCATCACTCTTGACATGGCCGCCACTACCCTTAGGAATGGGCTATTTGACATGCAAGTCCATTTATTTTACTTCATCCTTTTATTAATCTCTTAAAATTAGCCACATCTATTTAAATCCTTTCACATGAGTCCTTTTTCTTTCAATTCACAATCAAATTAACTAAATCAAAGAATTCAAAATTCACACATGCATTTTCACATATTCTAGACAATAAATATTACGCTCGAACATGTCGGTGACTCGGTTTAGCGGTCCCAAACCACTTCCGACTATGGTCAATTTTGGGATGTCACAACTCTCCCCACTTAAGAAATTTTCGTCCCCGAAAATCTTACCGTGAATAGGCTCGGTATCGCTCTTTCATAGAGTCCTCAAGCTCCCAAGTGGCTTCTTCCATTCCGTGTTTATGCCACAACACCTTCACTAACGGTATTTTCCTATTGCGCAACTCTTTACTTCACGCCTCATAATGCGAACCGGATCCTCTTCATAGCTCAAATTAGGCTGAATCTCAATCTCGATGGAGCAATTACGTGCGATGGATCGACCTATATCGTCAAGCATCGAGACATGAAAACATTGTGAATCTTTTCGAGCTCGGGGCAAAATCAAACGATACGCGATCGGACCGACTCGCTCGGATATCTCATATGGCCCGATGAACCTCGGCTCAATTTGCCCTACTACCGAATCTGAGTATCTTCTTCCAAGGCTAAACTTTAAGAAACACTTTATCTCCCACTTGATACTCAATGTCTTTTCGCTTTAGATCCGCTGCATCGACTTCTCGACGATCGGAGGCTATCTTCGATTTTCACGGATTACTTTTACTTTCTGCTTAGCATCTTTAATCAAATCCACTCCAAAATTTTGTTCTCACCGAGCTCGGTCCAAAACAATGGTGTACGGCATTTACGCTCGCATAAGGCCTCGTAAGGCGCCATCTTAATACTTGATTGAAAACTATTGTTATAAGCTTAATTCAATCAAAGGCAAATATCTTTCCCATGAACCACTAAAGTCAAGGATGCAACATCTCAACATATCCTCCAGATTTGAATTATCTGTTCGGATTGACCATCGGTTTGGGGATGAAAAGCGATGCTAAAATGCAGCTTGGTACCCAAAGCCTCTTGCAACTTCTTCCAAAATCGCGAGGTAAATCTCGATCTCTATCCCACACGATGGAAATAGGCACCCCGTGTAGTCTCACAACTGAGAAACGCATAATTCAGCTAGTTTGTCCATTGAAAATCCGACGCACGGGGACAAAGTGAGCCGACTTAGTCAATCTATCTACTACGACCCAAATCGCATCCTTCTTACTTGTCGACAATGGCGGTCCGGATACAAAGTCCATTGTGACTCGATCCCATTTCCACTGGTATCGTGATCGGTCAAGTAATCCCGATGGCACTTGATGTTCCGCTTTCACTTGTTGACATATTAAACATTTCAAACAAAATCGAGATGTCTCGCTTCATACCATGCCACCAAACCGACGCTTCAAATCGTTGTACATCTTCGTATTCCCGGTGGATTGCCATTCGCTACAATGGGCTTCATTTAGAATTATCGAAATAAGTTCTCAATTCTTTGGAACACACGACGACTTCAACCTCAAACAATCGTCATCATCAATTTGAAACTCGATTCCTTGTTCGTAACACTCTCACCCGCTTTGCAAGCAACTCCTCATCAACTTTCTCGAGCTTCCCGAATTTGATGAGCCAACAATGGTTTGGCCTTTAATTCGCTACTAACACATTGTCGGGTAGGATAGACAAGTGTACATTCATCGTCAGAAGCAAACAAAGGATTTCGACTTAAGGCATCCGCAACCATATTAGCCTTTCCGGTGATAATCAATGACGAAGTTCATAATCTTTTAACAACTCGAGCCATCGCCTTTGTCGCAGATTTAAGTCTCTCGAGTCATCAAATATTTGAGACTTTTGTGATCCGAATACACATGGCACTTCTCACCAAATAAGTAATGTCGCCATATCTTTAAGGCGAATACGATGGCGACCAATTCGAGATCATGGGTTAGATAATTTTTCTCATGTGGCTTTAATTGTCTCGACGATAGGCCACAACTCGACCTTCTTGCATCAATACGCAACCTAACCCAAGTAGGGAGGCATCACTATAGATGACAAACTCTTTGCCGATTCGGCAGTACTAGAACCGAGCTTTCGTCAAATGGGTTTTCAATTGGTCGAAACATTTCTGACACTTTTCCGTCCATTCAAATTTGACACTTTTCAATTGGTCGAGATCATGGGTGTGGCTATCATCGAGAATCCTTTTACAAACCGTCGGTAGTAACCGCAAGCCCAAAAATCTCCTAACTTCGGTAACATTCCTTGGAGGTTTCCAATTGACTATGGTCGAAATTTTGTTCGGGTCCACCTCGACACCGATCGCGGACACCACGTGCCCAAAAAGCTAACCTCTTTCAACCAAAATTCACATTTATGAACTTTTGTGATAATCGCTTATCTCGTAAGATTTGCAACACTAGCCTTAGGTGTTCAAAGATGTTCGGGCCATCTCGAATAGACCAAAATGTCATCGATAAATACAACTACGAACCGATCCAAGTATGGCCTGAAAATTCTATTCATTAAATCCATAAACACCGTTAGGGCATTAGTGAGCCCAAACGGCATCACCAAGAATTCAGAGTGACCGTACCTTGTTCTAAAAGCGGTTTTGGTATGTCCGATTCTCGACCTCAACCGATAGTATCCCGACCTCAAATCTATCTTTGAAAACACCGAGGCTCCCTTTAATTGATCAAACAAATCGTCAATTCGTGGCAACGGATATTTATTCTTTATCGTCACTTTATTGAGTTGACGGTAGTCGATGCACAACCTCATGCTTCCGTCCTTCTTTTTCACAAACAATACCGGTGCGCCCCATGGAGAAAAACTCAGTCGAACGAAACCTCTATCCGTCAATTCTTTCAATTGAACCTTCAATTCCTTTAACTCCGTTAATACCATATGATACGGAGCTATTGAGATCGGCGTAGTGCCCAGTACAACTTCGATGCCGAATTCCACTTCTCGAACCGGTGGCAATCCCGGTAACTCCTCCGGAAAAACATCTCAATACTCACAAACCAATCGATACCGATTCGAGTTTCTTTTTCCGTCTCTTTACTTTCCAACACATACGCAAGGTATGTTTCACACCCCTTTTTCACATATCTCCGAGCGGTCATAGAAGATATTATCACTGGCACTCCTTTTAAATCAGTAGACTCGACTCGGACTACCTCATTATTTGCACTCCTCAAATCAATGGTTTTCCTTTTGCAGTCCACCACTGCATCATGTACGGTCAGCCAATCCATACCAAGAATAACATCGAATTCATCAAATGGTAGAAGCATTAGATCGGCCGGAAAACAGATTCTCAATTATTAGGGGCATCTCTTGCACACTTTATCAACGAGCACGTATTGACCCAAAGGGTTTGACACTTGAATTACGAACTCAAGAGACTCAACAGTAGAGTCTTATGGATGCTAAAGTTTCACATACATATGAATGAGTAGAGGGGTCAATCAATGCAATCACACTAGTATCAAAGAGAGTAAAAGTACCAGTGATAACGTCGGGGAGGATGCCTCCTCTCGTATGCGGATGGCATATGCTCTAGCAGAGCTCGGTCTCGGATCGAACAACCGACGGTGGCTCCCTCCGATTACCACCCCTACCTCCTGAAACCCTCGGGGTCTACCTCTAGTCTGTCGCCCACTAGATCTCGTGACCTTGCATCTTATTCTTCTCATCTAGCTCGTGCAATCCCTAATGAAGTGGTCCTTCAACCACATCCGTAATAAGTCGGTTAATGACTTACCCCAACATTCACCTAGGCGCCTTCTTCCACATTGGGGACATTCAGTCTCTCTTGACGATTATTGCCCACACTAGCTACCGATGTAGCTCGGGAGTCCGTCAATGGTCGGGCTCTAATGGAAATTCCCGCATCGCCTCGACTTCATCGGTGTCCTCCCCGAACCTCTTTACAATCGAGAACGGAGCTTTACTCGCTGATCCTTTACGGTAATCTCTTGCTTCAAATTCAGCCTTCTTCTTCTCCTTCCCAAGTTCTTCCGCCTTGCGTGCTCGCTCGACTAGTGTCACGAACTCCTTTATCTCCAAAATTCCCACTAGTAACTTTAACTCTTCATTCAATCCTTCTTCAAATCTTTTGCACATAGCAACCTCATTAGCCACACACTCCGAGCATACCGATTAAGTCTTACGAACTCATGTTCAGATTCAGACACGGTCATACGGCCTTGCTTGAGTTCCAGAACTCCTTACGCTTCGATCGATGAACCGTTGACTAATATATTTCTTCCAAATTCGTTTGAAAGAAATCCCAAGTAACTTGTTCCTTTGGGACTATGGAAATCAAGGTCCTCCACCAATAGTAGGTCGAGTCTCTTAACAAAGATATAGCACACTTAAGACATTCATCGGGTGTGCATGATTCATCAAACACTCTAATGGTGTTATCAAGCCGTAACTCGCCCTTTCGGCATCGTTGGTAATCGTGGCCTTAAACTCCTCGGCCCCACGCTTCCTAATCAAGTCCACGGTGGTTTACTCAGCCTCACGGATCAAGAATCGATGGCATTACGGGCTCTTGGGTGGATTATTTAAATTCGGGAATGGTTGGACAGCCGGATTGGTTCGGGCATATTATGCGACCCACTCATTCATCATGGTGAAGAAGGCTTGTTTCGCCCTTCATTTTTATTATTCGCGGATGACCGAGGCTCAACAGCGGTGTCCCTTGCGCAGAGCAGCCGCTACACTTTCAACGCATCCGCCAAGGGTCTCTATCCCGGTTCCATCGCTAATCAAAACAAAAATTTCAACCGTCAAGTCATCACATTATTAAGCACTAACAATTTGGCATGTATAGCTAGACTCACACGCCTATGGTAGTCCTAGAACCGACTAAACCATAGCTCGATACCAATAAAATTGTAACACCCTAACTCGTGACCGCCGCCGGTGTCGGACACGAGGGTTAACGCCAAATCCTCTCAAGGTACCAACCAATTTGACATTACCAGTCAGGCTGGAAAACTGCGTCACCATCGGCTTAAAAATCATATCTCGAGTTTCAAAACTCGGAAACTGGTTTCGTAAATTTTCCCTGAATTTAGACTCACATACCCATCCATGGATTTATTTCTAGAATTTTTGGTCGTGCCAATTGGTACAGTTTATTAGTTAAAGTCACCCATGTTACAGGGATCGACTGATATGACCTTCGCGCGTTACAACTTGAATATCTCTCTGTACAGGGCTTTAATACTAGTGTCGTTTATTTCTAATGAAAATAGACTCAAAATTAAATCTGTACATATAAGGAATGACTCCTAATTCTTTCTGGATAATTTATAGTAAATTTTCAAAGTCACGACAGGGACCCAGAAACCGTTCTGGCCCTGTCTCACGAGAACTTTAATATTTCTCAGTATACTACTCATATGGTCATTTCGTTTTGTCCATATAAAAACAGATTCATCAAGGTTCAATTTCATAATTTACTCACTATTTAATTCTGCTTCTACTATTTTTAGTGATTTTTCAATCTCATCTCACTGCTGCTGTCCGCAACAGTTACTGCAGAGACTATGCCAATTTCATGAATCTTTCCTTGGCCTTAATCATCCATCATACATGACACAAATTATGGCCACCTTATCAAAATTAGAGTTTCTAAGACTCGTGGCTATAGGTTCTAGCATCCCACTCGACGACCACATAGGCCATTTTCACATGGCTTAAAGTTTACAACCCACAATTCGACAAAATATAATAGCCTATACATGCCAAATGTTCTTCAACAACGAAAACAATACCACAAGATTTCAGCCGGTGTGATGACTTCAACGACGGTCCCGATCACGCAAACAATACGAGTCCGAGAGACCTAAAATGGGTGACAAGAAAACACCGAGTGAGTTTACAACTCAGAAGTCATAAGCATTCATCAATCCACCGATAAAGTTACTACAACATGTACGACAAACGAGGCTAGGTACTCATTCATATCGAATCTATACCATAATACCTCGGACCTTTCGTCCAATCTCGCACCAAGTCATACATCCACATTTCATATTCTACACAACAAGATAATCAAACATTTTACACATTAACTCATTTTCCAGCACAACCATACAATTTCAATCATCACATAGATTTAAGGCTTACCAAATTCAAACCCAAGCATGAACGTATTCTCTATTCGTCATGGGCTCGAGGTACTTACCCGATCCGCTGTCCATACTCAATTCAATGGAGACACACCTCCATATATATAGAGTACGCACACACAGTGCTTACTACTCGATTTCGCACACTTAGTGCCACGCATTTAAGCCCGCACACACAAAGTGCCATACCTTCGAGCTCGCACACCCAAAGGTCAGTATTTTTCCAGCTTGCACACATAGTGTTATATTTTTCCAGCATGCACACTTAGTGCCTTATATTTCCAGCACGCACACTTAGTGCCATATATTTCCAGCACGCACACTTAGTGCCAATCTCGCCACCATACACACGTATTGTTCAAGACACATAGTGCCGAAAGCAAACTTTCTACACATTCCACTATTTCTTTTACATTCAACAATTATCCTCACTCCATACACATACAATTTCATTTATACATATATAGCATTCCATTAAACACAATTGCATAGATTTTCCAATCATTTAAGCAATATCAAACATATGTGCTTAATGACTTACTTTGTTTGGGGTAGAACGGTTCCAAATCGGCTACTCGCTTGCTTTCTCCTTTCCTTTGTCCAATCTAGTTCCCTTTGCTCTTGAGCTAAATCAAACAATTTACCTCTCCATCAAACACAAACATACGGCATTCACATGCATTATTATGGTTATTGCCGAATACTTAACACAACTAAGCTGAAAATTTACTCAATCTCATCTTAATTTATTGCTACTTATTTATCAAAGTTTCCAATACAAGGTATTTAACACCTATGCCCATTTATACCCCATATGGCCAATACTCATGCACACACACACATAACAACAAGAACTCAATGGCACAAAATTTCCTTTTGTTAAACATTCAACTCACTCATCTCCATGCTTTCATCACAACAACATCAAAACACTCACCAAGGAAGACAACATGCATGGTCGAATACTCATGCACACACACACATAACAACAAGAACTCAAGGGCACAAAATTTCCTTTTGTTAAACATTCAACTCACTCATCCCCATGCTTTCATCACAACAACATCAAAACACTCACCAAGGAAAACAACATGCATGGTCAAATTTAACTCACCTAACAACTTAGTTTCGATTTGAGATTCAAGGAAAATTTTGAACCAATCCTCCAAATCATGCATGCATTTTCAAGAGTGGCATAAAACATACCTTCTTGTATCAAAACACCTTAGTCTAGTAAGCTCCCATGGCTGATTTTTCTCAAGCTTTTTCCCCTTTCTTCTTAGTATATTCGCCAAGCAAGGAGAAAATGAGAGAATGAACACTTTTTTTTTCTTTTGTTTTCATCATATCCCTATTTTTTTCAATTTCTTTTCTTTATTCTTTCAAGCATAATCCATTAGCTAAACATGTTTGAAACATGTTTTCCTTGCCCATCACTCTTGACATGGCCGCCACTACCCTTAGGAATGGGCTATTTGACATGCAAGTCCATTTATTTTACTTCATCCTTTTATTAATCTCTTAAAATTAGCCACATCTATTTAAATCCTTTCACATGAGTCCTTTTCTTTCAATTCACAATCAAATTAACTAAATCAAAGAATTCAAAATTCACACATGCATTTTCACATATTCTAGACAATAAATATTACATTCGAACATGTCGGTGACTCGGTTTAGCGGTCCCGAAACCACTTCCCGACTATGGTCAATTTTGGGATGTCACATAAGGCATTGGGTACTAGGTTGAATTTCAGTACGGCATTCCACCTTCAAACTGATGGATAGTCGGAGAGGATGATCCATGTTTTGGAAGATATGTTGAGAGGGTGTGTAATAGAGTTCCGACGTAGCTAGGAAGGCTATTTGCCATTAGCCGAATTTGCATACAATAATAGTTATCAAGCGAGTTGCGCTGGCTCCATATGAAGCACTGTATGGACGAAGGTGTCGAACTCAAACATGTTGGACGGAATTGGGTGAACGAAGAATTTTGGGGCCAGATTTAGTAGTAGATACTGAGGATAAGGTACAATTGATTCAGGATCAGTTGAAGGAGGCCTCGGATAGGCAGAAGTCGTAGGTTGACCTTAAGCGTCGAGAGATAGAGTATGCAGTGGGGGACTTAATTTTTCTTAGGGTCTCTCCGTGGAAGAAGGTGTTAAGGTTTGGACAGAAAGGGAAGCTAAGCCCAAGGTTCATTGGGCCATATCGGGTTGTGAGGCAGATTGGGCCAGTTGCTTATCAGCTGAAATTGCCTTCTGAACTAAGCCAAATTCATGACCTGTTTCAAGTTTCCATGCTAAGACGGTATCTCTCGGATCCTTGACATGTTGTGGCGGTTGAGAAATCGAGGTTAGGCCAGATCTAACTTTCGAGTAGGAGCCCATACAAATAATTGGACGTGGCGTTAAGGTACTGAGAAGGAAATCCTTTCCATTAGTCAAAGTGCTTTCGCCTAATCACAAGGCTGAGGAGGCTACTTGGGAACCTAAGGAAGCAATGCGACATCAATACCATCAACTGTTTAGATTAGGTAATTTCGAGGACGAAATTTTTTTTAGGGGGTAGAGTTGTAACGCCCCAAAATTTTGAACTTTTTTATTATTTCGGTTTTGATAAAATGTGTGCTTAATATTCCTAGTTTTGGGGTTCGAACTTAGGGGTGAAGGAAATTATAGTTTAATAATCAAAAGAACCTTGTTGGCAAGTAGGTTGGTTTTTACATAAATGAAGGAGGATTTGGACACAAGAAAGCCTTGTGTTGGATTGGCAAGTGGCGTCACATGTGGGGCTTAGAGGTGGCATCACATGTATGACGAGGAGGTTCGGGGTTCGAATCCCTCCTTGCTCAAAAGGAGGATTTATTTTTGCTCTATAGATGGTCAATAGTGGCGTTGGATATGAACACTGTAGGGAGTGATAAGAGGAGAAATTTAAGGAATGGATTAAGGAGCTATCAGGAAAGAAAATTAGGAGATTTGGAGTGAAGAGAGGTGGAGCCAAATTGGGAATTTAGGGATAGGAAATTCGACTATAGTCTATATATAGGTGTTGATTATGGGGATTCTAGGCTAATGCCAAATTCTCCTTCTTTATGTTACCAAAAACACCTTTCTCTCCAAAGATCTAAAAGCCGAAATCCCTTGTTCTTCCTCTCTTACTTTGTGCCGATTTTCCATTCTCCCTCAACTCAAATTCTCTTTAATTCACCATTGGTTTAGCCGATTCCTTCTTCTTTTCTTTTTTGTGCCAAATAACCTTTTTCACCATACAAATCTCAAAAGCCGAATACCTTCTGTGTGACAGCCTTAAAACGACCCTAGTCGGAATGTGGTTTCGGGACCACAAAACCGAGGCATAAAAATAATTTAATATTTATTTTATTGCCTATAATATGTGTTAACTCATGTGTGACATTTTTGATGCTTTAATTTAGAGTTATAAATGTGAATTTCACTAGAAAGGACCTAGTAGAAAACTTTGAAAGTATGATGGGGGAATGTGTGATGACTAATTAAAGCATGCATGCAAAACAATGGCCTTGCAAGTCAAATACCCTCTTTTACAAGTGATGGCCGCCATGACAAGGAGTATGGGCTAAACATGTCATGAAACATGTTTTGTTGGTGCATTAGGGAGAAACAACAAACAAATAAGTATGGGTAATAAAGAAAGAAAAAATGTGTGTGTGAGTGAACCCCCCATTGCGCAGTGCATGGAAGAAAAGAAAAGAAAAAAATTTTGCTCATCCATTTTTCTCTCTTGACCGAAAATACTAGAGGAAGGAAGGAATTTTGCTTCATGTTTGGTTTGGAAGAGGATTAGGAAGAGGTTTGGCTATACTTGCATCAAGATTAAGGTATGTTTGAGGTTGTGCCATGAGATTCATGCATGTTTTAGTTGCTAGCTTGATGTTCTTGTTAGCCCATGGTTCAAATCCTTGCTATGTCATGGGAATGACATTCGCCAACGTGGATGTGGTGTTAATGCCATTGCATGCTAAATATCAAGCTTGATAATGATACATGTGATGGGGGTTGAGGACTCTTAGATTTTCTTTTAGCATCTTTGAATGAGATACTAAGTTCTTTGTTTAACCATGACCAAATTGAAACGGTATGGTGTTGTGGTGTATTCGCCATGGTATATCCATAAGTATGATTCATGCATGTTGCATGATAAGTAAGATTTAAGCTTTGGATATGTGTATATATTTGGATATAAGCCACTTGAGAATCGGCCCTTGCACCTCTGAATATATGTTTGCACATGATGTATTGGTATGACATATATACTATTTCAAGTGTATATTTGCTTGTGATGATGTTTCGTTATGAAGTAAATGAGAGATGTGTATTGAGCTACGATATGTAATGCGTTAGTTAGTAAAATGTATGCTGTTTTGTGTGGTATTATGTATAATTGGCCTCAACATGGACATGCATATTCGCCACATGAAGGGAAATTGGTGTGCATGCATTCGGTTAGAGGCAAGCATATTGATGCCTATTCTTGGCTTAGAAAATTCGCTAAGAGGAATATTAACTAATGTGTTGAGTTCGATTCATGATTTCGTATATATGCGATTTTAATGCCTAATGAGTATATATATTGACTAAGTACCTTGAATTCCTCTTTCACTGCTCAAATGATTAAATCGATTTATTTGTTAAATTAAGCTCAAGAGCAAAGGGAACTAGATCCGACAAAGGAAGGAAAAAGTGGTCGAATAGCCATTGAAATCGCTCGACGACATCCTAGGTAAGTCTTGAGTAATGACCCTACTTGAATTATTTTGAAATCATGCTCCTTGTGTGTGTGGCTATTGAGCCGAAATTGTAAAGGTTTGATAAATATTTTTGTGTTTGAGCCTTAGTAACGAAAATGAATTATGGATGTGTCGTGAATATTGATATATGTGTAAATGAACATTGAATGATATCCTGCTAAGTCCCAAGGCAATTGTGCTAGTAATTATATCCGGCTAAGACCAAGGCATTCGTGTAAGTTGTTATATCCGGCTAAGACCAAGGCATTTGTGCAAGTTACCAAACCGGTTAAGACCAAGGCAATTGTGCGAGTCACTATAACCGGCTTCATTCCAAGGCATTTGAGCGAGTCATTATATCCGTTAAATTCAAGGTACGTGATTCGAGAATAAGCGATCTTGCTGTAAAATTTCAGTTAATACGCTTGAAAAATTCCAGCAATGAGGTATGTTCATATGAGCTTGAATTAGTTGATTCCTTCAATAATATTCGCCATCGAGTAATGAGTTTCCGTATTTGACTAAGGTGATCCTTATGTATGAACATAGGGGTTGGAATGTGAAATGAGTATGATATTGAGAATTTGTGCATATGAAACTATCCGTTAGCTTTATGAATGCTATGCTTTTGTTGTGCTGGAATTTCTTGCTCAAATTTACTAAGCATAAATTGCTTACTCTGTTTTCTCTGTTTCTCTGTTTTATAGATTTTGCTCGTTAGCTATCGGATTCAGGATCATTGAAGTCGAAGTCATCCACACTATCAAAGCCTCCATTTTGGTATAATTTTGGTTGAACTTTGAAATGGCATGTATAGGACTACACTTTTGTTGAAAGTCATGTACCTTTCGGTTTTGTGTAAACTTGGATAGCCATGCGAAAATGGCTTATATACGTTTTTTTTGTATAGTACTATAATCGTTTGTATGTTGATCATTATGAGGTATGGAATTGTTTTGAAACGATTAGCCATTGGAATGGTTAATCATGATCACACTTTGTGCTATGTATGCAAAAAGGGGCAATTGAATCATGGAAATCATGAAATAGGTAAAGCCTACCTTAAAGACAGATGCTGACTGCAGCAGCAATGTGGATGTGAAAAATCACTAAAAATAGGAGGAATGGTATTAAATAGTGAATAAATTATGTAAATGAACCTTGATGAGTCTACTTTCATATGGAAGAAACGAAACGGTCATAGCAGTTACATGTTAAGAGATATTAAAGTTCTCGTGAAACAGGGCCAGAACG
Source organism: Gossypium arboreum (assembly GCF_025698485.1). Taxonomy (NCBI): domain Eukaryota; kingdom Viridiplantae; phylum Streptophyta; class Magnoliopsida; order Malvales; family Malvaceae; genus Gossypium; species Gossypium arboreum. The sequence goes on from NC_069073.1 coordinate 30,972,525, forward strand.
GTTTCTGGATCCCCTGTTCCGAATTTGGAAATTCATTGTAAATTAACCAGAGATAATTAGGAGTCATGCCATATATGTATAGATTCCTCTCTAAGTCTAGTTTCTATAGAAACAAACGGCATCAGTATTAAAGCCCTGTACAAGGAGATATTCAATTCGTAACTCACAAATGTCAGTGTAGTCGAACCCTGGGATAGGGGAGACTTTAACTAATAAACTGTACTAATTGGCTCGACCAAAAATCCTAGAAAAAAATATGTAGATGGACATATGAGTCTAGTTTCAGGGAAAAATTACGAAACTAATTTTTTAGCTTTGAAACTCAGGATATGATTTTTAAGGCGATAGTGATGCAGTAACCAGCTTGTCTGGAAAATTCTAAATGGACTGTGAAAATAGTTAAGTCTGTGTGCACCTTGTGTTCGATTCCGGTAACGGACTCTGCACGGGTGTTACAATTTTATTGGTATCGAGCTACGGTTTAGTCGATTCTAGGACTACCGTAATGCGTTTGGGTCTAGCTATACATGCCATTTTATGTGATTATTTGATAGTGTGGTGATTTTCGACGCTTGAATATGTGTTTATTTATAGTAATGGATCCGATCCCGACCGAAGCGGTAGTTGATGATCTTGAGAGTGTAGCGCTGCTCCCGACAAGGGACAGCTCCCATGACTCTCAACCTATTGCTAGCAATCCGAATGATGAGGCTAGGCAAGCCTTTTTATAGCATGATGAATGATTGGTTCAACCAATACATTCGAACTAACACTACTGTTCCACAACCTCCATTCCCGACTAATACGACCTCAAGACCTACAATGCCTCCAGAATCGACCAAATAAGTTCGAATAAGCCCCAAAGGGATGAATCCAAAACATGGGGCTACTGAATTTAAAGCTACAGATAGCGACGATGCCGAGCAAGCTGAATTTTGGTTGACAACACGATCCGTACTGATGAGCTATCTTGTTCACCCGATGAATGCCTAAAGTGTACTATCTCCTTGCTACGTGATTCGCCTACTATTGGTGGAGTGCTCGACTTCACAGCCCCGAGAGCAAGTAACTTGGGAGTTTTCCAAACCGAGTTTCGGAAAAGTATATCATCGGAGATTTATGGATCAAAACGGAAGGAATTTCTAACTTAAACAAGGTTCCATGTCGGTTACATCGACTATGAACGGAAATTTGTGAGGCTTAGCCAGACGCTGAGAATGCATTTCTTCGTAAGTCGTGATGTGTAAACGCTCAAGATGGATCAATGATGAGATAAAGTCAGTATGTTGGCATTTTGGAAACCGAGAGTTTGTGGCTCTTGTCGAGCGAAGCGGCAGAGCCGAGGAGCTCAAGATGGAGAAAAGAAAAGTCAAGTGGGAGCAAGGGAGTTTCAGAAGAGGTTTTCAGTGAAGCCCTTCCCACGCTTATCAAAGAAATTTAGAGATGGCTTAGGCCGGTCTAGAGACACTTCGGGCTTTTCTAGACGAGATCGCGATCGACCCCCTGTGACCACACGAGTCACTTCGATCGCCAGTGGTGGGAATGATCGACGAGAGAGAACGGAATGCCAGTATTGTGGCAAATGGCATTCTGGAAGTTGTAGATTCCGTGGATCGCTCTCGTTATAAGTGCGGATCGTTGACCACTTCATTAAAGATTGCCCGAGGTTGTCCGAATGTAATGTAGATCGAGTGGGAAACCGAAAGTGCTACCACCGCTCGAGGTAGACCATCTAGAAACACGGGCAATGCTAGTGGTGGTCAGAGAGGATCTAGAGATGTTACGACCAGATCCGAGGCTCGCGCTCCGCTAGGGCTTATGCTATACGGCGCACGCGAGGATGCTTCCTCGCCAGATGTTATTACCGGTACTTTCACTCTCTTTGATACTAATGTGATTGCTTTGATTGACCCTGGTTCTACTCATTCTTATATATGCGAAACCTTAGCATCCAGTAAGACTTTACCTATTGAGTCTACTGAGTTCGTAATTCGGGTGTCAAATCCCTTGGGTCGTTACGTGTTGGTCGACAAAGTGTGTAAGAAATGTCCCCTAGTAATTCGAGGTTCCTGTTTTCCGGCGGACTTGATGCTTTTGCCATTTGATGAATTTGATGTTATTCTTGGGTTGGATTGGTTGACCGTGCATGATGCGGTTGTGAATTGAAAAAGCAAGACTATTGATTTGAGGTGCGCAAATAACGAGATGATCCAAGTTGAGTCTACGGACTTAAAGGGGTTGCCAGCTGTAATATCATCAATGTTGGCCCAAAAATATTTAAGAAAGGGGTGCGAAGCATACCTTGCGTATGTACTTGATGATAAGGAGTTAGAAATAAAACCCGAATCTGTGCCGGTGGTTTGTGAATACCCGGATGTTTTTCCCGAAGAATTACCGGGTTTGCCACCTGTTCGGGAGATAGAGTTTGGCATTGAGCTTGTACAGGACCACACCGATTTCAATAGCTCCGTGATCGTATGGCACCAACGGAATTAAAGGAGTTGAAAGCTCGATTGCAAGAGTTGGTGGATAGAGGTTTTGCTCGCCGAAGTTTTTCACCTTGGGGTGCACCGGTGTTGTTTGTGAAAAGAAAGACGGAACCATGAGGTTGTGCATCAACTATCGCCGCCTTAATAAAGTGACAATAAAGAACAAATATCCGCTATCACAGACGACGATTTGTTCGATCAACCAAGGAGCCTCGGTGTTCTCAAAAATAGATTTGAGATCGGGCTATTATCGCCATGAATCCGAGATTCGGACATACCCAAAACCGCCTTCGAATGAGATATGGTCACTACGAAGTTCTTAGTGATGCCGCTTGGGCTCACTAATGCCCTGCGGTATTTATGGATTTGATGAATCGGATCATCGATCGTATTTGGATCAATTCATAGTTGTGTTCATTGACGACATCTTGGTCTATTCAAGAGATGAGACCGAACATGCGAGCACCGAGATTAGTGTTGCAAATTTTACGGATAAGCGTTATATGCTAAGTTCAGCAAGTGTGAGTTCGTTAAGCGAGGTTAGCTTCTTGGGCCATGTGGTATCTCAGATCGGTATTCGAGTCAACCCGAGTAAAATTTCAGCCATACTTAATCGGAAGCCTCCAGAAATATTATCGAGGTTTGGAGCTTTTGGGACTTCTTTGGTTACTACCGACGGTTTGTAAAAGGATTCTCGATGATAGCCACACCCATGACGTAAACCGCTTGTAAAGATGTCAAGTTTGAATGGACGGAAAAGTGTCGTAAAAGTTTCACCAATTGAAAACTCATTTGACGGAAGCTCCAAGATTAGTACTGCCCGAATCGGCAAAGAGTTTGTCATCTATAGTGACGCTTCCCTACTTGGGTTAGGTTGCGATTGATGCAAGAGGGTCGAGTTGTGGCCTATGCGTCGAGACAATTAAAGCCACATGAGAAAAATTATCCCACCCATGATCTCAAATTGGTCGCCATCGATTCGCTTTAAAGATATGGCGACATTACTAATTTGGTGAGAAGTGCCATGTGTATTCGGATCACAAAAGTCTAAAATATTTGATGACTCAAAGAGACTTAAATCATGACAAAGACTTTGGCTTGAGTTGTTAAAAGATTATGAGCTTGTCATTGATTATCACCGGGAAAGGCTAATGTGGTTGCGGACGCCTTAAGTCGAAAATCACCGCTTGTTTTATTTAGCTATGAATGTACACTTGTCTATTCTACCCGACAATGTGTTAATAGCCAAATTAAAGGCCAAACCATTGTTGACTCATCAAATTCATGAAGCTCAGAAGGTTGACAATGAGTTGGTTGCAAAACGGGCTGAGTGTGTTCCGAACAAGGAATCGGAGTTTCAAATTGATGATGACGATTGTTTGAGGTTCAGAAGTCGTCTATGTGTTCCAAAGAATTCGGAACTTATTTCAATAATTCTGAACGAAGCCCATTGTAGCCGGATGGCAATCCACCCGGGGAGTACGAAGGTGTACAACGATTTGAAACGTCGGTTTTGGTGGCATGGTATGAAACGAGACATCTCCGACTTTGTTTCGAGATGTTTAATATGTCAACAAGTGAAAGCGGAACATCAAGTGCCTTCAGGGTTACTTCAACCGATCACGATACCCGAGTGGAAATGGGATCGAGTCACAATGGACTTTGTGTCCGGACTGCCATTGTCAGCAAGTAAGAAGGATGCGATCTGGGTTGTTGTTGATAGACTGACTAAGTCGGCTCACTTTATCCCTGTGCATACGGATTTTTCATTGGATAAACTAGCTGAATTGTACGTTTCTCGATTGTGAGATTACACGGGTACCGATTTCATTGTGTCGGATAGAGATCCGAGGTTCACCTCGCGATTTTGGAAGAAATTGCAAGAAGCTTTGGGTACCAAGTTGCATTTCAGCATCGCCTTTCACCCCCAAACCGATGGTCAATCCGAGCGGATAATTCAGATACTTGAGGATATGTTGAGATGTTGCATTCTCGAGTTCGGTGGTTCATGGGAACGGTATTTACCTTTGAATGAATTCGCTTACAACAATAGTTTTCAATCAAGTATTAAGATGGCGCGTTACGAGGCCTTGTACGGGCGTAAATGCCGTACACCATTGTTTTGGACCGAGCTCGCGAAAGCAAAATTTTCGAGTGGATTTGATTAAAGATGCTGAACAAAAGTAAAAGTAATCCGTGAAAATCAAGATAGCCTCCGATCGTCGAAGTCGACGCGGATCTCAAACGAAAAGACATTGAGTATCAGGTGGGAGATAAAGTGTTTCTTAAAGTTTCGCCTTGGAAAAAGATACTCAGATTTGGGCGCAAGGGCAAATTGAGTCCGAGGTTCATCGGGCCATATGAGATATCCGAACGAGTCGGTCCAGTTGCATATCGTTTGATTTTTCCCCCTGAACTCAAAAAGATTCACGACGTCTTTCACGTTTCAATGCTTCGACACTATAGATCTGATCCGTCGCACGTAATTAGTCCATCAGAGGTTGAAATTCAAGCCGATATGAGTTATGAAGAAGAACCGATTCGCATCCTAGCTCGTGAAGTGAAAGAGTTGCGAAACAAAAGGGTTCCGTTAGTAAAAGTGTTATGGCTCAAACACGGGATGGAAGAAGCTACTTGAGAACCCGAGAACTCTATGAAAGAGTGATACCCAAATCTATTTACCGGTAAGATTTTCGGGGACGAAAATTTCTTAAGTGGGGGAGAGTTGTGACAGCCTTAAAACGACCCTAGTCGGAATGTGGTTTCGGGACCACAAAACCGAGGCATAAAAATAATTTAATATTTATTTTCTTGCCTATAATATGTGTTAACTCATATGTGACATTTTTGATGCTTTAATTTAGAGTTATAAATGTGAATTTCACTAGAAAGGACCTAGTAGAAAACTTTGAAAGTATGATGGGGGAATGTGTGATGACTAGTTAAAGCATGCATGCAAAACAATGGCCTTGCATGTCAAATACCCATCTTTTTACAAGTGATGGCCGGCCATGACAAGGAGTATAGGCTAAACATGTCATGAAACATGTTTTGTTGGTGCATTAGGAGAAACAATAAACAAATAAGTATGGGTAATAAAGAAAGAAAAAAAAAATGTGTGTGAGTGAACCCCCCATTGCCGTGCATGGAAGAAAAGAAAAGAAAAAATTTTGCTCATCCATTTTTTCTCTCTTGACCGAAAATACTAGAGGAAGGAAGGAATTTTGCTTCATGTTTGGTTTGGAAGAGGATTAGAAGAGGTTTGGCTATACTTGCATCAAGATTAAGGTATGTTTGAGGTTGTGCCATGAGATTCATGCATGTTTTTAGTTGCTAGCATGATGTTCTTGTTAGCCCATGCTTCAAATCCTTGCTATGTCATGGGAAGGACATTCGGCCAAGGTGGATGTGGTGTTAATGCCATTGCATGCTAAATATCAAGCTTGATAATGATACATGTAATGGGGGGGTTGAGGACTCTTAGATTTTCTTTTAGCATCTTTGAATGAGATACTAAGTTCTTTGTTTAACCATGACCAAATTGAAACGGTATGGTGTTGTGGTGTATTCGGCCATGGTATATCCATAAGTATGATTCATGCATGTTGCATGATAAGTAAGATTTAAGCTTTGGATATGTGTATATATTTGGATATAAGCCACTTGAGAATCGCCCTTGCACCTACATGAATATATGTTTGCACATGATGTATTGGTATGACATATATACTATTTCAAGTGTATATTTGCTTGTGATGATGTTTGGTTATGAAGTAAATGAGAGATGTGTATTGAGCTACGATATGTAATGCGTTAGTTAGTAAAATGTATGCTGTTTTGTGTGGTATTAAGTGTATAATTGGCCTCAACATGGACATGCATATTCGCCACATGAAGGGAAATTGGTGTGCATGCATTCGGTTAGAGGCAAGCATATTGATGCCTATTCTTGGCTTAGAAAATTCGCTAAGAGGAATATTAACTAATGTGTTGAGTTCGATTCATGATTTTGTACATATGCGACTTTAATGCCTAATGAGTATATATATTGACTAAGTACCTTGAATTCCTCTTCGATGCTCAAATGATTAAATCGATTTATTTGTTAAATTAAGCTCAAGAGCAAAGGGAACTAGATCCGACAAAGGGAAGGAAAAAGTGGTCGAATAGCCATTGAAATCGCTCGACGACATCCTAGGTAAGTCTTGAGTAATGACCCTACTTGAATTATATTGAAATCATGCTCCTGTGTGTGTGGCTATTGAGCCGAAATTGTAAAGGTTTGATAAATATTTTTGTGTTTGAGCCTTAGTAACGAAAATGAATTATGGATGTGTCGTGAATATTGATATATGTGTAAATGAACATTGGAATGATATCAGGGCTAAGTCCCGAAGGCAATTGTGCTAGTAATTATATACGGGCTAAGACCAAGGCATTCGTATGAAGTTGTTATATCCGGCTAAGACCAAGGCATTTGTGCAAGTTACCAAATCGGGTTAAGACCAAGGCAATTGTGCGAGTCACTATAACCGGCTTTGTCCCAAGGCATTTGAGCGAGTCATTATATCCGGTTAAATTCAAGGTACGTGATTCGAGAATAAGCGATCTTGCTGTAAAATTTCAGTTAATACGCTTGAAAAATTCCAGCAATGAGGTATGTTCATATGAGCTTGAATTAGTTGATTCCTTCAATAATATTCGCCAATCGAGTAATGAGTTTCCTAGTATTTGACTAAGGTGATCCCTTATGTATGAACATAGGGGTTGGAATGTGAAATGAGTATGATATTGAGAATTTGTGCATATGAAACTATCCGTTAGCTTTATGAATGCTATGCTTTTGTTGTGTGGAATTTCTTGCTCAAACTTACTAAGCATAAATTGCTTACTCCGCTTTCTCTGCTTCTGCTTTTATAGATTTTGCTCGTTAGCTATCGGATTCGGGATCATTGAAGTCAAGTCATCCACACTATCAAAGCCTCCATGTTGGTATAATTTTGGTTGAACTTTGAAATGGCATGTATAGGACTACCCTTTTGTTGAAGGTCATGTACCTTTCGGTTTTGTGTAAACTTGGATAGCCATGCGAAAATGGCTTATATATGCGTTTTTAGTATAGTACTATAATCGTTTGTATGTTGATCATTATGAGGTATGGAATTGTTTTGAAACGATTAGCCATTGGAATGGTTAATCATGATCACACTTTGTGCTATGTATGCAAAAAGGGCAATTGAATCATGGAAATCATGAAATAGGTGAAGCCTACCTTAAAGACAGATCTTTTGCTAAAGAATGATGTGGATGTGAAAATCACTAAAAATAGGAAGAATGGTATTAAATAGTGAATAAATTATGTAAATGATGAGTCTACTTTCATATGGAAGAAACGAAACGGTCATAGGAGTTACATGTTAAGAGATATTAAAGTTCTCGTGAAACAGGGCGAACGGTTTCGGATCCCCTGTTCCGACTTTGGAAATTCATTGTAAATTAACCAGAGATAATTAGGAGTCATGCCATATATGTATAGATTCCTCTCTGAGTCTAGTTTCTATAGAAACAAACGGCATCAGTATTAAAGCCCTGTACAAGGCGATATTCAATTCGTAACTCACAAATGTCGGTGTAGTCGAACCACGGGATAGGGAGACTTTAACTAATAAACTGTACTAATTGGCTCGACCAAAATCCTAGAAAAAATCTGTAGATGGACATATGAGTCTAGTTTCAGGAAAAATTACGAAACTAATTTTTTAGCTTTGAAACTCAAGATATGATTTTTAAGGGACAAGTGATGCAAGAACCAAATTTTGTCTGAAAATTCTAAATGGACTGTGAAAATAGTTAAGTCTGTGTGCACCTTGTGTTTGATTCCGGTAACAGACTCGGGTACGGGGTGTTACATTCTGTGCCGCCACTACTCCCTCTACTTCGGCCAATTCTAGTGTAAGAGCTTGCTTTTTCAATCATTTTTTGCTAGTATCGATTATTCCTGTCCCTTACTCCTTCAAAATCGGTTTTGGTAGGGATTAGTATTGAATCTCAGTCTTTTAGACCTCTTCCGATTTGCTCCTTTGGTGTTGAGACTTTGGTAAGTGTTCTTCACTTCGGTAAGGATTGGCTGAATGGGCTTTAGTAGGAAAGGGTGGCTTATTTTGGATACAAGTCACCCATTATGTTTTTAATGATAAAGGTTAATGCAGATTTGGGAAGTACTCGTGATTAGTGATCAAAGGGAAGCTATTAAGGCTTGGCGTTTCAGGTAAGGTTAAGGTGAGATTTCGAGTATTGGTAAAGGTATTCGATAAGTATGTGTGATTAATCATTGAGTGAAATTGATTTTAGATTCTTGGCTAAGGAGATTGCAGCACGCTTTATTATCAGGTGTGTACATACATTGCACACACACAGTAGATCGGCAAATCCCAAAATAACGAAAAGCCAAAATGTCAAAAAGCCAAAATTTTGGCTACAATAAACTTGCGAGTGCGTGAACACTCGTAAGGGGAAACCGATAGGTTATTAGAGGCCCCATGAGCGATACCACGGACTTGGGTCGTGTTTTGGCCAACCGGGCCAGAATAGGCTAAATGGGCCCGATAAACTATAGGGCCCATAATAGGCAAAATTGGCAACTTGATACTAAGTGATAAGAAATTTTATGAAAGCATGACTATGAATTTGATTTGGGCCTAATGGGCCATACGAATGTGATTTGGACCTAATGGGCCATATGAATGAGATTGGGCCTAGTGGGCCATATGCATGTATGTAGACTTGTTTGGGCTTTGTAAGGGGGTTATGGGCCTAGTATCTGAAACTGCTTAAGTGGACATAAAACTTAATTAATTAATTGCGACCGTGGACGTGTCATAAGGTTAAAGTATGGCAATGGGTATATGCATGTCTAGGATTGGATCTATGGAGAGCTTGGTACTTAAGCGGTCTTAATGACTCACCTCCTCTTCTCTGGAATCCTACCTGGTGCATTGTTTCTGTTCAATTTAGCCAACGAGGACTTGTTAATGGGCCAAGGTAATTAATAAACCCATAATAAAAGGAAATTACCAGAATACCCCTAAGGGCAAAAAGACCAAAATGCCCCTATGTGTTGAAGGTAAGATTTACAAATGTTACATGTATATCTGCTGCATTCATAAGATATTATGTTTAGGTTGCATATGGGTTGGAAATTATGGAACGGAGGAAGTATATGAGGATCGCATGGTTGCTTGACAACCGTGGATCCACCGACGGCTATTAAACCCAATATGTGATTAGCAGCTTGCTCCAATGAGGCTAGTACAGCAACTGGGCTACCATTGATGTGTATCGGATGGGTGGGTCAATATTTATATCCTCACATGATGTGTACCGGGGGACGGAGTTGGTGTATAGCGGTTGGAATATTGGGGTGGGCTGCATAGCATTGCATGTATGATATTATGGTGATTGATGATTGCTTAAGACTCTTCGAGGGTTGTGCACACTGAGTTTTCATAAACTCACCCCCTCTTTTATTTTTCTCAAGTGATGGCCAGTAGGAGGTTCGACGGATGGAGGGACTCTGAGGTAGCTAGCTAGCAAGATGACTTGGACATTTTTTTTTATAGTTTCTAGTTTATTAATTATTTCAGATCGGATTGTAATAAGGCCTTTCCTCTGGTTATTATTCCAAATTAGGACTATTATTTTTATGCTTTATATATTTTTTTGAACATGGGTTCTTAAACCTTAATTGTTTTTATTGAATACTACGTTTCCGCAACTCAATTTTTAAATGACAAGTTTTAATAAATCGTCTATTTTAAATAAAGCTTCTGCAATTGAAAAGAGACTTTACAAAGTAATTAAGGGTTTTCTTTCTATGGAAGGGTTTTCAATGAAAACAAGGTTTTCGATAAAACACTTCGATGTGACACACTGGATCTGGTCATAACGTCCGGGCCGGGTTTGGAGTGTTACAGATCACTTGTTTCAAGTTAATGTAAGTTGGCCATTTAATATGTTATGCTAATTTTACAAGTTATTAATGTGAACATATGTATATTTGAGTAGTATATACGACCATATACTATGAATATGTATTTGATGTTATATTTTGATTCATGAGTATAAGTGTAAAAGAGTAAATGTACTTTGTTAATATATTTATGTACATTCGGTTGCAACTAAGTTTATATGTGAAAGTATATGATATAAATGAAATTGTATGTTTGAGATTTAATGGGATTATGATACTATAGTTTGGTTTGGTTAAATGAGTTTATTACATTTTAAGATTTTTATTTGCTTATGACTTACTAAGCTATGATAGCTTATAGATTTTAGAGTTAAGTTACGAGCTCGGGGATCGTCAGCAAAGTCTAACACACTATCAACTATTTTCAGTACTTTATAAGTTGAATTCGAACTTATGGCATGTATAGGTTAGCCTTTGTGTTAGTTTATTTTGATTGAGTATATATATAAAGCCATCGAATATGGCTAAGTATAATGTTTAAGTTAAAGCAAATTTGGGTTTTGGTATATATATATGAGTGAGGTGTTTGATATATATATTAATGGTTGTGTAATTATGGTTATGGTTTAAGTCTATTTTGAAAATATCAAACATGCTATATGCGTATGATATATTTGGTATATTGATGATGATATAGTCATGTTGGTTGATAGGATTAAAAAGGTGAAAAGTTTATCTATATGTAAATGACCATGATTTGAAGTGTGGATATTCAGTTATGGGATGGAATAGATGTAGATATAAGTTTATTATCTTTGTTCATTGATTATAAATGAAATGTTGTGACATCCCGAAATTGACCCTAGTCGGAAAGTGGTTTCGGGACCACTAAACCGAGTCATAATAATAATTAACCATCATAATTAATGCTCATTATATG